>NW_012115577.1:1116296-1127725 GCF_000951035.1 Colobus angolensis palliatus | reverse complement strand
AAAAAAAAAAAAAGTCCGGGCAGGGTGACTCATGCCGGTAATCCTATGCCGGTAATCCTAGCACTTTGAGAGGCTGAGATGGGAGGATCGCTTTAGTTCAGAAGTTCGAGACCAGCCTGGTCAACGGAGCGAGACACCCCCACCCCCCCAACACACACAGACACACACACACACACAGAGACACACACACCCAGCTCCAAAAAACACACACACACGAAAATAACACTGATTTACACAGTTTACACAGTCCCTGGGCCAGGACTCAGGGAGATACTGTAACAAAGAGCGCTCGGGTCAGGAGGTGAGAGCCCAGAACAATGTTCCAGGTCCCCGGGCGTGGCTGTCAGGGTCTCAGGCCCCAAGGGCAGAGTGTGGAGACCTGGGAGGCGCAGCGTTGGGGATTCCACACCACTTTCATTTCCTCTCGTAACCTGGTCGTGTCCTTCTTCCTGGATACTCATGACGCAGACTCAGTTCTCATTCCCAATGGGTGTCGGGTTTCTAGAGAAGCCAATCAGCGTCCCCACGCACTCACACGGATTCAGGAGGCTCTGCCGACTCAGAGGATGGGATCATGGCACTAAGAACCCTACTTCTCCTGCTCTCGGCCCTTACCGAGACCTGGGCGGGTGAGTGCGGGGTCGGGATGGAAGCGGCCTCTACCCGGAGGAGAGAGGGGCCGGACCGGCGGGGGCGCAGGACTCGGGGAGCCGCGCCCGGAGTAGGGCCGGACCGGTCTCAGCCCCTCCTTGCCCCCAGGCTCCCACTCCTTGAAGTATTTCCACACTTCCGTGTCCCGGCCCGGCCGCGGGGAGCCCCGCTTCATCTCCGTGGGCTACGTAGATGACACCCAGTTCGTGCGGTTCGACAGCGACGCCGCGAGTCCGAGGATGGAGCCGCGGGCGCCGTGGGTGGAGCAGGAGGGGCCGGAATATTGGGACCAGGAGACACGGAGCGCCAGGGACACCGCACAGACTTTCCGAGTGAACCTGAACACCCTGCGCGGCTACTACAACCAGAGCGAGGCCGGTGAGTGACCCCGGCCCGGGGCGCAGGTCACGACCCCTCCCCATCCCTCACGGACAACGCGGGTCCCCTCAAGTCTCCGGGTCCAAGATTCACCCCAGGCTGCGGAACCCGCCCAGACCCTCGACCTGGCAGAGTCCCAGGCTCCTTTACCCGGTTTCATTTTCAGTTTAGGCCAAAATCCCTGCGGGTTGGCGGCGACAGGGGTGGGGCTCGGTGGGCGGGACTGACTAGCGGGCGGGGCCAGGGTCTCATACCCTCCAGTGGATGCACGGCTGCGACCTGGGGCCGGACGGGCGCTTCCTCCGCGGGTATGAACAGTTCGCCTACGACGGCAAGGATTATCTCACCCTGAATGAGGACCTGCGCTCCTGGTCCGCGGTGGACACGGCGGCTCAGATTTCCGAGCGAAAGTCAAATGATGGCTCTGAGGCGGAGCACCAGAGAGTCTACCTGGAAGACACATGCGTGGAGTGGCTCCGCAAATACCTGGAGAAGGGGAAGGAGACGCTGCAGCACCCGAGTAAGAGGGTCCACAGGGCTACTCTCCCATCTCCTTCTTGGGCTAGGACTGTACCCACAGCTGACAGACCTCAAACAGTAGAAGACACAGGGATGGAAGCCACAATACCCCTCCTCCCTTGGATCAGGAGAGGGGGCTGTCACCCCAGGTACAGGAGATCCTGTACCAGAGAGTGACTCTCTTAAATGACCAGCTTTCTCTCAGGGACAATTAAGGAATCTAGTCTCGCTGGAGAGTCCATTCTTCAAATGAACTGATGAGCAGTTCTCTTTGACTCAGTGTTAGGAATCATGGGAGAGTTTCTCTCGTGCCTGGTTCTCAGCCCCACACCAAGAGTTTTTGGAGGTGTGACTCTAGCTTTTCTCAGTCACTCAGCATCCGCACAGGCCAGGACCAGAAATCCCTTTTCACCTTCTATCCTGGACTATCTCACCCCGATTCTAGAACTTTCCAAGGAATAAGAGGCTATTCCAGATCCCTAAGTTCAGGCTGGTGTCAAGGTTTTGTCCTCGTCTCCTACTATAATTGTCCTCTTCCTTCTCAGGATGGTCACATGGGTGCTGCTGGGGTGTCCCATGAGAGATACAAAGTGTCTGAATTTTCTGACTCTTCCCCTCAGACCCCCCAAAGACACATTTAACCCACCACCCCTTCTCTGATCATGAGGCCACCCTGAGGTGCTGGGCCCTGGGCTTCTACCCTGCGGAGATTACAGTGACCTGGCAGAGGGATGGGGAGGACCAGTCCCAGGACACGGAGCTTGTGGAGACCAGGCCTACAGGGGATGGAACCTTCCAGAAGTGGGCAGCTGTGGTGGTGCCTTCTGGAGAGGAGCAGAGATACACGTGCCATGTGCAGCATGAGGGGCTACCCGAGCCCCAAGCCCTGAGATGGGGTAAGGAAGGGAATGGGAGGTCATGTCTCTTAGGGAAAGCAGGAGCCCTTCTGAAGCCCTTCCGCAGGGTCAGGGCTGGGGGTCAGGGCCCCTTACGTTCCCCTGTTTTCCCAGAGCCGTCTTCCCAACACTCCATCCCAATCGTGGGCATCATTGCTGGCCTGGTTCTCCTTGGAGTTGTGGTCACTGGAGCTGTGGTTCCTGCTGTGATGTGGAGGAGGAAGAGCTCAGGTGGGGAAGAAAGAGGGGTAGAGTCTGAGTTTTCTTGTCCCACTGGGGATTTCAAGCCCTAGGTAGAAGTGTGTCCTGCCTTGTTACTGGGAAGCACCATCCACACACACAGGCCGACCCAGCCCGGGCCCTGTGTGCCAGCACCTACTCTTTTTTTTTGTGATGGAATCTTGGCTCTGTCACCCAGGCTAGAGTGCAATGGCGTGGTTTCAGTTCACTGTAACTGTAACCTCTGCCTCCTAGGTTCAAGCGGTTCTCCTGCCTCAGCCTCCCAAGTAGCTGGGACTACGTGTGCATGCCACCACACCCAGCTAATTTTTTTTTGTATTTTTAGTAGAGATGGGGTTTCACTGTGTTGGCCAGGCTGGTCTCGAACTCCTGACCTCGTGATCCACCTGCCTCCGCCTCACAAAGTGCTGGGATTACAGGCATGAGCCACCAGGCCCAGCCACACCTACTCTTTTGTAAAGTACCTGTGACAATGAAGGACGGATTTATCACCTTGACGATTGTGGTGATGGGGATCTGAGCCCAGCAGTCACAGGTCACAGGGGAAGGTCCCTGCTGAGGACAGACCTCAGGAGGGCAGTTGGTCCAGGACCCACACTTGCTTTCTTCATGTTTCCTGATCCTGCCCTGGGTCTGCAGTCACAGTTCTGGATACTTCTCTGGGATCCAAGACTATGAGGTTCCTCTAGGACCTTATGGCCCTGCCTCCTCCCTGGCCCCTCACAGGACATTTTCTTCCAACAGGTAGAAAAGGAGGGAGCTACTCTCAGGCTTGGTGTAAGTAGGGGGCGGGAGTGTGGAGGAGCTCGCACACCCCATAATTCCTCCTGCACCACATCTCCTGTGGGCTCTAACCAGGTCTTGTTTTTGTTCTACCCCAGGTAGCGATAGTGCCCAGGGATCTGATGAGTCTCTCACAGCTTATAAAGGTGAGATTCTGGGGGTCTGAAGTGGGTGGAGGGTGGGGCACATGGGACTGGGTTGTGGGGATTTTTTGATTCGGAATTTTTGAGTGGTGGGCTGTTCAGAGTGTCATCACTTACTGTGACTGACCTGAATTTGTTCATGACTGTTTTCTTCTGTAGCCTGAGACAGCTGCCTCTTGTGCGACTGAGATGCAGGATTTCTTCATGCCTCCCCTTTGTGTCTTAAGGGACTCTGGCTTCTCTTTTTGCAAGGGCCTCTGAATCTGTCTGTGTCCCTGTTAGCATAATGTGAGGAGGCAGACAAACACTCCACCTCTGTGTCTACCATGACCCCCTTCCTCACACTGACCTGTGTGCCTTCCCTGTTCTCCTACTTTTCTATTAAAAATAACCTGAGCAGAGCATGGCGGCTCACATCTATAATCCCAGCACTTTGGGAGGCCAAGGTGGGCAGATCACGAGGTCAGGAGATCGAAACCAACACGGTGAAACCCTGTCTGTACTGAAAAATACAAAAAGTTAGCCGGGCATAGTCCTAGCTACTCAGGAGGCTGAGGCAGGAGAATGACGTCATCCCAGGAGGCAGAGGTTGCTGTGTGCCGAGATTGTGCCACTGCACTCCAGCCTGAGTGACAGGGTGAGTCTCTGTCTCAAAAAATAAAAATTAAAAAAAGAACCTGGATCTCAATTTATTTTTTCATATTCTGCAATGAAATGGAGTTGAGGAAGCTAAGGTCATAGTTAGAAATACAGACAGATAATTCCACAGCACATCTCTGGCAAATTTAGCCTATTCCTTACCACCTGTAATCTTGACCATATACCTTGGAGTTGAATATTGTTTTCATACTGCTGTGTTTTGAATGTTCCCTCCAACACTCATGTTGAGACTTAATCCCTAATGTGGCAATACTGAAAGGTGGAGCCTTTGAGATGTGATTGGATGATAAGGCTCTACCTTCATTCAAGGGTTAATGGATTAATGGGTTATCACAGGAATGGGACTGATGGCTTTATAAGAAGAGGAAAAGAGAACTGAGCTAGCATGCCCAGCCCACAGAGAGCCTCCACTAGAGTAATGCCAAGTGGAAATGTGAGGTGTAGCTGCCACAGAGAGCCCCCACCAGGGAAATGTCTAGTGTCTAGTGGATCCAGGCCGCAGGAGAGAGTGTCTTGTGGAGCGGTAGGAGCAGGACCTGACCACCACCAGGACCTCAGAACTGTGGAGTCAGTGGCAGCATGCAACGCACCCTTGGGAAAGCTTCAGGCACTAGCCTATGACCCATTGGAGCAGCCATGTAGGCTGCACCCAGCAAAGCCATAGGCAGAGGGCTACCTGAGGTCTTGGGGGCCCAATCCCTGCTCCAGTGTGTCTGTGAGGCAGCATATGGAGTCAAAAGAGATTCTTCTCTTCCCACAGATACCTTTTCTCTCCCATGGCCCTTTAACAGCATCTGCTTCATTCCCCTCATTTTCCCAAGCTGAGCTGAGGTAAACTTTGAAGTAAAATAAAAGCTGTGTTTGATCATCATTTGTATTTCATTGTGCATTTTGTGCCTTGTTCTTTTTATTTTTTAACCACATTCAAGCTATCCTTGGGCTTCCAATGCCATGGTCCACCCAGAACTGCATTCACTGGCCAGTGTTCTAGTTCTGGTCATGCCGACTTTCCCCTTTTTCCTGGTGAATCCCTGTAATCACCTGAGTCTCATTCTGTCAGGTGATATCCAATGAGAAGGCAATATGTGTGGTGAAAAGCCCAGGGAGTCCAGGGTGTGAATTTTTACTTAGCCATTTCTTCCTGTGTGACACGTGGTGGGGCTTCACCTGTCTGGGCTCCAGTTCCTCATCTTGTACATGGCACTGTTTTCTTGGGAGAGTCATTATAAAGCTAATATAAAGTACCTGTGCTGTGGTTTGAATGTGTCCTCCAAAAAGCATGTGTTGGAAACTGAATCCACAATGCAACCATATCTAGAAGTGAAGCCTAATGGCTGGCTATCCATGGGGGTTCCAACTTTATGAATAGATTAATACTGATTATAAAAGGGCTTGAGGTTGAGGCAAGTTCAACCTCTTGCCCTCACTAACCCACCTGCCTCTACCAAGAGATGATACAGCAAAAAGATTCACCAAATGCCGGGATCTTGATATTAGACTTCTTGTCCTCCAGAACCATGAAATAGACTGCTATGCTTTATAAAATACTCAGTCTGTGTCATTATGTTACAGCAACACAAAATGGGCAACCTGATACTTAAGTTTCGGTTAGTGGTAGGTATTTTTATTTCAAGCATTTCTACTAGAGTATTAGTTCCTTTTGTAAGCCCAGAATCTTTGCATTTTAGCAACAACAAAGACGTCTTTTTTTTTTTTTTTTTTTTTGAGACTGAGTTTCACTCTTGTCACCCAGGCTAGGGTGCAATGGCATGATCTTGGCTCACCGCAAACTTGGCCTCCTGGGTTTAAGTGATTCTCCTGCCTTAGCCTCCGAAGTAGCTGGGATTACAGGCGTGCGCTAGGAAGCCCAGCTAATTTTTGTATTTTTAGTAGAGATGGGGGTTTCACCATGTTGGCCAGCTGGTCTCCAGCTCCTGATCTCAGGTGATCCACCCGCCTCAGCCTCCCAAAGTGCTGGGATTATAGGCATGAGCCGCTGCACTCCACCAGAAGTCAATTGATGCAAAGAAAATCGATCTATAGATTTGATGGAAATTTGGACTCCTACATCCTACTTTTTAAAGAATCGAAGGGAAACTGTTACTCCTTTTGAACTGTTTTCCTTCTCTACTTGGTCTGCCCATTTCTATTTCCTGCCATATCGGCAGGCTATGTTTGCCTTACCTCAAAGATCAGCCTTCCTCAGTTTTACATCTTAAATCTTTTTAAGCCAAACTCCAAGGGATCTTTTACAAATATTTATTGAACCCTTCCTGTGTTCAAAGAATGTTGTGAAGTCCAGGGTGGGACTAGGGGGCAAGAAAGGTTCCTGCGCTGAAGGAACCTAAGATTTAGTAACAATGAATAAACAGACTTAAAGATAACTATTGTGGTTAGTGCTGAAAGAAACGTACAAAATGCTAAAAGTCAGGGAGGAAACTGTTTTCTAGGACAGTGGTTCCCAACATTTTTGGCACTAGGGACCGGTTTCATGGAAGACAATTTTTCGGAGGGGTGGTTTGGGGATGATTCAAGCACATTACATTTATTGTGGACTTTATTTCTATTATTACATTGTAATATGTAATGAAATAATTATACAATGCACCGTAATGTAAAGTCAGTAGGAGCCCTGAGCTTGTTTTCCTGCAATGAGACAGTCCCATCTAAGGGTGATGGGAGACACTGACAGGTCATCAGGCATTAGATTCTCATAGGAGCGAGCAACCTAGATCCCTCGCATGCACAGTTCACAATAAGGTTCACACTCCTATGAGAACCTAATGCCACTGCGGATCTGACAGGAGGCAGAGCTCGGGTGCTAATGCTTGGTCGCCTGCCACTCACCTCCTGCTGTGTGGCCCAGTTCCTAACAGGCCGTGGACTGATACCAGTCCATGGCCCAGGGATTGGGAACCCCTGTTTTAGGAGACTTAGGTTTTTCCAAGGAAGAAATGTTTGAGTTATGCTTTGAAAAATGTAAGACACCACTGTGGATGTTTTAATCAGGGAATTGGGTTATTACCAAGAAAATGTTGGAAGGATGAAAGAGTGGGTTCTTTATGCCTGCTGCTTTGACCCTGGAACAATTTAGAACCAGCCTAGTGAGGCACCTACTCCCCATGAGGCCACACAGGAGCTGTGCTTTCTTAGACCTGGATCCCACTACCACATAGGGGTTCCTGGGCACCTGGACACCATGGAAGAGAGGTCGACCAGGTCCTACTCCTCTGGCATTACACTCAGTGATTCAGTCAAGATACTGTTGGGAAAACAGCCCATGCCACAGGACTTCTCCATGGTTGGAAAAGTCTTGAATAGCTAAAAGCAAAACAGGATAGTTAGGCTGCATTATGTAGATAAAGGTGACTCATGGGCAGGCCCTGCCTCCTTGGGCCATCGTATGTGAACAGATCTTTGTGTGATTATGGGATAATCCTGGGTTCCTTTCTCCATGTGCCTGTTCTTAATTGGCCCAGGAGTGGGAACTCAGGGAAAGGAGGAACCTGAGTGATCTCGTCCTCTTTTGACATCTCATTTCTAGCCACAAGATTATGAATCATAGATCTCTAGATGTCAGTGTTCCTAGAGGAAAAAAGCAATCTGCCATAGCAGCAGAATGAAAGGGAGACAGCTACTCCTATTACTACAGTTTTAACAGCCCCTCTCAGTCAGCTAGCCCAAACTAGGATCTTAATGGGGACTGGGACTTACTTCCATATATTGTAAATGATGTAACCTTGTCTTCATGCTGATCTTAAATATATCTTGATGAACAGTATAAGGAAGCAAATGAAGGCTTGGCACAGTGGCTCACGCCTGTAATCCCAGCACTTTGGGAGACCAAGGTGGGTGGATCACCTGAGGTCGGGAGTTCGAGATCAGCCTGACCAACGTGGAGAAACCCTGTCTCTACCGAAAATACAAAATTAGCTGGGTGTGGTAGCACATGCCTGTAATCCTAGTTATTCAGGAGGCCGAGGCAGGAGAATCGCTTGAACCCAGGAGGCGGAGGTTGCGCAGTGAGCCGAGATCACACCATTGCACTCCAGCCTGGGCAACAAGAGCGAAACTCCGCGAAAGAAAGAAAGAGAAAGAGAAAGAGAGAAAGAGAAAGAGAGAAAGAAAAGAAAAGAGAAAAGAAAAGGAAAGGAAGGCAAAGGCTCACTTAGAGGATTCTGTTTGGTAGTTAAAACCATGTTGAAACATAGGGAGGGAAGAAATCATCTATGCTTCCTTAGTGATAAAGAGACTGGGAACTACCACTCCAGAGTTAGAAAATATGAGACAACAGAAGGGCTGTTATATGTAGTGAGAATTTCCAAACCCAGCCCCCTGGAGGGAATACTTGGTGACTGGGCCTTAGAGGAAAGAGATACTTGTCCAGCCCATTGCCTGCGTGCCCAGGAGAGACTGTGCCCACCTTGAGATACTGAGAGAAGACCCTAGTGAGGAGAAGCCCCCAGGCCAACTGTCAGCAACAGGGCGTTGGAAGGCCCCAACCAGCTCCAAGTTCTGAACAGAGCACAGCCTCCAGAGGCTTGTACTGTTCATACCCAGCAGAGGCTGTGTGCCAGCCCTCCCCATGCAAATCAGCGTCCCTGTAGGGTATGTAAAGGACCTCTACCTACGCTTTCTATGGGGAAGCAAATATCCCATGGGACACTGAAAGACTGGAACATTGTGGAACATGTACTTACCAAACTGTGTCCAACTCAAAGCCTAAAGTGTTTATTGGTGTTGTTTCAGCCAGCACACGTAATTCTTTCCGCAGAGGACATCTTGGCACTCCACCACAGACTTGGTATGAGATCCTGGCTGAGCACTTTCTTTTTTCTTTTTCTTTTTCTTCTTTTTTTTTTTTTGAGACAGAGTTTCGCTCTTGTTTCCCGGGCTGGAGTGCAATGGCGTGATCTTGGCTCACTGCAACCTCCGCCTCCTGGGTTCAAGCGATTCTCCTGCCTCAGCCTCCCAAGTAGCTGGGATTACAGGCATGCGCCATCACGCCCCAGCTGATTGTGTATCTTTAGTAAAGATGGGGTTTCTCCATGTTGGTCAGGCTGGTCTCAAACTCACAACCTCGGGTGATCCACCCACCTTGGCCTCCCAAAGTGCTGGGATTACAGGCGTGGGCGACCGCGCCCAGCCTGGCTGAGCACTTTCAAGTCTCCTTCCTAACATCTGTTAGTTAAGCTGGAATAACAATTAACTGACTGACTTCACGGAATTCTGAATGAATTGAATTGGATAATACATGTAAATCTTTGTAGTGGGAATTTGGGTGCCATTTTCTTTGCATTATGAAAATCCAGGTCAACTCTTCTTTTTTCTCCCAATTGTTTTTATTGCACATCACTGTAAAAACAAGAAGAAAATAATTTTCTTTTCTTCTTTTTTTCTTGAGACAGAGTCTCCTACTGTCTCCCAGGCTGGAGTGCAGTGGCGCAACTTCGGCTCACTGCAAGCTCCGCCTCCCGGGTTCGTGCCATTCTCCTGCCTCAGCCTCCCGAGTAGCTGGGACTACAGGCGCCCGCCACCACGCCCGACTAATTTTTTGTATTTTTAGTAGAGACGGGGTTTCACCGTGTTAGCCAGGATGGTCTCAATCTCCTGACCTCGTGATCTGCCCGCCTCGGCCACCCAAAGTGCTGGGATTAGAGTAATGAGCCACTGCGCCGGCCAAGAATTTTCTAATAAACAAGAAAAACCGGCCGGGCCAGCCTGGGTGACAGAGCAAGACTCCGTCTCAAAAAAACAAAAGACAAGGAAAACCTCAGCTGCAATCCCACTATTTGGTACAATAATCATACTTATTTTTCTTTATTTCCTTCCAGTGTGACCAAGGACAGTTTAGCTTTGGGAACCCACAAAGAAATCATTTCAATTAAAAGTACAGGAAACCCCACCAGTCCCACGAGGCTTTTGCCGCCCCTAAGTAGTCCCGTATGAGAAATTAAGAGTAGCGATGCTTGCTTTGAACAGTTGGAGGGAAATCTAAAATGAAAGTTGAATTTGGATAAGAGAAAAATCAAGGGCACTCACTCCTCCCAACCCCAGCCCGTCTGACTCTCTCCCCATCATCCTCCTCACTTCTTTCAGGCATGGTGGGGATAGCACCAGGAGGAGATTCTGGGAGACAGGGCACTCCTGCAAGGACAGCAGGACAGCCCCGCTGGTGGCTGTGGGATGCTCAGTGGCCCTGCCTGCTGCTCTTCTGGGGGATGCACCGCCTCGCTTTCCTTTCCAGTGTTAGAGCCAGGTGACTGTCCGAAGAGTAGTTTCTTTTTCCCCGCAGAGGCAAAGAGGAAATGTTTCCTTTCCTAACTAGCTCTGTCTAGTGCCTGGAATCTTACTGAGTCAGTCCCGCAGTAAGTCAGCAGCTCAGGAAATCTCCCTTCTCTGAGCCTCCCCGCAGTTCAAGCTGCTTAGGGAACTTGGTATTTTCATGGCATCTGCGTACACATGGGCAGCCCAGCCGCAGAGCTAGTGGCGGCAACCAAAGCGAACAGAGGACTCGGCTTCATGAAAACAGAGGCAAAGAGGTATAGCTATCCAACCTTCTGAGTCTTGTCTTTATATGGAGATGCCCACATGGACAAATAGGGTCTAGACAAGGGGAAGGGTTAACATAAGAAAGTCACGTGATTTCTGCTATGCTATTCCTCTGTGCGCTTATCCTTTCTGTTTCTAAATATTTTAGCTAAAAGACAATAAGTACTGCAACCCTTACACTCCTTCAGCTCTGTTTTCACTTGTCCTGGGTGTCCTGGCTGTCATCTTCATTTATTTATGTCAAACATCATTCAATCAATACTTACTACAAGCAAACTATATGTGAGATCAAGAGTGCTATTCAAAATAGTTGACAACTGGTATGGTAATGCAAATTAATATATAAATAAAAATTTCCCAATTATGCTATTTTTCTTTTCTAACTAAATGATTATAAAACTATTTACCAAGTGACACAGTTGTAGTATAAATAATTTCTTAAATTGTTATAACAATTTCCAAATTATTTATGGATTTTTAAACATTTTTTGCATTTCTTAGGTAGTAATTATTGGTTAAGTGATATATGCCTATGTTAGCCATGATTTGACAAAACAGTCTTGTATAAGCTTCTGATAATTTCCCCATTAAATTGTTTGTGTATATA
>NW_012115577.1:1111848-1116036 GCF_000951035.1 Colobus angolensis palliatus | reverse complement strand
ATGATCTTGATCTCCTGACCTCGTGATCCGCCCGTCTCGGCCTCCCAAAGTGCTGGGATTACAGGCTTGAGCCACCGCGCCCGGCCTAAATTGTTTGTATATTATGACGTATGTAACATCAACTATATTGTTCATGGTGCCAAATCCTCTCACTTTAGCAGCTATGTTAAAGATTTTTTAGCCCTTGAACTGCTGTCTGAAATTCTTTTTTTTGAGACAGTCTCACTGTGTCACCCAGGCTGGAGTGCAGTGGCACAGTCTTGGCTCACTGCAAACTCTGTCTCCCGGGTTCAAGCAATTCTCCTGCCTCAGCCTCCTGAGTAGCTGGGACTACAGGCTCCCATCACCATGCCTGGCTAATTTTTTGTATTTTTAGTAGAGACAGGGTTTCACCATGTTATCCAGGATGGCCTCGATCTCCTGACCTCATGATCCGCCAGCCTCGGCCTCCCAAAGTGCTGGGATTACAGGCGTGAGCCACCATGCCCGGCCTAGAAATTCTTATTTATTTAATATCTCTGTTCACTCCACCACAAAAATCAATTAATATAAGCCATCTTTAATAAGTAGGCTTAATTGTATTGATTAATTTAAAAATTGTGTTGATTTAATGGATTACATCTATGAAGCTTTGTACACATACTTCATGGTTGACGAATTTAAAATTTTAAGTTCTTAATATATTTTACTTTTGTCATCAAACTACAGTTGCAATCACATAAATTATCAGATAATCTAATTGACTTTTTCTTTTGAAGTTGACATTTTTCTTTCAAATAGTATATCATATTTTTAAACAACACTGTCTATTTTTTCCCCTTTGCTTTATGTATTTAATTTTATATATTAACTGATTCTTATTTTTCTACAACTAATCCAGCTTCTGCAATTTTAAATATTTCCCTCTGGAAAGGATAAAGATAATATTGACATCTCTGTTAAAATGTAAATTATTAATGTCAAATTTCTGGGGAAAAACATTTATGTCCCAAACCACTCCCATTTCACAACTTCTATTAAAGTGAATATAAAAGGTTTGGTACAATTTCCTAATGTTCTTGACATCCCACTATTAAAGAGTGCCCAAATATGCTTTCTAGTTTCATGACTTCAATTCCATTATCTTTAGAAATATTTTTAATTTTCCCAAATGCTTATTTCATGTGTAGTTGTAATATAAAGGTTAGTGAGGCAAATATTTAAAGTAATTTTTCATTTAAACATTTTACTGCATCATCCTGACGTCACTGAATACAGTAACTTATATAGTACCAATTTAAAATATACAGAGACTTTTTATTTTTTATTTTATTTTATTTTTTTGAGACAGAGTCTCGCTCTGTCACCAGGCTGGAGTGCAGTGGCACAATCTCTGCTCACTGCAAATTCTGCCTCCCAGGTTCAAGCGATTCTCCTGCCTCAGCCTCACAAGCAGCTAGGACTATAGGCGCACGCCACCATGCCCAGCTAATTTTTGTATTTTTAGTAGAGATGGTGTTTCACCATGTTGGCCAGGATGGTCTTGATCACTTGACCTCGTGATCTGCCTGCCTCGGCCTCCCAAAGTGCTGGGATTACAGGCATGAGCCACCACGCCTGGCCATACAGAGACTTCTCTAAAACTGGCACCCTGAACTTTCTCTGTGACATATACTAGAACCATCTGTAACATTGTGTAACCGTTTCACATCAAAACCATTTTTCTTGAGCACTGATGAGTAAGTAAGCTTGATACATCATTCGAGTTCCTCAGATGAGCAAAAATCATCAGTTTTGTAAGTCTGCAATTCAGTATTTAAGTCACTGATAAAAACACATTTTTGTTACATAATTGAAGCTTTCTTGGTAATGACTGATTGCCTAGATTTATAAATTTACTAAAAGGTTGTCTCATCATGGTAGATATACATTTTGCTACCATTGTAACCATTAATGTAGACTGCAATGATATGCACTATTTACAACCTTTTTTAAGACTCTATTGAGCAGCAGACTACTGTAATTACACAGTAGGTAATATGAGCATTCTAATGGCACTTTTTCAATGTTTTGTTCTTTTTATGATAAAAAGTATTTCAGGGATTTATTATTTCAAAGACTTCATTATGTGAAGCTCATTCATCATGTTCTTCAAATTCTTCTTGATTATTACTAGTTTTTCACTGAATTCTGAGCATCGACAATATGCTACAACATTCACCTTTTCACACATCCACAAGATGTGTGCTTTGCAAATCATTTTCATTTAATATTTACATTTCAAGCAATAATCAGTTACCTGTGAATTTTGTCAAAATCATCAGGGTTTTTTTTGTTGTTTGTTTGTTTGTTGACATGAAGTTTTGCTCTCGTTGCCCAGGCTGGAGTGCAATGGCGCCATCTCAGCCCACTGCAACCTCTGCCTCCTGGGTTCAAATGATTCTCCTGCCTCAGCCTCCCCAGTAGCTAGGATTACAGGCATGCACCACCACGCCTGGCTAATTTTATATTTTTAGTAGAGATAGAGTTTCTCCATGTTGGTCAGTCTGGTCTCGAACTCCCGACCTCAGGTGATCCACTCACCTTGACCTCTCAAAGTGCTGGGATTACAGGTGTGAGCCACTACACCTGGCCAATTATCAGGTTTTTAATTAAATTTTAGAAATGTGAATTATTGTTTCCTTTGAACTGAATCTTACACAATACTGAAAGCATTCCCACCTGCCATAATTTTTGCATATCAGTTGTTCCAGGCTGTGATTCAATATTAATATCATTGGTTTCATGATCTGTCTCAGATTAAGAAGAGTCATGTTTATAGTATCTAAAAGCAGGGTTTAAAATGTATGTAGGCCTGGTACTGTGGCTCATGCCTGTAATCCCAGCACTTTGGGAGGCCAAAGCTGATGGATCACCTGAGGTCAGGAGTTTGAAACCAGCCTGGCCAACATGACGAAACCCCAGCTCTACTAAAAATACAAAAATTGGCTGGGTGCAGTGGCTAAGGCCTATAATCCCAGCACTTTGAGAGGCCGAGGCAGGTGGCTCACCTGAGGTCAGGGGTTTGAGACCAGCCTGACCAACATGGTGAAACCCCGTCTCTACTAAAATACAAAAAATTAGCCAGGCATGGTGGTACATTCCTGTAATCCCAGCTACTCGGGGGGCTGAGGAATGAGAATTGCTTGAACCTGGGAGGTGGAGGTTGCAATGAGCCGAGATCACACCACTGCACTCCAGCCTGCGCTACAGGAGCGAGCCTCCATCTCAAAAAAAAAAGAAACTCAAAAGAAAGCAACCATTTGTCTCTTATCTACCTATGACCTGGAAGCCCCCTCACTACTTGGAGTTGTCCCACCTTTGCTTCAAGTTGTCCTGCCTTTCCAGACCAAACTGATGTTAATCTTACATATGTTGACTGATGTCTCATGTCTCCCTAAAATGTATAAAACCAAGCTGTGCTCTGACCACCTTGGGCGCATGTCATCAGAACCTCCTGAGGCTGTGTCACCCGCGAACATTCTCAACCTCGACAACATAAACTTTCTAAATTAACTGAGACCTGTCTCAGATATTCGGGGTTCACACTCCCCTGGATACCCTGACTATCTTCAGGGCACTGGCCACTTTCTTGTCTGTCTTTGTACACCCTCCTCTGGAAGTCTTTGAAATTCTTGAGGCAGGAAGGACCATTTCCCAGCTCCAAATCTTGCATAAAGTGGGTCCTTTATGAATGGAAATAGGGCTTCTCCTCAAAGTAAGGCTAGGAATTTTGCCGTGTGTGACTCTAGTCGTGGTTGTTCACAGAGGGCTCCATTTCACTTGCCTTTCCTTCTGCTTTTTTCTTCACTCGTTTCCCCACAGAGCAGGACAAAAGAAGCTGGCAAGGATGGCTCTGGTCGGGGTCTGCCTTCAGCCACCCAGATGGGATTGCAAAGAGGAGGACAGGGATAGAAAGGGGAAAGTTTGATTTGGTTTTGTTTTGTTTGTCTTTCTATTGGTACCACTTCTTTATCCCAACCTCATCATCCTCCCCGATCCCTACCAACCCACTGCAGGCTTCTGAGCCCTAAGATCTGGGAAAGGCTCTTTTCCCTAGGGGCCCTGGCCTCGCAGACTTGCCCAGGGGGGGAAATTCTCAGTGGCTCAGTTGGCACATGCCTCACGTCCTCACCAGCAGCCTATATATATATAATATAATATAATATA
>NW_012115577.1:1100698-1103163 GCF_000951035.1 Colobus angolensis palliatus | reverse complement strand
TCTCAAACTCCTGACCTCAGGTGGTCTGCCCGCCTCAGCCTCCCAAAGTGCTGGGATTACAGGCATGAGCCACCATGCCCGGCCTATTTATTTATTTGAGACAGAGTCTCGCTCTGTCACCCAAGCTGGAATGCAATGGCATGATCTGGGCTTACTGCAATCTGCATGCCCTGGGTTTAAGCAATTATCCTGCCTCAGCATCCCGAGTAGCTGGGACTACAGACGTGCACCACCATGTTCAGCTAATTTTTTGTATTTTTAGTAGATATGGGGTTTCACCATGTTGGTCAGACTGGTCTCCAACTCCCGACCTCAAGCGATCCACCTGCCTTGACCTCCCAAAGTGCTTGGATACAGGCGTGAGCCACTGCACCTGGCTGAACTCCTTTTAATTGGAGGTTTTATTTTATTTATTTCTTTATTTTTTTGAGACGAAGTCGCACTCTGGATGCCCAGGCTAGAGTGCAGCCCATGGAGGACGTGCGGAAGCAGGGTGGGGCGTTGCCTTACCTGGGAAGTGCAAGGGGTCAGGGGATTTCCCTTTCCTGGCCAAGGGAAGCCGTGACAGACTGTACATGGAGAAACAGTACACTCCTGCCCAAATACTGGGCTTTTCCCATGGTCTTTGCAACCGGCAGACCAGGAGATTCCCTCCCGTGCCTGGCTTGGTGGGTCTTACGCCCATGGAGCCTTGCTTACTGATAGCACAGCAGTCTAAGATCAACCTGCCATACTGCAGCTTGGCAGGGGGAGGGGTGTCTGCCCTTCCTTAGGCTTGAGTAGGCAGTTTTATGCTCACAATGTAAATAAAGAGACCAGGAAGCTGGAACTGGGTGGAGCCCACTGCAGCTCAGTAAGGCCTACTGCCTCTCTAGATTTCCTCTCTGTGGGCAAGGCATATCAGAACAAAAGGCAGCAGACAGCTTCGGCAGACCTAAACGTCCTTGTCTGACAGTTCTGAAGAGAGCAGTGGTATCATCCTGATACCAAAGCCTGGCAGAGACACAACAAAAAAAGATAATGTTAGGCCAATATTCCTGATGAACATTGATGTGAAAATCCTTAATAAAATACTGGCAAACCAAATCCAGCAGCACATCAAAAAGCTTATTCACCACGATCAAGTCAGCTTCATCCCTGGGATTCAAGGCTGCTTCAACATATGCAAATCAATAAATGTAATCTATCACATAAACAGAACCAACGACAAAAACCACATGATTATCTCAATAGATGCAGAAAAGGCCTTCGACAAAAATTCAACAGCTCTTCATGCTAAAAACTCTCAATAAACTACGTATTGTTGACATATTTCAAAATAATAAGAGTTATTTATCACAAACCCACAGCCAATATCATACTGAATAGGCAAAAACTGGAAGCATTCCCTTTGAAAACCGGCATGAGACAAGGATGCCCTCTCTCACCACTCCTATTCAACATAGTGGTGGAAGTTCCGGCCAGGGCAATCAGGCAAGAGAAAGAAATAAAGGGTATTCAATTAGGAAAAGAGGAAGTCAAATTGTCTCTGTTTGCAGATGACATGACTGTATATTTAGAAAACCCCTTCGTCTCAGCCCAAAATCTCCTTAAGCTGATAAGCAACTTCAGCAGTCTCAGGATACCAAATCATTGCGCAAAAATCATAAGCATTCCTGTACACCAGTAACAGACAGAGAGCCAAATCATGAGTGGACTCCCATTCACAATTACTACAAAGAAAATAAAATACCTAGGAATCCAACTTACAAGGGGTGTGAAGGACCTCTTCAAGGAGAACTACAAATCACTGCTCAACAAAATAAAAGAGGACAAACAAATGGAAGAACATTCCATGCTCATGTATAAGAAGAATCAGTATCGTGAAAATGGCCATACTGCCCAAGGTAATTTATAGATTCAGTGTCATCCCCATCAAGCTACCAAGGACTTTCTTCACAGAATTGGAAAAAACTACTTTAAAGTTCATGTGGAACAAAAAAAAGAGCCTGCATTGCCAAAACAATCCTAAGCAAAAAGAACAAAGCTGGAGGCATCACCCTACCTGACTTCAAAGTATACTATGAGGCTACAGTAACCAAAACAGCATGGTAGTGGTACCAAAACAGATATATAGACCAATGGAAGAGAACAGAGGCCTCAGAAATAACACCACACATCTACAACCATCTGATCTTTGACAAACCTGACAAAAACAAGCAATGGGGAAAGGATTTCCTATTTAATAAATGGTGCTGGAAAAACTGGCCAGCCATATGTAGAAAGCTGAAACTGCATCCCTTCCATACACCTTATACAAAAATTAGCTCAAGATGGATTAAAGACTTAAATGTAAGACCTAAAACCATGAAAACCCTAAAAGAAAACCTAGGCAAGGCCGGGCACGGTGGCTCACACCTGTAATCCCAGCACCTTGGGAGGCCGAGGCAGGCAGATCACGAGGTCAGGAGATCGAGACCATTCTG
>NW_012115577.1:1097339-1099033 GCF_000951035.1 Colobus angolensis palliatus | reverse complement strand
CCCCGGGAGGCAGAGGTTGCAGTGAGCCGAGATCACACCACTGCACTCCAGCCTAGGCAACAGAGTGAGACTCTGTGTCAAAAAAAAAAAAAAGGAAAAGAAAAAGAAAAAAGAATATTTTGCCCTTATAACATTATTAATTATATACTTTCAAGTGAGAGCAATATGACAATTATGCTTAATTATTTTTGAAAATGATGCTTTAACAATTTGTAATGCAAGCATTTGATGGTCTGGTTCTTTGTTGAGTTAATGTTGATACTTGGTCTTAAGGACAGTTAGAGCTGATAGAAATAACTTGTGCACAGTTCGGGCGCGGTGGCTCACGCCTGTAATCCCAGCAGTTTGGGAGGCTGAGGCAGGCAGATCACGACTTCAGGAGATTGAGACCATCCTGGCTAACGTGATGAAGCTCTGTCTCTACTAAAAAAAAAAAAAAAAAAAAATAGCTGGGCTTGGCAGCAGGCGGTAGTCCCAGCTACTCAGAAGGCTGAGGCAGGAGAATGGTGTGAACCCGAAAGGCAGAGCTTGCAGTGAGCCGAGATCGTGCCACTGCACTCCAGCCTGGGGGACAGAGTGAGACCCTGTCTCGAAAAAAAAATAATAACTTGTGCACACATCATACATTCATGCATAATTGAATCATTGATGTACTCATTAAAATGTGACTCATCCAGGAAAATCCCTTCCCTAAATTATTTAAAGTTTTTGTTTTCCCTCAGCTACTATATTTCTGTTCTACTTCATACAAACTAGTGAGAAACCATTGTCCCAAGACTGGTGGCCTCCTAGCATGGTTGTGCAACAGCTGTTGTCAAACTCCAGAGTCTAAAGTGCACCACGAAAGTCAGAGGGCAGGCCAGATCCAGCTTCCTTGCTGAATGAAATGTTCACTGGCCCGGGAGAAACAACCACGTGGAAAATTAAATAAACCCATGACATTCATAGCCAGCAGCTCGTGTGTTTTATAGGGTTTTCCCTGAGAAGTGGGGACTAATCGCATGAATCACTCTTTTTTTTTCTTTTTACAGTCTTATCTTTTGTGAATAAATGTTTCCAATTAAAGCATTGCCACTAAGCCTGTTTTCTCACCTCTACCATGGAGTTAAAGTGTCTATTTCACACTGTCCATAAAAGCGGTGGCTCACGCCTGTAATCTCAGCACTTTGGGAGACCGAGGCAGGCAGATCACGAGGTCAGGAGATCGAGACCATCCTGGCTAACATGGCAAAACCCCATCTCTACTAAAAATACAAAAAATTAGCCTGGCGTGGTGGTGGGCGCCTGTAGTCTCAGCTACTCGGGAGGCTGAGGCAGAAGTATGGCGTGAACCCAGGAGGCGGAGCTTGCAGTGAGCCGAGATTGTGCCACTGCACTCCAGCTTGCATGAGAGAGCAAGACTCCATCTCAAAAAATAAATAAATAAATAAAATAAAATAAAAATAAAAAAGAATTAAGATAAGCCAGGCATGGTTGGAGGTTCACACCTGTAATCCCAGAATTTTGGGAGACAGGCAGGATCACTTCAGCCCAGAAGTGTGAGACCAGTCTGGGCAACATAGTGAGACTCTATCTCTTAAATCAAAGAAAAGAATCAAAATAAAACAAGAAAACAACAACACAGAACAACCGCGTCACCATGATGGTAACAATTTTTAGGAAACTTTTTGTGTTTTTTTTTTTTTTTTTTTTTT
>NW_012115577.1:1093544-1096190 GCF_000951035.1 Colobus angolensis palliatus | reverse complement strand
TGCACTCCAGCCTGGGCAACAAGAGTGAAACTCCATCTCAAAAAAAGAAAAAAAAGAAGAAGAACTTCTTGACTTGACCCAGCAGGGCTTTTTACATGGGTCTAGAGCCAGGTGTGAAGAGAGCGAGTTCATGGTGAGAGGAACTTGTTCATCAAGAGGAGTCCGTGCCCAGTGGCAGAAGTGGAGAGGTGGGTATGGGACACGCAGGGAAGCTGCTCTCTTCTGTTGTCTGTGCCTTCTGTTGGAGGATGTGCTGTGGGAATGCAAGGAGGAGACGGAAAGAATGTGTCAAAATAGCTTTAACACAGGAAAAAAAAAATGAAAATACCGAAACCACCCTTGCAAAAACTGTAACAGTGAGAAAATTATGACATTGAAAGATATCCAATCTAACCAACTCCTTCTTGTCTTTAACCTCCAAATTGCACTTGGTCATTCCTGGGCAAAGGTCAAGCTAACTTTGGGAGAAATTACATTCACAGTTTAAATGTTAATAGCCCTTCCCAAAACTAAACTGTCTTTGTAAAAATGATGAAAGGCCACCAGGTTAGGGAGGATGAGAGGGGTCTGAATGCAGGCTTAGTTAAATGATTATCAGCCATTGTTTCAGAGGTCACAAGATTTGTAACTTCACCAATTATTCCTGTAAAATGACATCACTATGGCCTTTTGAGATGTCTTTTCAGTTGTTTTTGGTTTGCTTTGAGACATGGTCTTACTCTGTCCCCCAGGCTGGAGTGCAGTGATCATAGCTCACTGCAGCCTCTATCTCCTGGGCTCAAGTGAACCTTCTACCTCGGCCTTCCAAGTAGCTGGGACTGCAGGTGCGTGCCAACCATGCCTGGCCAGTTTTGTTGTTTTTTGGTTCTGGGGTGCTTTTTTTTGTTGTTTGTTTTGTTTTTGTATTTTTAGTAGACATGACGTCTAGCTCTGTTGTTCAGGCTGGTCTCAAACTCCTGGACTCAAGCGATCCTCCTGCCTCAGCCTCCCAAACTGCTGGGGTTACAGGCACAAGCCACTGTGCCCAGCTCAGGCTTTTCCATTTTGGAAAACCAGATGACTCCACCCAGATCGAAGACTCGAGATTCAACCCGTCCTGTGGCCCCACCCAGAAGAACTCAGTGCACGAGGACCGTTTTCCACATCCTTATGATTGCATCCCCAGTCAATCAGCAGCACCCATTCCCTAGCCACCTGCCCACCAAACTATCTTTTTTTTTCTTTTTTTTTTTTGAGACAGTATTTCACTCTGTCACTCAGGCTGTAGTGCAGTGGTGCAATCATGGCTCACTGCAGCTTCAACCTCCCTAGCCCAGTCTTCCAAGTCATTGGGACTACAGGTGTGCACCACCACACCTGGCTAAGTTTTAAATTTTTTGTAGAGATAATGTCTTGCTATGTTGTCCACGCTGATCTCAAACTCAAGGACTCAAGCAATCCTCCCACCTCAGACTCGAAAAGTATTGGGATTACAGGTGTAAGCTGCCATGCCCAACCCAAACTATTTTGAAAAAGCCATAGCCTTCAAATTTGGGAGGAGGCTGATATAAGTAATAATAAGACTTCAGTCTCCTGTTTAACCAGCTCTATGTATATAAAACTCTTTCTCTATTGCAATTCCCCTGTCTTCATAAATTGGCTCTGTCTGAGCAGCAGGCAAAATGAACCCATTGGGGGTTACAACAGCATCAGCATGTACAGCAGAGTTGTAATATCCATCATATAGCAACTGCAAATTAATTTTAGAAGATATATTGTTAAAAGCATATAAATGATATAAGTAATTTACAGAAGAATAAATTCAATTGGACAATAAATATGAAATTATTTTCAACCCCGCCAGTCATATATTAAAAGTAAATTAAAATAATTTTTTTTTTAAAATGGAGTCTCACTCTGTTGCCCAGGCTGGAGTGCAGTGGTGCAATCTCAGCCCACCGCAACCTCTGCCTCCCAGGTTCAGTGATTGTCATTCTCCTGCCTCAGCCTCCTAAGTAGCTGGGATTATAGACGCCCGCCACCACACCCAGCTAATTTTTGTATTTTTAGTAGAGATGAGGTTCCACCATGTTGGCCAGGCTGGTCTCAAACTCCTGACCTCAGGTGATCCATCAACCTTGGCCTCCCATAGTGCTGGGATTACAGGAATGAGCCACTGCACCCAGCCTAAAACAGTGTTTTAACCTCTTGTTGATAAGAGTATAAACTGATCACCTTTGGGGGAAGTAATTTAGTACCTATTAATATTAAACATTTTCATAACCTTTGATTCAGCATTTCCACTTAAATTAGTGCCTTAGTTTGGGCTGCTATAACACCACCACAGACTGGATGGCTTATAGACAACAGAGGTTTATTTCCCACAGTTCTTGGGGCTGGGAAGTTCAGGTATCAAGACACTGGCAGTTAAGGTGTTTGGTGAAGGTCCTTTTCCTGTTCCTAGTTCACAGATGTCCCACCTTCATTTTCTTTCTTTTCCTTCTCTTCCTTCCTTCCTTCTTTCCTTCCTTCCTTCCTTTCTTCCTTCCTTCCTTTTCTTTCTTTCTTTCCTTCCTTCTTCCTTCCTTCCTTCCTCCTTCCTTCTTTCTTTTTCTCTTTCTCTTTCATCATCTTTTCTTCTTTCTTTCTTCTTCTCTTCTTCTTTTT
>NW_012115577.1:1091663-1092574 GCF_000951035.1 Colobus angolensis palliatus | reverse complement strand
CGGCTAATTTTTTTTTTTCTTTGAGACGGAGTCTCGCTCTGTCGCCCGGGCTGGAGTGCAGTGGCGCCATCTCAACTCATGGCAACCTCCACCTCCCAGATTCAAGCAATTCTCCTGCCTCAGCCTCCTGAGTAGCTGGGACTACAGGCGCACGCCACCACACCCAGCTAATTTTCACACTTTTTTAGAAAAGACGGGGTTTCACCATGTTGGCCAGGTTGGTCTCAAACTCCTGACCTCGTGATCCACCTGCCTCGGCCTCCCAAAGTGCTGGTATTATAGGCATGAGCCACCGCACCAGGCCTAATTTTTGTATTTTTTTGTAGAGATAGGGTTTCGCCATGTTGCCCAGGCTGGTTTCCAGTATCTGGGCTCAAGCAATCTGCCCACCTCACCCTCCCAAAGTGCTGGGATTACAGGTGTGAGCCACGGCACCCATCCAAGAATGTTTTTTGAGACATTATGTCTACTAGTGAATAATGGGAGGGGCCGTGGGGGGAGTACTAGAATAGTTAAAGTAGGCTGTGTATATACAAAGAAATATCACATTATCATTTTGTAAAGATCTATATGTATTGACATGGGAAAATAAGCACATCATAAATAAATAATAAAAGTTGTAGAACAATATAAACTGAAAGAAACATTTTTTTTCAATCTTCTCCTCCATCCCTCTTTGCTGATATATAAACAGGAAAAAGTAGGGGGAGAGAATACAGGAATACAGAACACATAGTTAACAATGGTTATCTCATGGATGTGATTGGGTGCATTTTTGGTTTTGGTTTTCTTTTTGAGACGGAGTTTCGCTCTTTCACCCAGGCTGGAGTGAAGTGTCACGTTTTTGGCTCCCTGCAACCTCCGCCCCCCAGGTTCAAGCGATTCTCCTGCCTCAGCCTCCTGAGTAGCTG
>NW_012115577.1:1080973-1086952 GCF_000951035.1 Colobus angolensis palliatus | reverse complement strand
CGATCTCCTGACCTCGTGATCCACCCGTCTCGGCCTCCCAAAGTGCTGGGATTACAGGCTTGAGCCACCGCGCCCGGCCATGAGGATGTTTTGAATGATTCAAATTGGTGCATTTTGAGTGAAGCAGACTGCCCTCCACATTGTGGGTGGGCCTCATCCAATCATTCAAAGGCCTGAGACAAAAAGACTGAGGTCCCTGAAGAAGAGGGAATTCTGCCTCCACACCGCCTTTGGACCTGAGCTGCAATATCAACTCTTTGCTGCTGGCCTACCTGCTCTGCAGATTGTGGATTTGCCGGCCCCCGTGATAGCATGAAACAGTTCTTTCATCCAATTGGTTCTAACTCTCTGGAGCACCCTGACTAATACAACGCTGTTATAGGCACTGAGAATAGAGTGATCAACAGGGAAGAAAACATGCTGTCTTGGGGCCTTGCTGGTGGGTGGATGGTAGACACTCAATTGTATGAGGCTCATTGGCCACAGAGGAACTCATGCAGGAGAAACTTACCTTGCTTGGGTTGAAAAGAGGGGAATCAGGCACATATTCCCCTCTGAGGAATATGTCAGCAGAGACTGGATGTGGCAAGACTACAAGTGGCCGGTAGGTGGGATGGAGTATTCCAGATCAGGGAACAAAAAGGGATACAAGTCTTTGGGTGGAAAGGACATGTTTGAGAAGCAGAAACAAGACCAGGTGCTGGGACCAGGAGTCCTACACTCATCACACTCAGTTACTCATGGGGTGACTTCAGAAGTCCTAGAATTTTTTGTTTCCCAATTTTTTTATTTTTATTTTCTGGTAGACAAGATCCCACTCTGTTGCTCAGGCTAGAGTGCAGTGGCATGATCATAGCTCACAGCAACCTCAATCTCTCGGGCTCAAGCGATCCATCCACCTCAGCCTCCCGAGTAGCTGGGACTATAGGTGCGTGCACCATGCCCGGACGATTTTTTGTTTGTTTATTTGTTTGAGACGGAGTCTCGCTCTGTTTCCCAGGCTGGAGTACAGTGGTGTAACCTTGGCTCACTGCAACCTCCACCTCCCAAGTTGAAGCTATTCTCCTGCCCCAACCTCCCTAGTAGCTGGAAATACAGATGCCCACCACCACGCCCAGCTAATTTTTGTATTTTGAGTAGAGAAGGGGTTTCACCATGTTGGTCAGGCTGGTCTCGAACTACTGACCTTAAGTGATATGCCTGCCTCAGCCTCCCAAAGTGCTGGGATTACAGGCGTGAGCCACCGTGCCCGGCCCAATACAATTTTAAAATGATTTTACGGCCGGGCGCGGTGGCTCACGCCTGTAATCCCAGCACTTTGGGAGGCCGAGACGGGCGGATCACGAGGTCAGGTGATCTAGACCATCCTGGCTAACACGGTGAAACCCCGTCTCTACTAAAAAATACAAAAAAAAATTAGCCGGGCAAGGTGGCGGGCGCCTGTAGTCCCAGCTACTTGGGAGGCTGAGGCAGGAGAATGGCGTGAACCCGGGAGGCGGGGCTTGCAGTGAGCTGAGATCCGGCCACTGCATCCCAGCCTGGGCGACAGAGCGAGACTTCGTCTCAAAAAAAAAAAAAAAAAAGATTTTATGTATATTGTAGGATAGACAAATAGGTAAATATATTAAGAGTATTAAGAGCCAAGGCTTTTGGTTGCCCTGATAAAAGATATACAAATACAAAATCAAAGAAGAGGGAAAAACCTATAATGTACAATTTGAATTGGAAATATCAATATGAATTCATGATTTTTTTTAAACCCTAAATGTGACTTAAAGCAATGATACCTCTGTAGCAACGAGTTCTCCCAGCACTAAAAAGTAGTTACTGAAGACCATTCCTCACTAACAGGAATCAATGTTCCTTAGAAAGATGGCTGATTTTGGCTGGGTGCGGTGGCTCACACCTGTAATCCGAGCACTTTGGGAGGCCGAGGCAGGCGATCACGAAGTCAGGAGATAGAGACCATCCTGGCAAACATGGTGAAACCTCATGTCTACTAAAAATACAAAAAAATTAGTGGGGCGTGTTGGCGGACACCTGTAGTCCCAGCTACTTGGGAGGCTGAGGCAGGAGAATGGCATGAACCCCACGTGGGGCGGAGCTTGCAGTGAGCTGAGATCGTGCCACTGCACTCCAGCCTGGGTGACAGAGCGAGACTCCGCCACCAGAAAAAAGAAAGAAAGAAAGAAAAGGAAAGAAGAAAGAAAAGGAAAGAAGAAAGGAAAGAAAGAAAGAAAAGGAAAGAAAGAAGGAAGGAAGGAAGGAAGGAAGGAAGGGAGGGAGGGGGAGAGAGAGAGAGAGAGAGAGAGAAAGAGAGAAAGAGAGAAAGAAAGAAAGAGGGCTGCCAGGTGCAGGGGCTCATGCCTGTAATCCCAGCAGGCTAAAGGTGGGCAGGGTAAAGGCGGGCAGATGACTTGAGGTCAAGAGTTTGAGACCAGGCTGGCCAACATAATGAAACCCCATCTCTACTAAAAATATAAAAATTAGCCAGGCGTAGTGGCAACACCTATAATCCCAGTTACTCAGGAGGCTGAGGTGGGATGATCGTTTGAACCCCGGAGGCAGAGGTTGCAGTGAGCCGAGATCATGCCACTACACTTCAGCCTGGGTGACAGAGTGAGACTCTGTCTCAAAAAAAAAAAAAAGAAAGAAAAAGAAAAGAAAAAAGAAAGAAAAAGAAAAATGGCTGATTCCACATCTGGAGCTGGGAAAGTAAAAATTGTGCCTGGGACATCTGGTTGTGTCAAAAGCAAGCAAGTGCTCACAGAACTTTTGGGGTACATCAGAAAGGATGTAGGATTTAGCTTAAAAGGGCTCCCACTGGGGCCCTCTCCCAATCCAGACCATCCTGGCCAACAAGGTGAAACCCTGTCTCTACTACAAATACAAAAATTAGCTGGGCATGGTGGTGCACACCTGTAGTTCCAGCTACTCAGGAGGCTGAGACAGGAGAATCACTTGAACCCAGGAGGTGGAGGTTGCAGTGAGCCGAGATCGCGCCACTGCACTCCAGCCTGGTGACAGAGCAAGACTCCATCTCAAAAGAAAAAAAAAAAAGGCTCCCACTGGACACATAAGATACAGTTTGAGCACAAAAAGAATAATGACTGTAATCAATTGTGAAATATTAAATGGATACCTGGCACGGTGTAGTCCCAGCACTTTGGGAGGCCAAGGCAGGTGGATCGCTTGAGTTCAGGCAACATGGCAAAACCTCACCTCTACAAAAAATACAAAAATCATCTGGGTGTGATGGCATGCACCTGTGGTCCCAGCTACGCAGGAGATAGGAAGATCACTTGAGCCTGGCAGGTTGAGGTTGCAGTGAGTGGTAACTGCGCCACTGCACTCCAGCCTGGGCAACAGACCGTGATGTTGTCTCAAAAAATAAAAAAAATACTAAACTGATTTTTAAAACCCTAAATCTATAGTTTAAAAAAAAGAAAAAAAATAAATTTTCTACCTTTGGAGACTAGTATCACACCAACACCTTATTCTGAAAACTGGTAAAGGGAAATAAGCATGTACCTTGCCTTTTAGAAGGACCCTACTTTGGCTGGGCACTGTGGCTCATGCCTGTAATCCAAGCACTTTGGGAGGCTGTGGTGGGCGGATCTCTTGAGGTCAGAAGTTTGAGTAGGACCCTACTTTTTCCAGTTGGAGAGAAAATCTCCTTCCTAGGTAATTATGCTCTTATAAATGTGGGAGTGGGAAAATTCGAAAAGCACCTTTTGTAATTTCTGATGAAATAACCAATTCAAGCAAGAATCACTGTAGATGGCAATAAGAGAAAGTTTTTTAGCATATACACACAGTGTCAAAGAACCATGCAGATGACTTGCTAATTACTAAGAGGGAAACATAACCTTTATAGAAAAGATCTGACCATGTCCACCTTAACCAAGCAATCACACTTACCATCACTGCTTGTGAGACGACTTCATATTACATGCCTTCTGATGTGAGGCAATGTGACATAGACAGCATGTTTGAAGAATTAGTCCCAAGATTGGGTAACCTGAAACTGACCAAGAAACTGGGGGGAAAACCCCACAAAACTCAGGGAGACAGATGAACACATTAAGTGACATCAAAGAAACAGTAAGACATCTAGAATGTTGAACAGTCTAAAAGACAACTGCTCTAGTCTCCTCAAAGATCCAATTCCAAAAAGAAAAAAACTGGATGATCGTAGATTTAAAAGAAAGGGGTGAGAAAAGGACATTTAAAAAATGCAATGTTGAAACTTGATTGGTTCCTGTTCTGGGAGTTTTTTAAAAGCTATATATTAAAATATCATGCTATACACCATAAATATATACAACTTTTATTTGGTAATTATACTTAAATAAAGCTAGGAAAAATTAAATGCTTTAAAAGGCATTCAAATTGGAGAAGTTTAATGCTAGATGATATTAAAAATTATTAACTCATTAAACATAATTCTATTGTGATTGTGTAAGAGATGTATATGAAGTAGTTAGGGGTGAATGGTCATGATGTCTGCAACTTTCTTTTCTTTTCTTTTTTTTAAGACAGAGTATTGCTGTGTCACTTAGGCTAGAGTGCAGTGGTGCTATCTTGGCTCACTGCAACCTCCGCCTCCCAGGTTCAAGCAATTCTCCCACCTCAGCCTCCTGAGTAGCTAGGATCATAGGCATGTACCACCATGCCCGACTCATTTTTTGTTATTTTTAGTAGAGACAGAGTTTCGCCATGTTGGCCAGGCTGGTGGTCTCCAACTCCTGGCCTCAGGTGATCCACCTACCTCCACCTCCCAGAGTACTGGGATTGCAGGGATAAACCACGGTGCCCGGCTGATGTCTCTAACTTTCAAATGGTTCAGGGCTGGGTGCAGTGGCTCACACCTGTAATGCCAGCACTTTGGGAGGCCGAGGCAGGCGGATCACCTGAGGTCAGGAGTTTGAGGCCACCTTGGCCAACATGGTGTAATCTTGTCTCTACTAAAAATACCAAAATTAGCCAGGCATGGTGGTGCACACCTGTAGTTCCAGCTACTGGGGAGGTTGAGGCAAGAGAATCACTTGAACCCAGGAGGCAGAGGTTGCAGTGAACCAAGATTGCACCACTGCACTCCAACCTGGGTGACAGAGCAAGACTCCATCTCAAAAAAAAAAGTTCAATAATGGTTGAGAAAAAACAAGCCTTGTATACTGTTGGTAGGAATGCAAATTAGCACAGCTATTATGGAAAATTGTATGGAGGTTCCTCAAAAAACTAAAAATAGAATTACCATATGGGGCTGGGTGCAGTGGCTCACACCTGTAATCCCAGTATTTTGGGAGGCCAAGGCGGGCAGATCACCTGAGGTCGGGAGTTCGAGACCAGCCTGGCAAATATGGTCAAACCCCATCTCTACTAAAAACACAAAAATTAGTTGGGCGTGGTGGTGGGCGTGGTGGTGGGAGGCTGAGGCAGCAGAACCACTTGAACCTGGGAGGCGAAGGTTGCAGTGAACTAAGACTGCGCCATTGCACTCCAGTCTGGACGACAAGAGTGAAATTCCGTCTCAAAAAAAAAAAAAAAAAAAAAAAGAATTACCATATGATCCAGCAATCTTACTTCTGGGTATTTACTAAAGAGATTTGAAATCAGCATGTCGAGGAGATACCTGCACTCCCATATTCACTGCAGCACTATTAACAACAGTTAAGTTACATAGTCAAACCGAGTGTTCATTAGCAGAGCAGATGAATGAATAAAGAAAATATGGTATATAGGCTGGGCGCGGTGGCTCATGCCTGTAATCCCAGCACTTTGGGAGGTCGAGGTGGGTGGATGATGATGTCAGGAGATTGAGACCATCCTGGCTGACATGGTGAAACTCTGTCTCTACTAAAAATACAAAAAAAATTAGCCAGGTATGGTAGTGGACGCCTGTAGTCCCAGCTACTCGAGAAGCTGAGGCAGAACAGCGTGAACCCGGGAGGCGGAGCTTGCAGTGATCTGGGATTG
>NW_012115577.1:1079619-1080245 GCF_000951035.1 Colobus angolensis palliatus | reverse complement strand
TTGAAAATTATTGATATTGTTAATAGCAATTGTATACCCTTTTCTAGGTTTGATGTTTAAGATGTTTTCTCCCCTCCAAACGTAGGGGGGATCTAATTTTCTCCATATCTGTTAAACTTTGAGTAACCTGAAGCTCATTAAATGACCATATCACATATAAAAAAAAAAAAAAAACAGAAAGAAAGAAAATATGGTATATATACTGTGGAATGCTATTCAGTCTTTAAAAAGAAATTTTGTCATTTGAGACAGCATTAATGGAATTGGAGAACATTATGCTAAGTGAAGTAAGCCAGGCACAGAAAGACAAATCTGTATGTTCTCACTTATAAGTGGAATCTAAAACAATTGAACTCAAAGGAAGAGACAGTAGAATAGTGGTTACCAGAGACTGGGGGTCTGGGGGAAATGGGGATATGATGGTCAAAGGGTACAAAGCTTCATTGGACTGGAAAAATAAGCTTTTCTTTTTCTTTGAGATACATTGCATAGCAAAGTTAATACAGTAAATAATTCTTGTACATTTCAAAAGTGTTGAAGGTAAATATCTTCTTTACATTTTAAACTGTTTTCCCTTCTCTATCTAAATGTAGAGAGTAAATTTCAAACATTCTCTTTTTTTTGTT
>NW_012115577.1:1052154-1079397 GCF_000951035.1 Colobus angolensis palliatus | reverse complement strand
CTCCTGACCTCGTGATCCGCCCGTCTCGGCCTCCCAAAGTGCTAGGATTACAGGCTTGAGCCACCGCGCCCGGCCTAATTTCAAACATTCTCACCACAAAAAAAGTAAGTATTTAAAAGTGATAGATGTTGGGCCAGGCGCAGTGGCTCACACCTGTAATCCTAGCACTTTGGGAGGCAGCGGTGGGTGGACCACCTGAGGTCAGGAGTTCGAGACCAGCCTTGCCAACATGGTGAAACCCCACCTCTACTAAAACACAAAAAATTAGCCAGGCGTGGTGGCGGATGCCTGTAATCCCAGCTACTTGGGAGGCTGAGGCAGAAGAATCACTTGAACCCAGGAGGTGGAAGTTGCAGTGAGCCGAGATTGCACCATTGCACTCCAGCCTGGGCAACAAGAGCTAAACTCCGTCTCAAAAAAAAAGAAAAGAAAAAAGTGATAGATGTTAATGAGATTGATTTAATCATCCCACAGTGTAATTCATGAATCATAACATCACTTTGTACTCCATAAATATATACAACTATAATTTGCCAATTTACAATTAAAGGTTAAAATTTTTAAAAATAAAAGGCAATGACAATAAAAAAATGGGTAAGTAGAAAAATCGATGAATACAGAAGCTGGTAAAAACTAGTAAGGCGAATATGGCAAAATGTAGAATGTGTTGAATCTTTCAGTATTTGGGTGTTTATTGTTCTTTTTCTACGTTAGAAATTTTTCAAAATAAGTTGCAAACAATTTCCATATTATTCTGATTTTTACACAGTAACAGAAAACATTCCAGGCTTCAGCTCATTAATATTTCTTCTTTGTTCTCCTGAGGAATCAAAAGATTCTCATTTATGATATTTCAAAAGGCACATAAAGAAACATATCCAAATTTTGTTGTCTCTTCATTCAAGTTTGGCTTTAATATTTTATTAAAAATTTTTGTATTTGTAAATATTAAAACACTGAAATTTGCTATTGACACAAGAACGACAATGCACTAACAATAAAATCAAACTATTCAGAAGCAGTAGCAACTCCACGATTCCAAGGTAATTTAAACAGGCAATTTCAGAGTGCTTCAAGATGAAGGCGCAAAGCAGCCTCTCAGCCTGCAGTTATGCACGACACCGGCAGATAGCGCTGCAAAGCTTCACAAATGCAGCGGGAAGTCCATTTACCAATGGTTGTGGCGATCTCCTAATTAGCTTGAACTGAGTTTGTATTAGAATTTATAATTTTTACTGCTTATTGCAGTTACTCGTATATTACTGACACTGGAACAGACATGTTTTAACAACTGGTTGAGCCGTACCAGTGCGAACCAGCTGAATGTCAGCGCTGTTCCCTCCTGTGACAGAAGCCACGGGCGCCTGCCTGAGGGCACTCCCCTCACTGGGACTCTCAGTACCACGCTCACCTGTCCCCAAGGCTTGTTCCATCACTAAGCCCCACCTTCCCGCATTTTCACCTTTCTCCTCCACTTGATCCTTCTTCCTAACATCATGTTAACACACTCCAAACTAAAAAACTTCAACTGCATATACTCTACTCCCTGCATTTTTTTCTTTCATTGCAATCACTGCCATTTTGAAAATTCTCTCCTCACCTCCACTGCCTTTACTCTTTTCCTCCAAATTATTCCTTAACCCCCTGACATCTGGGGCCTCTGATTCCACCTCTCCAAAGAAATGCTCCCACCAAGACCATGGAGGCCCCTCTCGTTGCTGGTGGATATTCTTCATTCTCCGTGCCACCACCCATCACAGCCATCAGCAGCATTCCACACCGCCCTTCCTTCCTTCCTCCTCTAGCTTCATCACACCATGTTACTAGCTTTTTCCTGTCTCACTGGATCCTTTCCCTGCTCTCCTTTTTATGTTTCCTGCTTTCTTCCTCAGCCTTCTCTGCTCCCCACACCTATATGTCGATGATGCCCAAATCTGTTTCCAGCCACCTCTCTTTCCCCAAGCTGCATTTGCATAAACTGTCTCAGATGAGATCCAGGGCGCTCACGGTGGTATGGCTGTAGACAACTGTCTCAGGAAACAGACCCATGACACACCCAGTTGCCAAGTCAGAAACAGGATGTATACTCTTGACGTGTCTCTCTCCCCTACATGGCAAAACAATCCCAAGACATGTCATTTCTATCTCCTAAGCAACCCATAAAACCATTTTTCTTCTTTCCATCTTCCATTACCCTAATGCTAGTATTCATTCTCTCCCCCTGGGATGGCTGTAAAAGCGTCTGATTTCTTCCCTTTCCAAACCAGTCTCCACACTGCAATTATAGTGCTCTTTCTAAGGCACAATTCTCACCTTTTCAGTCTTAGGCTTAAAGTTCAATGTTTCTCTGGATAAAGTCTGAATCTTTAACATGGCTAAAAAGGCCCAGCAAGAGCTGGACCAAGCCCACCTCTCCAGCTTCACCTTTCCTCATTTCTCCTTTGCACCCTCTGCCTCTGAACAAGTTACAGTCTTCCAAAGTTGTCATGTTCCTTGCCTTTGCTGCCTCCTCTGCCCAGAATGCTATTTCCCTCTGTCTGGCTAACTCCTGCCCAGCATTTGGCCTCAGCACAGACATCTGTTCCTCTAGGAGGCTTCCCCTGATTCACCAACACCAGTTTAACCCCCCTACTGGCTGTTCCTACAGCAATTCTTTACCATGGACTACTGATTTTTAGTGTTTGTTTTGTTTTGGCAGTCTGACATAACTTCATATACTAATGCAGCTTCTCGTCCTGTCCCCTACTCCTTCCTGATCACTATCCCAAGGTCCCTCCTATATGGAGCCACCACTACCCCACTGGATCCTGTACCACCACCCTTCTCCCAGAACTTATCACATTTTTTTTTGGTAATTGTCCATTTCCATTCTCCAATAAATTGTGAGCTCCACAAAGAACCATTTCTATCTCACCACTTGGAAGTGACAGGCAGATAGTAATTGCTCAACAAATGTTCTGAGTGAATGAATCCTTGGGGTAATTATGGTACTAACCACCTTATTCAGTTATGACAGTTCAATAGATACATGTAACATAATGCTTTTATAGTTTACATACTGCTATAGAGCTATTGTATTATTATTATTCTATTCCTCCTTTCTATTCCTTGAGGGTAGGATATTGCCTTATTCAATTTTGGTATTGTCCCAAAACTCAGGGACAAATGTTTGGCATATATTGCTTTCAACCAATTTTTGTTGACTGTATCAATGATTATAATAAGTGAACAAAGGCCCATATAACTGAACTATCCTGGACCACACACAGCTACCCTGTTCCAGAACCAGGACTAGAATCCCATCTGGAAAAAGGGAAACTTGGAAGTTGACAAGTAAGTGAGATTCCGGCACGGATGAGAGAAGCCTTGCTTTCTCTCCATCAAGAGACTAGCCAGCTATGGAAGCCACCAGAGCCCCAGACCTCCATAGTCAAGTATTCACGTAGTAGACATGACCCAGACAAGAGGGTGCGAAGACAAGGGTATTTCAGCGTGGAGTGGAGACTGGGCCCTTGGTTTCCTGTGTCTTTGTAGTCAGTTCTAACCTCAGCCTCCGCACTGGTGTTGGGACCCTATTCATCCTGATCTGCAGGTCCCTCAGTTCTTTTCCTGTTGCTATTATCCTACAGAGTCAGCAAGTCACTGATAGAGGCCTAGTAAGAGGTTTTAGTCTAGCCCTGTGGGGGTGTCAGGAGTCGCCTCCTGCCAGGTCTTCAGCATAAACCCCCCCCCTCCTCAGCTCCCAATCAACTCTTCATCCCCACCCCTAGACTCTCCCAAATGCCCCCGATGAAACCCTTGAGGTGGAAAAAGACAAGCGAAGATAAACAGCACAAGCAGCAGAGGTACAAATAGAATTGATTTTTCTCCTTTCTCTCCACATTTTGAGGAAATGAATCCAATGTCCTTACCAGAGGACAGAGCAGAGAAGTCCCCTGAGCATCTCTGAACATCATGAATCCTCAAAGTAAGCTTAGCTTGGGCCCCTTTTCCTTTTCTATCAGTGAGGGTAAAGAGCCCCAGATGGGAGACAGGTGGATTTTTCTCTCAGCTGGGACCTTTTCTCTTGTCTAGCACATTTTGGGAAACCTCCAAGTACGTATCATGCTGGTAGTATTTAAACTTTGCACTGGAGTGAATTCCAGGGGTTATGTCCTCACTGAGACCAATGGAGATGAACATAAAGGAATATGTGGCCAAACACCTCGGCCTCTTTAAATATACTTTCCTTTGCTCCCTGGTTAACAGGGTCTGTCTGCTCACATTGGAGAAACTGCCCAGTGACTCAGATCCTGAAAGGATCTGCTTTAGAGCAAAAAGGAGTCTAGTACTTTTCACTCCTCCATCTGGTGGTCAACCTGTCAAACTACACTTTTTGCTATCATCCAATATAGACAACACTGGCAGTCAGTAAAACAAAGCTCACTCTTCCATTTCTAAAAGAATTAAATCTAGGAGTCTAGTTGCTGGCTTAACAAAGGGATATACAGCAAGGCCTAAGGTGCCCCGACTCACGAGAGAGTTGATCTCTGCTGCAATGCTGAGGTGAAACCCTAAAATGATTCTGGCCACCTGCTAGGTTCTAGCTCTGACCCCGCACTGGGTCATCTTTGTTCCCCCTCCAAACCAGAGTAAATGGAATTCAGGAGGCTGGTTCTGTGCCCACCCCTATGTACCTCATATACTCGCAGCTACCAGGCTTTTAAATAATGAAACTTAACACTGTACTTAAAGGGCTGTTCTGCTCAAATCATAAATGTGCACGCTAGTTGTTCGCAATTAAAACTCTACTCGTACACATTAAATCGACATTTTCACAAGCGTTTTGCCTTAACTAAAAATTTATATCAACATGAAGACCTAGAATTATACTGCATGAGCCCCCAGGATTTGCAGAACATCATTTACCCTTCTTAATCCAAAAACTTGGGTGCCTGAAGGTGGGGTTTTGATCATGGCCAGGCTTCAGTGGTACATCCTTATATGCTTGGTGCTCAGCAGAGGTCAAGACACACAATAGACCCTCAATAAATATTTGCTGAATTGGAACAATTCCTGTAAAAATCTCATTTAGAGACATCAGCTTGGGACACTTCCTCTCTTACTGTTGCTTCTCCCAGAAGCTCCTGGAATGACCAGATCTGGCAGCAGGGGGCGCACAGGGCTGCTGCTCAAATCGGAGAATGGCACAAACTCCAAAAGGGAGCTGGATTTAGACCTCCCCTCCCCATGTAGATAATGGGATTCCTAAAGTGCAGAGTGGGAGAGTGGGTAGAGCAAGCAGGTTTCAGAGACTGAAAACCTACTAAACAAACTCCTAAGAGAACTTTCCCTTGCAAAGAGAATGCATGAAAAAAGAAGGGAGAAGAGGAGAGAAGCCTCCCACAGCTGTTAGCCTGGAACAGCCGCTCTCACCTCAGTTCATCTGGGGAAGGGGCTACAAAGCAAACAATCTTTATTCACAATTGGGGTGGCAGAGGGGAGATACCCCCAGGTCAGTCCAAAAGCAAAGACATTGGGTGGGAAGATGGCACTGGGCGAGGAACTCAGCACTCATCCTCACCCAGCAGGGCATAAGGGTTTCGGCCAGCCAAACTGGACCCTGGAGCTGAGGTTGGGGTGTCCTCATCCCCTTCTCCCTCCTCATCCGCATCCCGGTCCTCCTCTCCCTCCTCCTCACAGGAGCTGCTCAGCTCTTCCTCTTCCTCCTCCTCCTCGTCACCTGCTGGCCCCACCCTGCCCTGCAAAACCACCAGCTCCGTGGTCTCTGGATGGGACTCCCAGGTGCCTGGGGAACCAAAACAAGAAAAAATGGAGGAGAGTTTTGAGCAAGGAACTCAAGCCAGAGAAAGATGGGGAAGAGGCAAAGACTAGGAATAACAATAATCTTTATAGCTGCTGGCATTCATTCATTCATCCATTCATTCAACTTCCTATGTGCAGATTGCTGAACAGAAGCTTTGTGCACATCAACTTCAATAGTTACAATCACCATGCTAAAGGTCAATTATTACCCCCAGTTTGCAGATCAGAAAACATCTCAGATGTTAAGTTACAGAGCTAGCCAGCAGGTACAGAATCCAGGTTTGACCCTCTCGCTCTCTGGCCACAAAGCCCACACCCTTTTACCTATACCATAGCAGGGGACTAGGGAAGAATATTTGGGCTCTGACCTTTCTGTTCACTGTAGCCTGGGGGATGAAAACACAGGCTGAGGCGGCCGTCCACTGCCAGCCGCAAGAGACTGTTGGCTGCTCTGTACACATCATTCCGAGCCGCCTTGGCTGTCTTGTAACCACGTTTCTCTGCCCAGGCTGGAGGGAGAAAAGAATAATGGAAAGAGAAGGCATTAACCAGATACCAGTTATATTCCCACTCCTGTAACACAGTCCTTCCAGTTTTCCCCAAAACATTCCAGGCCAGAGATCTTACTGGCTATGCAACAAAAATCTAGGGGTGAGTGGACAGCAGCTTCATCAATGGCAGAATCTCTGAGGAGAGGAAAGGAGACAGGGAAGGGTAAAAGGCGAGGCAGGTAAGGAAGAGCAGTTGAAACCAGGTGGGGTGAAGCCAGGCACATGGAACTCACCTTCACAGATGTCCCAGGCACACCAGGGGTGTTCCGCTGAGGGGTCCTCAGCCTCTGGGTGGCGCAAGTGGAGCAGGGCCTGCACAGGAATTCGGGAGGCCAGGTAGCCCACAGCAGTGTAGGGTTCCTGGATCTGGGCGATGGGGTAGATCCCTGCCAGAACCTGAGGGAAATGAGCACTCAGTACCTTCCTCAATGTCCCACCTTCTCTCTTTCCCTTACCCACCCTCCCCCTCATACCTGCAACTGCCTAGGCAGAAGAGATGGGAAGATGAGGCCCGGGCAGTCACAGAGCTTCACGGAGGGGGTAAGAAAGTAGGTCTGAAAGTATCGGGTATGGCCCGGAGTTCTGGAGACACTCACGACTTTCCGCCCCACCAGCCCATTGATCAGCGAGGACTTTCCCACATTAGGGAAACCTGAGGAAGGCAAGGAAATTTAATGTTTAACAGGTTTTTACTCTGTGGTGGGACTTGGTGCTATACCTATAGGTAAAAGGGGAACTAAGGCTCAGAAATTAAGGAAATGGTATTGCAGAATATAAATCATGCTCTGGGCTCCCAGGGTTAAATCCTGGCCCTTCCACTTACCAGCTTTGTGATGTCAGGGCAACTAACTTTCTGAGCCTCTGCTTCTTCATTTTAGAGTACAGACGCCTCCCTACCTTAGGGTGGTCAGGATTAAATGAGATAACCAATACAACTTGTGTGGGTCAGTGCCTGCAGTACAGTAAGTACCCAGTACCAGTGATCCACATCTCATAATTACCATGACTTGGCCTGGCACAGTGGCTCACGCTTGTAATCTCAGCACTCTGGGAAGCCAAGGTGGGTGGATCACCTGAGGTCAGGAGTTCAAGACCAGCCTGGCCAACATGGTGAAATCCCATCTCTACTAAAAATACAAAAATTAGCTGAGTGTGCTGGTGGGCACCTGTAATCGCAGCTACTTGGGAGGCTGAGACAGGAGAACCATTTGAACCCAGGAGGCGGAGGTTGCAGTGAGCCGAGACTGCACCACTGCATTCCAGCCTGGGCAACAAGAGGGAAACTCTTATCTTGAAAAAAATAATAATAATTACGATGACTTGTCCAGGGAGAAAACTGGAAGCCTTGGGACTCACTGCCACTCTGCTCAAAACCACTACCAGTTTTTGTATTCCTGGCTGACTTCAATGCCTTTATCTCCCTTCCACAGAGCATCTCCTTTACCCCACCTCAGATGCCCATTCCCGTGGTAATACCTGCATCTTGTCACTTCACAGCTCCAAAGCCTCAATTCCAAGCACCCCTCTCTGCCCTGACAACTCATCTTTCCAGCTCACTTACTCTGGTTCCTCCATTCCAGTAAGTCCTTGACCCCTGACCTTAACACAGTAACACTATGCAATACCCAACTCGTGTCCTCAATTTTCTTCTTACTTGACTCAGATTTCATGATCCAGCTCCTCAGCCAGGCCCGTTCAGAAACCTGGAACTCCCTGGTCCCACCTCTCCCCTCTATTTTACTCACCTGGCAAAAATCCCAACCCTATAAAATCCAGTTCTGCCCATTCAACACTGCTCCTGGGGAGCTGACTGTGGCTAAGAAAAGATGTACCACTGTGCTCAATCTTTACAACACATGGAAGTATCTAGGAGGGAGAGACGGAAGGAGGGAGAAAAAAGTTCTCCTTTGACGACCACCACCAGACCCATTTCTCTGTCCGCTTTGCAGGAAAACTCCTTAAAAGACTTAGCTACTTTTCACCACTTCTTCCTGCTATCTTCTTTGTAACTGTAAACTATAACATACACAAAAATGCACAGAAGGCTGGGCGCGGTGGCTCAAGCCTGTAATCCCAGCACTTTGGGAGGCTGAGATGGGCGGATCACGAGGTCAGGAGATCAAGATCATCCTGGCTAACATGGTGAAACCCCTTCTCTACTAAAAAATACAAAAAAAAAACTAGCCGAGCGAGGTGGCAGGCGCCTGTAGTCCCAGCTACTCGGGAGGCTGAGGCAGGAGAATGGCGTAAACTCGGGAGGCGGAGCTTGCAGTGAGCTGAGATCTGGCCATTGCATTCCAGCCTGGGTGACAGAGCGGGACCCCATCTCAAAAAAAAAAAAAAAAAAAAAGCACAGAACATATATGTGCAGCCTGATGAACCCGACACCACCCAGTGTGTGACCACATGTTCCATCTTTCCTTATTTTGTTTTTACTTTTGTTTTTGAGACAGAGTCTCACTCCTTTGCCCAGGCTGGAGTGCAGTGGTAAGATGTTGGCTTACGGTAACCTCATCCTCCCAGGTTCAAGCGATTCTCATGCCTCAACCTCCTGAGTAGCTCAGACCACAGGCGTACGGTTCCATGCCCGGCTAATTTTTTGTATTTTTAGTAGAGGTAGGGTTTTGCCATGTTGGCCAGGCTGGTCTCAAACTCCTGACCTCAAGCAATCCGCCTGCCTCAGCCTCCCAAAGTGCTGGGATTACAGGCATGAGCCACCGCACCCGGCCTCCATTCATCCTTCTTGATCATAATCCTCTCCCTCTACACATGTGAGCTTTATCCTTTTAAGAGAATCCACTCCTTACATTTCTCTCTAGTTTATGACCTGTGTATCTCTCAACAATGCAGCTTTATTTTGCAGCTTTCAAACTTGATACAACTGAAATTGTGCAGTATGGATGCTACCGTGTCAGGCTCCTTTCACATAACTTTATGTGAAGTTGTTGCACCTCCTCTCATGGTCCCACTCCAATTTGGCTTCTCCGCCCCACTGAAACTATGGATCTTCACATTGCCAAGCCCGCTGAGCAGGTCTCTGTTCTCTCACTTGGCCTGTCAGCAACAGTTGACACAGCTGATCCCTCCTTTCCTCCTCAAACACCTTCTTCATTTGACTTCTGGGACACTCCCTTGGTTTTCCTCCTTCTCACTCTCCTTTGCCCAACTAAATGCTGGCTTGTCCTAAGGCTCAATCCTTGACCTCCTCTTCTCCACCTATTTCCTTTCTCTCCTACATCTCATCCAATTTCATGGCTTTTTTTTTTTTTTTTGAGACAAAGTCTCGCTCTGTTGCCCAAGCTGGAGTGCAGTGGCATGATCTTGGCTCACTGTAACCTCCGCCTCCAGGATTCAAGCAATTATCCTGTCTCACCCTCCTGAGTAGCTGGGACTACAGGCATGCACCACCACGCACAGTTAATTTTTTGTATTTTTTGGTAGAGACAGGGTTTCGCCATGTTGGCCAGGCTGGTCTCAAACACCTGGCCTCAGGTGATTCACCTGCCTCCGCCTCCCAAAGGGCTGGGATTATAGGCGTGAGCCACTGTGCCCAGCCTAATCCCATGGTTTTAAATACCACATATATCCATCAATGGCTCCCCAAATTTAAATCCTTCCCAAACTCAAATTTCTGTCCTCTTCTCTCCCCTAAGCTGCTGACTACTTGCCCACTGCCTATTCAACATCTTCACTAGGGACATTTAAAAAGAATCTGAAATTTAATTTCTGATTCCCCTCTCCTCCCCAAAGCCTTCAAATCTGCTTCTCCCCAAGTCTTCCCATCTCAGTATTTCCAGTTGCTCAAGACAAAAACCTGGAAGTCCTTCTTTATCCTCACTTTCCTTCATGTGCCAACCGCAAACCATTAGCAATCTCATTTTCTCTACCTTCAAAATATATCATGCTTCTGGCCCTGTCTCAACACCTCCAGCTCCAGCATCCTACTCTAAGCAACTCTAATTTCTCTCCTAGATTACTGAAATAGCCTCAACTGCCCTCTCTGCTCCCTTTCTTGCCCACCCCCCATCATTTATTCTCTACTCAGGAGGTATACTTTTAAGAAACAAAATCAAATCTATCATTTTGCTGTTCAAAAGCTACCCTTGGCTTCTCATGAGACTTGGAATAAAATCCAAAATGGCTGTCACAGCCTCAGGGCTCTACATGATGTGGGCCCTGGTGATCTTGCTGACCTCATTCCCAATACTCTATCCTGGCTCCCATACTTCAATCCTCCAGGCACTCTTGCTGGTCCTAGAATCTCCAAGCCCATTCCTTCCTCAAGACCCTTTCCCCACAGTTCTGAATGGCTCACTTCATCTCATCAACCAGTTCTCTCCTCAGGGAGGTTTTCCCTGAGCACCTCTCCTCTCAGTCACTCTCTATCCCCTTTCATTGCTTTATTGCCTTCACTGCCCCTACATGATTTCGGATCACAAAACCTATTTACTCACAAGAAAATAAGCTCCATGAATGTACAGACCTTTCTGCCATTTTCACAGCAGTATGTCCCATCCCTAGAATATCTGGCACCTGGTAAGCGGTCAGTACATATTTGTTGAATGGGTAAATGAATGAGAGCTGGAAGGAAATCCAAACTCAGAGGTGCCTGTGCCACAGCAAACTCCCTCTCACACCACCTGGAATAGAGACCAGCTAGAGCAGAGCCTGCTAAGAGAGGGAATAGAGGCTCCTTGTGAGGGGGAGCCTAGGATCAGAAGTCAGGGAAGGGACAGCCAGGTGAAATGACTGGAAAGAGGAGCAATGAGGCAGGTTCTTCCAAAGACAAAAAGGACACTAAGAGATAAGTCAGGGCACTTCCAAGGAGTCCAACTACGTACCCTACATTCCCTAATTTCTTCTGGGTTGGGCCCTTTTTGGTTCCAATATCACCTCAGATACCACAACTTGTCCAAGGTCTCTTCTTACCTCTCCTACCCTAAATGAAGACAGGCCCTGGGTCCTAATGATACATTCCTTTTTCCTCCACTGTGAGCTGAGACAAAGCCCTTAAGAGGAGATTCTCCTTGGCAACAAACTTAAAGGGTTAAAACCTAGAAGAAAACTAATACTTGCTGAGCTCCTACTATGATTTGATGATCACTGTACTACAGACTAATTACTACAATTCAAACAGTTTATATAAACCACTTAAAACAGTGCCTGTTACATAGTAAGCACCATATAAACACTAAGTTTTAACAATAATAATTGTTATTACTGTTATCACTATTTGTCAGATATTCTTAGGCTCTCTCAACGCTATTCCCGTCATTTCTCACATCCATTCTTTTTAAAGACAGGGTCTCACTCTGTCAGCCAGGCTGGAGTGCAGTGGCACAATCACAGCTCACTGCAGCCTTGAACTCCTGGGCTAAGTGATCCTCCTGCCTCAGCCCCTGAAGTAACATGGACTACAGGCACACACCACCACGTTTGGCTATTTTTTTTTATCTTTTGTAAAGATGGGGTTTCACTATGTTGCCCAGACTGGTCTTGAGCTCCTGGTCTCAAGCAATCCTCCCACCTCAGCCTCCCAAAGCACTGGGACTATAGGCATGAGCTCTCACAAATGGCCCACATCCATTCTTTTAATCAGGTATCAATGGCCTTTTTTAAAAAAAAATCAAAGTAACTAAGACTCAGAGTAGCAAAATCACTTGCTCAAGACCTCACAGCTGAGAAGAGGTTGAATTTAACCCAGGCTGTCAATGATCCTTCCACTGCAGCAGATGCTTCTTCTGCCTTGCCCACAGCCACTGGCAGAGATCACCCCTCAGACACCCTGGGGCCTAATGAAACGTGATCACCCTCTCTCTTTTCCAAATATGAAAACTCTGTACCTCCTCGGAGGCCACCACGCACAAGCTGCCACTTCCTTACCCACACAGCCGATGGTCACCACCCCATCCTTGTAGCGCTCTCGGGTTGGGCCAGTTGGCTCCATTGCTGAATCAGTCTGCTGCTCCACCAAGACTGCTGGGCCATCGTCCTCTTCCTCCTCCTCCCCGGAGCCATTACCCCAGGTGGCCCCCGCTACATCCCGAGCAATCTTCTCCCGCCAGCTGCTCAAGTCTACTGCTCAAAGAAGGAGAAGATTAAAGAGGTCCTCCCCAGGGCTGCTGTGTATGATGGCACATACTGTGCCTTGCAGCCTGCACAGATTATGTAACTGGCACCCTCTGGAGTTGTACAGTGCCAACCTGAACAAGAGCAGGTCAGAGAATCTCCCAAAAGTCACTTGACCCCACCCTCCCTGGAATCATGCACATTTCTCTGAGCTTCTGAAAAGTACTGGGAAGGCTAAAGGTAGCAAGCCACTGAGGCTCCTGACTACCTGCTGCCTCTTGTCCCACTAGGTCAGTCTGCTCCTTAATTCTGTCCCTTCCCCTGGCCTCTTGCACATCTCCATCATACAGCGGGTGGCTTCAGGAAAGGTGAGCAAAATGATTCTGTGTCTTGGGTCTCCCTCATTGCCTCCTACAGCCCTCCTCTAAGGGCCACATACCTTTCCCCACAGTGATGGCTTCACAGGCTCTCAGCAACTGCTCTGGCCCCAGTGCCCGAGTCCATCCTCTCCCCCGCCTCCGACTCTTCTTCAAGACTGAGATCAGAAGGCACGAAAGGATTGGCACACGGGCTTAGGCCTCTCATCTCTCCCACCACCCTTAGGCCCAAGACCAGGTGCCCCCTTATCAACAAGCCTCTCTGTTCTCCCCTTTGTCCCCTGCCAACTCACCTCTCCCAAGCTGCCCTCTCTCATTGCCCACTCACCACTACTAGGGTCCTGTGGGGTGCGGGGGTCCCGAGGGAAAGAGGTGAAAAGAACGACATGGAGCTGGGGATACTGTTGATGGAAATAATGCTTCCAGGCAACCACAAGAGCTGGCGGGGCCAAATCCACCTTGTTCAAAACCAGCACCAGGGCCAGCCCAAGTTCTCCAGTCACATACTCATAAAGTGCTGGCGGGAAATTCACAACCTAGGACAGGGTTGATAAGAAGATGGAGCAGTGAAAAGTCAACCCAGAGTTCTCTGCCTCCAGCTCTCCACTTAGCAGGCATAGCTCAGAGACAAGGCCCTGGTGGTAGCAGATTCTGGGCTAAAAACTATAAACCAGCCAAACTGAAAAAGGAAGACAAAACAGGGGTTAGTAATATTTCTGAGTCTCAGGGGGCTTCCTATAGGTCATGATTAGAGATGGAAATGAACCCAAAACAAGACAAGGAAACAGCATCACTTAGCACACTGAGGTAAAGGCTGGGATCGGAAATAGGGATGGGGGTTAGGGTAACAATTAGTCTGCTTTTGTGTGCGCACAACTATATAAGTGTGTACACATGCAAGTACATGCACATGTGTGCATGTTCGTGCGTTAACAATGTGACTGTGAACATGTGTGCAAACATGCCTGTGTATATTGATTTGCACATGATGTATGTGTCAGTACATGTGTGTGTGTACACACTGTTAAGGACCTCCAACCTAAACGGTCCTCACAGACCTCCCTTTCTCCCACTGGAGGACAAGAGTGAAGTTGCAGAGCTAGGATTCACACAAGGCAGTCCAGCAGCAGTCTACAGCCTTAACTACTACTCTACGATTCCAGGTGGGTTCTGTAGCAACTGATGCAGCAGTACTAGAGAAATGAGATAAGGAAGAAAGGGCATCTTTGGGCTGGGCAGGAGGAAGCCCCCTGTTGCATTCATAGGATCCCTGGAGCTCCACACTTGGATTTTCTGTTGGTCTAACTGTGATGAGTTAAAGGATAGGACATAGCTGTTTTGAAGAGGAGAGTGAGTTGGCCAAGGGAGGAGTGACAGGCCATAGAGAGAATAAAAAACTGAGTTCCTAACTGCAGACATCAGCACTAGGCAGAGGTCAGAAAGACAGGAAGATAGATACCTCTCTGTCTCCCAACTCTTGCCTCTGACCTTTGCCCCTGAAAAACCTTTCTCCCTCCTCCTCCTTGCCCACCCTTATTCCTCGTACTCACTGGATGTCGGATATCAGTGATAAGCAGGACGATGTCAGACATCTCTAACACCCGCCACAGCTGCCTCCATGTCTAAAAAGATAAGATCAGGATGAGAACCTGAACACAGAGTCCCTCTCAAGCCTGATCCCAAGCCAATTTGACCATTGGTCACTATGCCCCACTCCTGTCCCTAGAGTACACTGTCACCTCCAGATTGTGCTCAAAGTAGCTGAGTTTCTCAGAGGAGTAAGCCCCATGAATCTTCCCAAGATACTCTTGGAAGCTCCGTTCCTCTTGGCTCATTAGTTGCTCCTTGGACATCTCATAGCTCCAAGGAGGACGTCGAGGAAAGTCCAGTACTGGGAAATCAGGAAAAAGTCCAAGTGTGAGGGAATTTTCAGGATTCAAGAGTACATCCCAGATGCCTCCATCCTCACACTCGGCTCTTACCTTTCCAAACTCCTTCCCCAGCCCAATACTTGTCTTGCTCTCACTCACCTGAGCCAGGCTGATAGACCTCCCGGATGTCCAGCTCCAACACCTCAGCACTGACCGGCTGTAGAACTTGCTCCCGGGCTGCTCTCTTTCTCCTCTCTACCTCCTCTCTGCTGTCTCTCTCAAAATGCAGTCGGTATCTAAGGGAACAGGGACCGAGACATTCAGCGCAATCCTGTGGCCACAAACTCCTATTTTCTCCCCTCTTGGACAATCAACTTCGCAAAGCATTCTCTCGTCGTTCAAGTCTCCTCTCTCAAGTCAGCCTTCCCCCCAAGTCCTTCTTTCAGGCAATACTCAGCCTCCTCCTTCTAGAAGCCCAACTCTCTCCAGCCCCTCTGGAAAGCAAGATTGTGGCCCGCACTGGGGAGCCGCGTGGCTAGCGGAGAACTGTGGCATCCCAGGCCCACCGTCTTCACCAGTAGCAGCCCGCTTTCCCCCAAAGCTCTGACTTCCGGGTAGGCGGGAAAGCCGGGACCAGCGCCCCCTCCCACCCTCACCGATTTGGGTCGTAGCCTCGTGGACCCAGCCCCTGAGAAGGCTGCTGGTTAAGCCTGCGGATATGATGGGTCACAGACTCTCCGTCCGAGGTGTCGGTCTGTTCCTCTCGCCGCTCCCGGCTCCCGCTGCGGCTGTTGGAACTGGAGCGCAGCCCATCTTGAAGCCCTGCGGGGAGGGGCCGGTGACGCCAGTGCTGGCCAGCTCTCAGGGGCCATAAGACCCTCTCCCCCACCAGTCTGACTCTCCTTCATCCCACTCAACTTCTTCCGACGCTCCGTCCTCCCAGCCACCCTATTCGGGACCCTCCCGGATGTGCGTGGGGAGGAATCACTCCTCCACGGAGCAGCGGGGACGGCGCCCCGTGCGAGCTGGAGGGATTCCCCTCCCCCAACTCTCCATCCTTCCCCACCCCTTCCAGATGTGGGGGGGTGGGGTGGGAGATCCCCTCCGCGATAGGCCTCGAGGGTTGGCGCGGTCCCACGACCCCCTTCCACGACCCCCAGAGGTGCAGCGGGCACACCCCTCCTTCCAGCTGTGCGGAAGCCCGAGCCCCGCCTCCTCCTCCAGCTCCCGCACTGACCTCTCTTCCGCTCCCGTTTGTCCTGCAACTGCTTCTTCTTCTGCTTCACGCTGAAGGGCTTCTTCCTCGGCATGGCCCGGACCAGTCACCTGGCCCGCCCTCCGCCGAGCTCCTGCCGCCTCAACTGACTGCCCCCCGGGGCAGTCCCCGCCGCAGGGGCCCGGGACCCTAGAGGAGGCGGAGCTAGCAGGTGACGTCAGCGGGCGGGCCCGACCGAATTGCCGCCGCGGCGGCGATGGAAGGCAGACAGGGGAGATACACAGTCACTTCCCTCCAGGAGCGAGGCGAGAGGATGATGCGGGGTGGGCTACTGGCACGTGAGAGCCAGTGGCACCGAGAGAGCACCCAGGCAGCGAGGAAGGAGGCGCGCGTGGGAGGACCAGGCTAACTCCGTCACGGACGCTACCAACTCGCGTTCGGAGGAGGGGGAGCGCGTGTCATCACTACCTTGCGCTCCCGGGAGAAGCTACCACTCACCTGGAGGGGGCGGCGGAGCGGAGGGCGGGGCCTACTACCTGGGGAGAGGGGGAGTGGACACGCTGTGGCTACACTCCCAACCCCCCGGGCTTGACCTTAGTGGAAAGCCGAGACTGTGCGTCCCGGGAATGAAGCCAAGTTGCTGGGCTACACCGGGGGCACGGTCAGAGGTCTTTACGGGAGGGCGGCGGTCTGAAGAGTCCTGGCTGCCGACCTGCTGGGACCCAGATTCCTTGTGGGAACGATGATAAGGAGCAGGTTTACAGATCAGAAGTGCAAAAGCTGGCGAGAAGGGAAACCCAGGCGGGACAAGGACTTTTGGAGGGAGGTCAAAGGGCACAAAGTTGTGCCTGCAGCTGTTACCATAGTAACCGAGGACCGGATGTGGCGATCTTACGGTGCGACAGTCCTCTGCTCAGGCCTTCTGGCCCGAGAGCCTGTTGACTCTGTGACACACTCTGAGGAGCTGGTTGTGGTGTTTTCCAGCGAGGGAAGAAGAGAGGAATTTTTTCAAAGCATTTATAGAAACGCAGCAAAGGGAAGGTGTGAGGTTGCCGCCATGCCTGGCAGAGACGGAGGGAGGCAGTTTACTCCAGAATGCGGCCGCCACAGATGTTCTCCGCAACCTTCCGGAAGTGGAATGGTGGGAGCCTCGGCATTGCTGCCCACCGACCCCCCGGAAGCGGAAACAGAATCCCCGCGTACCCCTTCCTCACTACCCTCCAAATCCCGCTGCAGCCATTGCAGCAGCCACGATGCCGAAACGAAAGAAGCAGAATCAGCACCAGCCACCGACACAGCAGCAACCCCCACTGCCCGAGCGGGAAGAGACTGGAGATGAGGAGGATGGGAGTCCCATCGGTGAGGGGTCAGGGAGGGATGTGCACATGCCTGTCAAGCCCGTCCGGGCGAAGGGCTAGGGGCTAATAAGGTGCGAAGGAGGGGGCTGTAACGGAAGGAGGAAGGGCGCACGCGCTGGGTAGGGATGGCAGCAGGGCTGTCCCAAATGGAGCCTTGAACCAGGAGTTCTCTTACTGGAACCGTCAACCTCAATACGGCCCCAAACCTTTCTGGAGAAGGCGGGGGTGGAGAGAGTAAAGAGCTCTTTTGCGCAGCCGCAGAACAGTAGGGGAAAGGGGCAGTAGAGATGTTGCAGATTGCGATGACTGGGTTGACAGTTTGTATCCGGATTTTGACTGAAAAGGTACAGGTGCCGCTTTCTCTAAACTAGTCCTCTGGCCGAGTGAAAGGAGAAGAGAACTGACTGGCCAGCAGTTAAGGTGAGGGATTGGTTTATGTCTGGAGACACTTAGGTTGTTTTGGATAGCGACGGTACGGTGAAGAAAAGAAAACGTTGTCAGTATCTTTTCCTGCATTATCCCCTTTGATTGAATATCTACTTTTTGCAAACCCTGAAACAGCTTTGCAGAAAAAAGGGCAGATAGATGGGGTGAGAACTCCTAAGACTGCTGAAAATATACCTGACTTTACTGGTTGAATTAAGAAATGAGTAATACAAGAAAAACGCCTAAGAACAGAATCATCAGTCCTTTAATCCATTCTGATGACCATATTTTCATGTCTGCTCTTAGGACCACCCAGCCTTCTGGGCCCTCCCCCCATGGCCAATGGAAAACCTGGCGACCCTAAGTCAGGTGAGGAGGAAGGGGCCCTGATCCTTGTATTAGGTCGCGGATAAGACAGCAAGGGAGGGGATAAAACCCAGGAAGGACTTAAAAATCAAAAGATCAGGGATTCCATCCCTAAATGAATGGAGAGAAGTTGTATATTTGCTGACTGAAAAACTCAATGTTGTAAAAATGTCACTTCTTCCCAAACTGATGTATAGACTTCATGCATTCCAAGTCAGAACACCCATAATGTTTTTGTGGAAATACACATTATTATAGGGAAATGCAAAATATCAAGGTGAGAGACTATCAAAACAATCTTGAAGTGGGAGGGCGTACTATGAATATCAAGATTTGTAAGCTGGGCATGGTAGCATATGGCTGTGGTCCCAGCTACTCAGGAGGCTGAGGTGGGAGGATCCTTTGAGCCCAGGAGTTTTTGAGGCCACCTGGGCAATATAGTGAGATCCTGTCTATAAGAACAACAAGAAGGAAAAAAGATTTACTATAAAGCTACAGTAGTTACAACGATGCGGTTTGGACACAATGATAGACATAAGTCAACAGGACTTATGTCCCAAAGAGTCCAATAACAGGCCGATACATGTGTGGACACTTCATTTATGATGAAGATGGAACTGGAAAGTTGGTCTTTTCAATAAATGATATTGGATCAATTGGATATTCATGTTAAAAAATGGAATTTCACCTTGTAGTCATAATCATATTGTATAATGGACTGTAGATCTAAGTATAAAAGGTAAGAGAATAATTATTCTAGAAAGTAAATGTATTTTCTAAGAGTAGCTAAGAGTTCTTAAACAGACAAGAAATGTAGGTATACACACTAACCATAAAGGAAAGATTGATAAATTGAACTCCGTTAGAAAATATAAATTTGTGGCCAGGTACAGTGGCTCACACCTGTAATCCCAGCACTTTGGGAGGCCGAGGCGGGCGAATCACGAGGTCAGGAGTTCAAGACTAGACTGACCAACATGGTGAAACCCCTATCTCTACTAAAAAATACAAAAATTAGCCGGATGTGGTGGTGTGCGCCTGTAATCCCAGCTACTCAGGAGGCTGAGGCAGGAGAATCACTTGAACCAGGAGGCGGAGGTTGCAGTTAGCCGAGATCGCACCACTGCACTCTAGCCTGGGTGATAGAGTGAGACTGTCTCAAAAAAAAAGAAAAGAAAATATAAACTTGCCAAATAACACAATTAAGAAATTAACAGGAAGCCATACAATAGAAGATATTTGCAACAAATATAACCAATAAAGATCCTGTATCTATAATATATAAAGGACTCTTCCAGACAAGCCATTTGAAAAATTGACAAAAAAAAAAAGGACACCTTATTAAAATGGAGCTGTAAATGAACTAAAGGTCTAAATCAACAAGTACTCAATATTATTAATCATCAAGTAAATGCAAGATAAAAATATACCACTTTGAAATTAGAACTCTTGTGTACTGCTGCTGGGATTATAAAATGGTGAAACTAATAGAACTACCATATGACAAAAAAATTAAAAATAGAACTACCCCAAAACTCCTGCTTCCAGGTGTATAGCAAAAAAAAAAAAAAAAAAATGGAAAGCAGGGTCTTGATATATTTGCAGACTCATGTTCATAGCAGCAGTATTCACAATAACAAAGAGGTGGACGCAACCCACATGTCCACTGATGGAAGGATAAACAAAATGTGGCGTGTACATACAATGGAATATTATTCAGCCTTAAAAGGAAGAAAATGCTGTCACATACTACAACATGGATGAACTTTGAGGACTTTATGTTAAGTAAAGACATAGTATATGATTCTACTTATCTGAGGTGTCTAAAGTCAAATTCGGGGCCAGGCATGATGCTTCACACCTGTAATCCCAGCACATTGGGAGGCCGAGGCAAGTGGATCACTTGAGGTCAGGAGTTCGAGAACAGCCTGGCCAAAATGGCGAAACCCCCTCTCTACTAAAAATAGAAAAACTAGCTGGGCATGGTGGTGCATACCTGTAATCCCAACTACTCAGGTAGCTCAGGCATGAGAATTGCTTGAACCTGGGAGGCAGAGGTTGCAATGAGTCGAGACTGCACCACTGCACTCCAGCCTGAATGACAGAGTGAGATTGTCAAAACAAAAAATAAAAATAAATTCAAACTCAAAGAAACAGTAGAATGGTCGTTACTAGATGCTGGGGGAAGGAAGACAGAGGAAGGGGAGTTTTGTTTAATGGGTACAGAGTTTCAGTTTTGCAAGATAAGAAACTTTTGGAGATCGGGCACGGTGGCTTACACCTGTAATCCCAGCACTTTGGGAGGCCAAGGCAGGCGGATCATGAGATCAGGAATTCGAGACCAGCCTGGCCAACATGGTGAAACCCTATCTCTACTAAAAATACAAAAATTAGCCAGGTGTGGTGGTGGGCACCTGTAATCCCAGCTACTCACGAGGCTGAGGCAGGAGAATCGCTTGAACCCAGGAGGCGGAGGTGGCAGTGAGCCGAGATCGCGCCACTGCACTCCAGCCTGGGCGACAGAGCGAAACTCCATCTCAAAAAACAAACGAACAAAAACTTGGAGATCTGTTTCACAACAATATGAATATACATAACAGTACTGAACTGTACACTTAAAAATAGTTAAAATGGTAAATTTTATGTGTTTTTTACCACAATAAAAAGCAAACAAAACGAGGCATGATGACTCATGCCTGTAATCCCAGCACTTTAGGAGACCAAGGTGGGAGGATCACTTGAACCCAAGAGTTCAAGACCAGCCTGGGCACTGTGGCAAGACCCACTCTCTCATTAAATAAATAATAATAACCAAACAAAATAACCACCACTTTTCACACTCACCAGAATGGCAAAATTTAAAAATCTAACAATTCCAAGTGTCGTCAAGGCTATAGGACAGCTGCTGGTGAGAGTGCAAATTGGTATAACCACTTTGAAAAAAAATTTGGCATTATGTGTGAAACTTGAGTATAACATATACTTTATAACACAGCAATACCTCTACTATGTATATACTCAACAGAAATGCATACGTATGTGTAACAACATGTATAAAAATGTTTATAGTGGCATTTCTCGTTATAGCCCCAAACTGGATACCACCCACATGTCCATCATCAGTAGAATGGATAAATAAGTTGTTGTGTATGCATGCAATGGGACTACACTGCAACGAAAATGAATGAACTACTGCTACAGGCAACCTGGATGAATCTCACAAACATGATGTTGAGCGAAAGGAGCCAGACATAAAAGAATGCAGACTGTATGATTCCATTTTTGTGAAGTTCAAAAACAGGCAAAAACTAACCTATGGTGTCAGGATAGTGGTTACCTTTGGGGAGGAGGGTGGGTAATGGGAAAGGGGCACAAGGGGAGGATCTTTTGAGGTGCTAATAAGGCTTTATCTCTTCACCTGGTGGTGGAAACTCAAGTGTGTCTACTTTGTGATAATTGGGTTGTGCACTTAAAACTGGTGTGTCTTTATGTATGCTGTTCTTCAATAATTTTTTTTTAAATCAGGGCTTATCAGGATTCAGCTGCCCATTGGTCACCTTTCTGTGTCTTTCTCTCTCTCTCTCTCTCTCTCCAGCTCTTCACAGAGGTCCTCCAGGATCAAGGGGACCACTGATTCCACCACTGCTGAGTCTCCCACCTCCTCCTTGGGGTAGAGGCCCAATTCGGAGAGGCCTTGGCCCCAGGTCTAGCCCATATGGTCGTGGTTGGTGGGGAGTCAATATTGAACCTCCTTTTCCGGGGCCAGGTCATGGGGGTCCCACCAGGGGAAGCTTTCACAAAGAACAGAGAAACCCTCGAAGGCTCAAAAGCTGGTCTCTTATCAAGAATACCTGCCCGCCCAAGGATGACCCCCAGGTTATGGAAGGTGAGGTCCATTTTGTTACGCCCATTACTCCCAGAGTGACCTAATTTTCAGAAGATCATTCATGATCTTCTCTGGGCTTTCCTTTTTGCTTTTGAAGCAGAAGTAGACCTGAATGTTACTTCTCCCAGGAGAAAGACTACCATTCCAAAATACCTGGAAATGGTAGGGGGTAGAAAATCAGTTCTCCTTCTGTCTCTGCTTTTCATCATATTTGTTTTCTTTGTTGCTCAAATTTTTAACTTTAATTTTCACTTGTTCACAGACAAATCCGACCGCCCTGTCTGCCGACATTTTGCCAAAAAGGGTCACTGTCGATATGAGGACCTCTGTGCCTTCTACCATCCAGGCGTCAATGGACCTCCTCTGTGAGACTGTGCCTTCCCATCCAGGCTGGAAGGAGCTCTCTGTGACCTAGCAGCCATGTATTTCTCTGTAGCCCTGTAATGGCTACTGTGAGGCTCTTCCAACACCCTCAGTCAGTGACACACCCACCCCATCCACCACCTCCCCAGTTTGGGGTCCAGAGTTGTGTTGCGTCACTGGTGCGCGGTATACGTGCTTTCTTCTGATCCAGCCTTTAGAGACTTGCCTTCGGGACCCATCTTTGCTCCCTTAAGTTGCCTCCTGGATCTTCTTTCCCATCATCAAATGACTGCTGAACAGGAAACCTCTTTGGTGCTGTTTCTTGTGCATCTGTCCACCTGTTCCCCAGTATTGCCCTCAATTCCTGAGAGCCCTGGAGCAGTTTCCTACCATTCCCTTCTTTTAGCTGCTTGTTTTAAGTCCTTTTTATGTGACATTCCCTACCCCCAATGTTGTCAGCTGCTTGTGAAACTCAGCCAGGTTGTCTAACCTGGGGTCAAGTTTGGGTGACTGGTGCAGAGTTACTTCCTAAAAGGCCACTCTCCCTGCTTTTGGATTTCGTAGTTTCTCTGTCAGTAGCATGATCCCCACAGCCGTGGTCTATGATCACAGTGCTTTGTGAAACTGTGCATCCCCTTGTAGCCTCTCTCAGTGTCTGTGGCATTTTTGTGACTTCCCAGCACTAGAATAAGTTTTCCTGCCAAAACGAGTGAGGCGCTTGACGCCCTCTGGACTTTCCCACTTCCCAACATGGAAGAATTGTGAACTTTCCATCAGACTGCCTCCCTGGCCCTCCCCATTCTTCTCCTGTTGGTTACTCTGGGTCTGACACAGGCCCATGAGATGTCTTAAAAAGCCTCCAATGGCTTTGTCCTACCTAGATCCCTTCCCGCCCATTTTATTTAGACTATGTCATTGTGAGGCCACCAGTCCTTTCATTTGAATTCTGTGAATCTCCACCTTGCCTATCTTTGGGTGGAACCTGGACAGTACTGTCGCCTTCTTCCAACCCTCTTCCCCTACATCCCTGGCACTGGTTGTTTTCTGTGAAAACAGCAGTGAACAGGTTCAGTTTTGAACTGGCCCTGAGGAAACAGGTCAGGAGTTGTATTGGCAAGAGGAAGGGATGAGAGTTGTTGGAGAACTGAGAATGAGGTGTTTTGGTTTTTTTTTCTTTTTAACATTTTTTTATATTAGTAATAAATGCAGTAGAAACCAGCATTTTCTTTAATCCCTGTGTTCTAGTCATCTCTGGAGGTACAGATGAAGCTGTTTTCACCTGGTGGAGTCAGCTCATTCTTTAGTTCATACACATTAGTGATGGGGAATGACAAAGCTTAAGGTTCTTCCAGGCTGAAAAAACCCATGGAGGTTCCATTGGCCTGTAGGCATCAACCAGACCAAGCTGCCTTATGTTCAAGGGCAAAGTTTTGTAAGAAAAAGGAAAGGCCAGGAGTCCGCGGAGTTATTTTTAAATATCTTACTTGGCAGAGTTTGTGTTTATGGAGTGGTAATGATAGAGTCTTTCAGCAGCAATTTGCAGAGTGCCTATGGGCCAGGCAATATACTAAGCACTAGAGATAACTGACAGCCAAAGCCAGTGGATTTAAAATGTACAAGGAAGACAGGTTTCTCATAACCACAAATAGCATGTAAAGTTAAACCTGCCAAAAGTGCTGGGAAGAAGACAGGGAAGAAGAAAGGGTGAAAGGGAGTTGTGTAATAAAGGGAGTCGGGGAAGGAGATGCAATTGAGACAAGCTCCGAAGGATAAACAGGAGGTGGGGTGGGAAAGGGAAGTCAAGGCAAAGGTCTTAGCTAAAAGACCTAGGGGAAAAGGAGCTAAGAAACCTAGGGACAGTGGGAGATGATGCAGAAGAAAGAGGAGTTAGACCACTCAGGGCCTTGGAGAACATCAGGATTTGGCTCTTTTCTTAGAACAGAAGCCTTTGAAGAATTTTAGATGGGAGTATCATGGCTTAGGCTGGCTTTTCAAAAAAATCAGCTTGTATGAAGAGGGCCCACCTTGGACCTGGAAGTTAGTTAGAAAGCTACTGGCTACTTCAGTAGTACAAGTGAGCCATGATGATGACATAGACTTGGGTAGTAGAGTTGGAGAAAAGTAGACATTTGAAAATTACAGGTCAAAACAAAAGTATCAGATTTCTCCAGGTAGTTCTGGCTTATGTAACTGCCATTTAAAAAGAAGTCTTAAGATAGAAGTTTATTTCTCTCACAGGTCAAGAGGTAGACAATCAAACTCCAAGATGTGTGACAATGCCACCATTACAAGGTCCCTGAGTATTCAGAACCTCAACCCCCAACTGTTAGATTCACAACCACAAACTTCTATTCACAGTCCAAAGTGAAGCTCTGGCTTTCTCATCCATGTTCAAAGCCTCAGGATGGAGGAAGAGCCAAGAACACCAGTTGTCTGGGAAGAAACTTCCTTTTTTTTTTTTTTTGAGACAGAGTCTCCTGTCGCCCAGCCTGGAGTTCAGTGGCACAATCTCAGCTCACTGCAAGCTCCACCTCCGAGGTTCACGCTATTCTCCTGCCTCAGCCTCCCAAGTAGCTGGGACTACAGGTGCCCACCACCACACTTGGCTAATTTTTTGTGATTTTAGTAGATACGGGGTTTCACCATGTTAGCCAGGATGGTCTCTATCTCCTGACCTTGTGATCTGCCCACCTCGGCCTCCCAAAGTGCCGGGATTACAGGTGTGAGCCACTGTGCCCGGCCAGAAGAAACTTCTTAAAAGTTAGCTTACAGCTCCTCAACTCATGGGCAAGCATTTAAGCTGAGTTTATTAATTCTACAGAGGTTATCTCCCTAAAAGAGGGCTAGGAATGACAAGGTTAGGGTTTGTGTTTGGTGATTTCAAAAGAAGCAGAAAATTGTTCTATGACTACTTCTTAATCTTATCTAGAAGGAGGGAGAAACGAAATACGACTAAAGCTGTAAGGTAAAAAAGCCAGTACATTTTAGCTGACAGGGAACTGTTTGGTGTTTTTGTGCTTAGACAAGATTTTGAAGTTTGTCTAACTTCATCACAAACACAGAATGACCTTGTTTGACACTGATTTTCTGTGAGATAGTTTATGTTCAACAAGAGTACCAGGGCCTAACTATGGGCAACAGGCCAGCTCCCAGCAACACCAAAGCCTGCTAGTTATTGTCAGGCCAATTCCCAATTCTCAGGGATTGTTTTTCTTAAAAGTAAACAAACATATAATTGCAGGTTGAGATTAATCATATGAAGGAAATAAATGGGGTACTGAATAGAAACAGTAGTTGGGGAGCTACTCAAGACATGGTGGCTGGGCATGGTGGCTTATGCCTGTAATCCCAGCACTCTGGGAGGCTGAGGCGGGTAGATCACCTGAGGTCAGGAGTTTGAGACCAGCCTGGCCAACATGGTGAAATCCTGTCTCTACTAAAATACAACAATTAGCTGGGCATGATGATGGTCTCCAATAATCCCAGCTACTTGGGAGGCTGAGGCAGGAGAATGACTTGAACGCAGGAAGCAGAGGTTGCAGTTAGCCGAGATCACACCAATGCACTCCACCCTGGGTGACAGAGGGAGACTCCATCTCCAAAAAAAAAAAAAAAGACATGGTGGCTAGGATAGACCTCTCTGAGGAATCTGTAGATGAAGGGCCCAGAACTTAGCCTTGAGGAACTCTGACATTGAATGGCTAAGTGAGGAAGGACAAGGATAAGCCAGACAAGGAGACTAAGGAGGGATGACAGAGAGGCAGGGAAAGATCTTAGAGTATGACATCAACCTGGCTGCTTGCTCAGTGCCAGGTACCCTGCTAAGCTCTTTATAGACATTGTCTTACTTAAGCTTCACATACTTTCTCTCTTTTTTTGGCGGGGGCGGGTGGTTCAAGCGATTCTCCTGCCTCAGCCTCCCAAATTGCTGGAATTACAGTGCCCACCACCACACCCAGCTAATTTTTTGTATTTTAGTAGAGATGGGGTTTCACCATGTTGGCCAGGCCGGTCTTGAACTCCTGACCTCAGATGATCTACCTGCTTCAGCCTCCCAAAGTGCTGGGATTATAGGCATGAGCCACTGCACCTGGCCAAGCTTTGCATACTTTCAATGAACACTTTAGTGCCTAGTGTAGGGCAAGCAGTGTTTTAGGAGCTGGAGATATACATCAATAAAAAGGACAAAATCCTTGCCCATATGGAGCTTACATATTGCTTTGAGGGTGATAGACAATATACATAGGTAATATAATTTTAAGTAATAGTGCTCCAAATGAAAATAAAGTGAAAAAAGAGGTTAGAGAGAGTGACAGAGGGAAGAGAACAGGTGGATACAAAGAGAGAGCTGCTTTGAGGAGGTAACACAGAGAGAGAAAATTAAATGAGGGAACAAACCATATGAACACACGGAGAAAGTGCATTCCAGACACAGGGAACAGCAAAGGCAAAGGTCTTGATGCAGGAATGACTTTGGGGTGTTTGAAGTAAAAACAGAAGGCCAGGCCAGGCGTGGTGGCTCATGCCTGCAATCCCAGCACTTTGGGAGGCTGAGGCAGGAGCACTACTTGAGCCCAGAAGTTCGAGACCAGTCTGGGCAACATGGTGAGACCCTGTCTCTGCAAAAATGTTTAAAAAGTACCCAGGCCTGGTGGCATGTGCCTGTAGTCCTAGCTAGTTGGAGGCTGAGGTAGGAGGATCCTTTGAGGCTGCAGTGAGCTATGATTATACCACCACACTCCAGCTTGAATGACAGACCAAGATCCTGGCTCAAAAAAAAAAAAAGCCCAGTATGGCTAGACTGTGGGAGATGGGATCAAGATGTTTAACAGAGGGCATATTGTACAGAGCCCCATAAGCTATGGTAAAGCATTTGGATTTTATTCTAGATTTTATGCTTTTTTTAATACTTTTATATTTTGAACAAATGGAATTTTTTTTTTTTTTTTTTTTTT
>NW_012115577.1:1045209-1051294 GCF_000951035.1 Colobus angolensis palliatus | reverse complement strand
GAACCCAGGAGGCAGAGGTTGCAGTGGGCCGAAATCACGCCACTGCACTCCAGCCTGGGTGACAGAGCAAGACTCCGTCTCAAAAAGTAAAATAAATATTAAAAAATTGTATTATATACAGACAAGGGGTCTCACTATGTTGCCTAGGTTGGTCACAAACCCCTGGGCTCAGGCAATTCTCCCGCCTCAGCCTCCCAAAGTACTGGCATTACAGGTGTGAGCCACTGCACCTGGCCAGGTCATCCTTTTATTTATTTTATTTATTTTTATTTTTTTTGAGACAGAGTCTCCCTCTGTCACCCAGGCTGGAGTGTAGTGGTGCGATCTCGGCTCACTGCAAGCTCTGCCTCCCGGGTTCACACCATTCTCCTGCCTCAGCCTCCCCAGTAGCTGGGACTATAGGCACCCACCACCACGCCTGGCTAAATTTTTTGTGTTTTTAGTAGAGATAGGGTTTCACCATGTTAGGCAGGATGGTCTCGATCTCCTGAACTCGTGATCCGCCTGCCTCAGCCTCCCAAAGTGCTGGGAGTACAGGCATGAGCTACCGCGCCCAGCCCAGGTCATCCTTTTAAAATGTAGGTTGGATCACATCACTGTGCTCAGAAGTCTGCAGTGACTTCCATTTAAATCAACAGAAGAAGCCAAAATCTTTAAGATAAGCTAAAAGACCTTTCCCAATCCAGACCCTGCTTCACTACTCTTTTCACCTTTCCCACAACTCTGGCTTACTCATGCCACTACAGCCCCACTTGCCTCCTTCCTGTTTGTTTCCCATGTATGTCCGAACCCTCCTGCCATAGGGCTTTATTCCAGCTGTTTCTTATGCTAGATAAAGGCCCATCTCCTGGAAATCCCTGTGGCCAAAACTAATCTTCTTCAATGATTTGCTTGAATTTCACTTTACTGAGGCCTCATTTAGTACTAAAATCTGTCCTTTTGATACTTTTAAACTTGATCTATATTTTCTTTTATCTATAGTATCATCTCCCTTGCTAGAAATGTAATCAGAGATCTTTATTTTATTCAGTAGTATCCCAAGAGCATAGAAGAGTGCCTGGCACATACTATACACTCAATAAATATATCTGTTGAACAGATGAATGAAAAAATGAGGCAGACTTAGCTTGCTGATGGATTGATTGGGGAGGAGGAATGGAGAAAGAGGATGACCTTTCAGTTTTGGCCCAAATAACTGAATGACATGTGGTGCAATTTCTGGATGGGGAAGCCTGGAAGAGACAGGCTTTAGGGGTAAGAACAAAAGCGCCATTTTGTACGTATTAGAGAGAGTTATTAAAGATCTCAGAGAAGATGTCCCATAAGCAGTTGAATTCATGAGCCTGGAGCTCGGGGCAGAAGTTAGGGGCCAGCAAGAGAAGTTTGGGAATCTTCATTGGTTATAGATGGTATTTATTTATTTATTTATTTATTTTTTATTTATTTTTTTTGAGACGGAGTCTCGCTCTGTCGCCCAGGCTGGAGTGCGGTGGCCAGATCTCAGCTCACTGCAAGCTCCGCCTCCCGGGTTTAGCCATTCTCCTGCCTCAGCCTCCCGAGTAGCTGGGACTACAGGCGCCCGCCACTACGCCCGGCTAGTTTTTTGTATTTTTTTAGTAGAGACGGGGTTTCACTGTGTTAGCCAGGATGGTCTCGATCTCCTGACCTCGTGATCCGCCCGTCTCGGCCTCCCACAGTGCTGGGATTACAGGCTTGAGCCACCGTGTCCGGCCTATAGATGGTATTTAAAGTCAGGAGGTAATAGGTGATAAATCTAGATTAAGGAGAGAGTCAAAGATTGAGCCCTGAGGCACATCAACATTTAAACTTCAGGAGAAGCCTATTAGATACAAAGGAAACCTGTAGAGAGTAGTGTCCCTGAAGAAAACAAAGGAAGGAGGGACGGAGTGACCAAGTGTACCAGATGTTGTTGGGAGAGTGAGTAGGATGGCCCCAGATCTGTTGACTTTGGCAAGTGTGAATTCAGACAATGGTGGCAACAAAAGTATGATTGTAGTGATTTGAGAGCTGACAGAACTACAGGGGCACCCTACTCAAGCTCCCGTATTAAGTCGTAGAGTTAGAAGTGAACCAAAGTCTTGATTGTGGTGATAGTTTACTGGGTTTATGCATGTCAAAACTTATTTAAGTGTATACTTTGAAGTTTATTTTGGGTACCATTTTATTTTGTGTACAGTTTATTGTATGTCAATTATATCTCAGTAAAGCTGTTACCAGAAAAAAAAGAAAAAACAAAATGAACCGAAGCTCCACTGCACCATGACTTCTGCATGTTGGGCTCCAGTTCCCTGTTTACAATTGTACACTTCGGGATTTTGTGACACATTTCAACACTGGACCGATCAGACCTCTCCCTTAGTCATTGGACTGCGCTGTCTTTTCTGCCCGTGACCCAGTCTCGCGCCCCATGATCCTCTCCTAAAACACGCGCAGTCTCCTCTCTCTTTCCCTTCCTCTCTTGTCTCTTCCTTGCCTACCAGCCTCACCTGATGGGCTCGTGTTCTCTCCGTCCCCGATCCACTCGGGCTCCGGCGGCTGCTGCTTGGGCGCCTTCGGCATCGCGGTGGCAGTCAGAGCTAGAAACGAGAGTTACAGATAGAAACTAGAATATGCTTTAAAAAAAAAAAAAGTATGCCTCAACTCCTTCATACTAGTAGGAAATTATTATGGTCATTCCTTCAGTCTCGCGGCGTCGGGAGGTCGCGGCGTCGGGAGGTCACGGCGTCAGGCTTCCCAGACCGTCGTAAACGCCATGTGGACGCGACTGGAGTAGGCGGACGCCGGCCCCGCCCCGTCATTGCAGGCCACGCCTCCACTGCACCAGGGCCACGCCCCCGAGATGACGGCGAAGCTCGCACGTGCGCAGCCCGGGGTGGGGTTGGCCGCGGCGGCTTGGAGAGCCAGCCCCATCGGGGTTCCCCGCCGCCGGAAGCGGAAATAGCACCGGGCGCCGCCACAGTAGCTGTAACTGCCACCGCGATGCCGAAGGCGCCCAAGCAGCAGCCGCCGGAGCCCGAGTGGATCGGGGACGGAGAGAACACGAGCCCATCAGGTGAGGCTGGTAGGCAAGGAAGAAACAAGAGCAGAGGGGGAAGAGAGAGGAGACTGCGCGTGTTTTAGGAGAGGGTCATGGGGCGCGAGACTGACCGGGCCCGTGCGGGGGTTACTGCGCATGCGTGCCGTGGGCCCTGGAGGAGTTTGCCGGGCAGGAGTGGGTTTGGAATCGGGGTTAAAGGAAAGAGATCCAGATGTCGCACGTGACTTAAGTGAGACTGGGCAAGAGAAAAGAAAGAGCATATGGCACCGAGGGAGAGTTGGGGAGAAATGGGAAAACCTTGCTTAAAGAATTTGGACATCCGCCCACCACACACTGTATTCCACCAGGACTATATGAGCTGTGCCTCGACCTCCTCTTCCCCCTGCGCGCGCACACACACTCTTTGGGAGCCTGTGATCCCACTTGTTTCTCAAGAGAGGGTGACTCCTTCATGGTTTCTTTCTTAAGACACCTCTCTCACTCAAGTGGAGCAAGAGTTAGATTTTTGATGTTGGAATAAGGGTTAAGATTTACTTAAAAGCAGCGAAAGTTTGTTAAGCGCCTGTTTTTAATTAAGCACTGTATATACTGTGCTTTGAGAGAGGAAGGAAAAGAACATTAAGATATCCTCCCAGGGTTGAAGTCACTTTTAAGGGGGAGATAAATGGACACAACTAACTACAGTAGGTACACAGTAACTACTTTTAGAAGCACTTATTGGATGCCTACTCTATACCAGGTACTGTGTTGGAGGAATTGGGAATGTAGAGATAAAAGATAAGAATTTCCTTAAAGGGACAACCCAATATAGTGAAGGGTGAGAGCATTAACCAGACAGACAGTGGTTGTCAGAGTATGATGAACGTGCTTAAGAATGCTATGGGACTGTAGAAGAGAGGTGGAGCATCTACTCAGACAGGTAAGGGAGTGTCAGCAAAGCCTCCCAAGAATATGTAGTAACTGAGTACTTTTTTTTGAGGCACAGTCTAGATCCATCACCCAGGCTGGAGTTCAGTGGCATGAACATGGCTCACTGCAGCCACTACCTCCTGGGTTTAAGGGATCTTCCTGCCTCAGTCTCCCAAGTAGTTGAGGCTACTGGCATGCACCACCACACCTTATTTTTAAATTTTTTGTAAACACAAGGTCTGCCTATGTTGCCCAGGCTGGTCTCAAACTTCTGGGCTCAAGTGGTTCTCCTGCCTCAGCCTCCAAAAGTGCTGGGATTACAGGCGTGAGCCACTGCACCTGCTCCCCAGAGTTTATTCATGAAAGATCATCGTGAATTAGTAAGGGGAAGCGCATTCTTAGCCAAGGAAGTTTGTGGAAAGGTAGAGATGTAGGCAAGCCTGACTGGTCCCACTAGAGCCTGGTAACTAATGTGATGAAGTCATAAAGATGATCAGGAGACAGATAATGAAAGGCTTTAGATGCCATCCCGAGGAGGTTAATCCTAAAGACATTAAGAAGGAAGGCCCGCCGGGCGCGGTGGCTCAAGCCTGTAATCCCAGCACTTTGGGAGGCCGAGACGGGCGGATCACAAGGTCAGGAGATCGAGACCATCCTGGCTAACACAGTGAAACCCCATCTCTACTAAAATACAAAAAACTAGCCGGGCGAGATGGCGGGCGCCTGTAGTCCCAGCTACTCGGGAGGCTGAGGCAGGAGAATGGCGTGAACCCGGGAGACGGAGCTTGCAGTGAGCTGAGATCCAGCCACTGCACTCCAGCCTGGGTGACAGAGCGAGACTCCGTCTCAAAAAAAAAAAAAAAAAAGAAGGAAGGCCCATTGAATTAAATAAGGAATGATTATGATCAGTTCACCCTATAGCACTGAGCAATGGAGAATGGCCTTGAATTGGTCAAGATGGAGGCAGGGGGACCATTTAGGGGGCTCTGGCCATGATCTGGGTGAGAAGTGGTAAGGGGATAAGCCAAGCTCTGAAGAATAAAGAGTTACTAAGGAGGTGGCATTGATCAGAACTGAGAACTGATGAAATTAAGGGAGGAGAATTAAGGATGACACTTAAGTAACCCAGTGACTGGTAGACTATTAACTGAAAGCAATAATGGGCAGGAGAGTAAGAAGTGAAAAGAGATAAGATCAACTTTTGAATGCTGAGTTGGGTATTTCTGAGGAATTTCTAAGAGGAAATGGCAAGAAGAGAGTTTGTTTAGTCACTGTGGAGAGACAGCTAGACTAGGAGTAAAGACACAGGCAAGTATAGTTGAAGTGCTGGATGTGGAAGTCTCCTAGAGAGTGTTTGCAGATTGAACAGAAAAGAAGGTGAAAGGTGGGAACCCTAAAGAACTTCAGCAATTGCAAGAAGCAGGTAAGGAAGGAGGCTGAAGAGATGAGACTGAGAAAGGCAAACAGCCAGCAAAACTGGAGGCAAACCAGGAGTGGGCAAGATCCCAGAAGTTAAATAATGATAGAAGAGAATAAAAAAGGTGTAGAGGTAGGCAGCATGGAACGCTGCAGAGAAGTCAGGCAAAATAAGAACCAAAAAATACTTTGCGGTTTGAGGAGCTAAGGGATCAGTGACAAGTTTGGCAGAAGTAGTGTTCTTTCGGAGATGATACCAGATTGCAGTATGTTTCAAAAGGTATGGGAGGAGAGAAAGTGAAGTTCGTGTGAATTATAATTTTGAGACCCAATGAGGACAAGAATACAAAACAGTAATGGGAGAGAGGGGTATAAGGGTAAGGAAGGCTTTTTGGCTTTGAAGGAGCAGCTTAAACGATATACGAAAGGAAAGAAGACACAGTATATCTCTAGCCACACTTAACCTTTTTCAATTCCTTGGGGATTATACTTTCTCACAATGAACCTGTTCAGAGGCTTTTCCTGTCCCTATGATCAGGTGGATAAGAGTGATTAAAGTACAAAAGATTTTTTTGAGGCCAGGCACGGTGGCTCAAGCCTGTAATCCCAGCACTTTGGGAGGCTGAGACGGGTGGATCACGAGGTCAGGAAATCGAGACCATCCTGGCTGACACGGTGAAACCCTGTCTTTACTAAAAAATA
>NW_012115577.1:989626-1043244 GCF_000951035.1 Colobus angolensis palliatus | reverse complement strand
AGCCAGGATGGTCTCGATCTCCTGACCTCGTGATCCACCCGTCTCGGCCTCCCAGAGTGCTGGGATTACAGGCTTGAGCCACCGCGCCCGGCCAATCCTGCACAACTTTTCAACTCTCACATTAGTCACCCAATACTGGGCTCAGTTGTTTTTTTCTTTGATTTTTTTGTTTGTTTGTTTCTTTTTTGTGGTTTGTTTTTTGGGGAGGAGGAAGGTCCCAAATTTTGCAATGTGTTCTGGATGGAGGATGCAGATTAAGCAGACGGACATAATTATGCCTGGGACTTCATAAAGGATCAGAAAGAAGCCAGTATGGAGACCATAGGTGTGGGTAGGGAAACAGAAAAGATAGGGTAGGGCCCTTTTAGTCTGTGAAGCCTTTAACTATTGGGATTGTCTCTCATTACCTCCAGTTTTTTGGAAAAGTAGATGCACCATAAAACTTTCCTGAATAAATGATTACTTTGGAATACATGGAATTCTGGTTTGAGAATATTTTAATGTAGTAGATGGCGGATACCATTGACCTTTTTTTTTTTTCTTTTATACTTTAAGTTCTAGGGTACATGTGCACAACGTGCAGGTTTGTTACATATGTATACATGTGCCATGTTGGTGCGCTGCTCCCATTAACTCGTCATTTATATTAGATATATCTCCTAATGCTATCCCTCCCCCCTCCCCACAGACTTTTTTTTTTTTGAGATGGAGTCTCGCTCTGTCACCCAGGCTGGAGTACAGTGATGCAATCTTGGCTCACTGCAACTTCCACCTCCTGGGTTCAAGCGATTCTCCTGCCTCAGCCTCCCAAGTAGCTGGGACTACAGGTGTGCTCTACCACACCCAACTAATTTTTGTATTTTTAGTACAGATGGGATTTCACCATGTTGGCCAAGCTGGTCTCAATCTCCTGACCTCATGATCCACCCGCCTTGGCCTCCCAATGTGCTGAGATTACAGGCGTGAGCCACCACACCCGGCTGATTTTTTTTTTTTTTTTAAATGTTAAATACTGAAATGCTTATGGGTAGAATTAGATAGCAGTGGATGGAAGGGATGTTTTGGAAGGGAAGATAATAAATAGGCCTAAGCCTGAAGGGAAATCATGAGGTTGCCGGCTTCTCCAGTAGGGGAGGGAGTTGGACATGGTCCTCTACCTTCGGGGAAACAAGGATGGACAGAGGGGTAGAGCTAGAATCTGTTGAATCAGTTTTGGCTTTCCTGGGAACACAGGCTAAACAGTCTCTCAGGTAACTCTCTAGAATGAAAGCACACAGGTAAATATGACACAATGTGATTTGTGCTATAATATTCAAGCAGAACAAGTAAGGCATAGACCCAGGTGTTCATTTGCTTACCAGATAACTCTATTTACATGGCCTGTAGGTTTTACAAACAACATGTCCCCCTAGCCAGGCACAGTGGCTCAGACCTGCAATTCCAACAGTTTGGGAGGCTGAGGCAGGAGGATTGCTTGATGCCAGAGGTTTGGGATCAGCCTAGGCAACATAGTGAGAGCTCCTCTCTAAAATATATATATATTTTTTAATTAACCAGGCATAGTGATGGTTGCCTGTAGTCCTAGCTACTCAGGAGGCTAAAGCGGGAGGATCACCTGAGCCTAGGAATTTAAGGTTACAGTGAGTTATGATCATGCCACTGCATTCCAGCCTGGGTGACAGAGCAAGACCCTGTCTCTTAAAAAAAAAAAAACAAAAAAAGGAGGGTGTGGTGTGTGTGTTGTATACATGTGTATGTATACATACGTATCTCCCAAATTGAATTTATAATATCTTCTTTCTTCCTATAAGATCTTCTCTTCCACTGCCTCCTTAATTAATAAATGGTACCACTTAGCCCAGCTAATTTTGCCGGCTAAAAACAAAGGAGTCATCTCTGAGTGCTTTTTTTTTTTTTTTTTGAAATGGAGTCTTGCTCTGTCACCCAGGCTATAGTGCAATAGTGCAATCTCAGCTCACTGCAACCTCCGCCTCCTGGGTTCAAGCAATTCTTCTGTCCCAGCCTCCTGAGTAGCTGGGATTACAGGCGTCCGCCACTATGCCCAGTTAATTTTTTGTGTTTTTAGTAAAGACTGGGTTTCACCATGTTCACCAGGCTAGTCTTGAACCTCCTGACCTCAAGTGATCCGCCTGCCTCGGCCTCACAAAGCGCTGGGACTACAGGCATGAGCCATCGCGCCCAGCTGGGTGCTCTTTATTCCCCACTTCTAGCCCCATCCTGTGAATTCTTCTTTCCGCTTATCACCACCACCCAGACTGCTCTGACAGCGTCCCCAACAGATTTCCCACTATGCTTATTCCCTCCCATTCTTGCTCTACTCTGAAGCCAAAATGAAACTATTTATTTTTTTTTTTTTTTTGGCGGAGTCTCGCTCTGTCGCCCGGACTGGAGTGCAGTGGCCAGATCTCAGCTCACTGCAAACTCCGCCTCCTGGGTTTACGCCATTCTCCTGCCTCAGCCTTCTGAGTAGCTGGGACTACAGGCGCCTGCCACCTCGCCCGGCTAGTTTTTGTATTTTTAGTAGAGATGGGGTTTCACCGTGTTAGCCAGGATGGTCTCGATCTCCTGACCTCGTGATCCGCCCGTCTCGGCCTCCCAAAGTGCTGGGATTACAGGCTTGAGCCACCGCGCCCAGCCCAAAATGAAACTTTAAAAGTGTGAAAGCGATCATACCAATAAAGTCCCCAATCCTTAGCCTTACTACAGGGCCCTCACTCCAGCCTTACCTTCTTGCACCATTCTCCCCTCAGTCTGTAAGCTTAGCCATACCAAACCTTTCCCTGTCTCTCAGTGTGTGTGCTTTCTCACAGCTGGGCCTGTGCACAGCACTGGAATTGCACCATGTCTCTGACTAACTTCTCATACTCCTCATTACTTCAGTTATTAGCTTAAATGTCATCTTTTTAGAGAGGCTGCCACCAGAGATGAAGCCAGCTTCTCCTCAACCACCAAGTAGGCTTTACCTTTTCTTTTGGAACCTTCAGTACACCTGGAATTACCTATTTAAAAATCTCTCTTCCTATAGCCTGTAAGCTCCAGAGGAGACCACGGTTGTCTTGTTCATTGTTATAATCCCCTACGCTAGCACAGTATCTGACACCTGGTAGCTGTGTAGTAAATAAATACTTATTGGATAAATGAATAGAGATGGGAATGATTATTTCTGCAGGAGTTGTGAGACAGTACAAATATTTAGGGAGTGATAGTTAAGTTAGAAAAATAATAAAATAGGATGGAGGCTACAGAGATCTTGCAGGGGAGATCAGACTGCTTCGGAATTTGTAGATAAGCATTCACGATCTCCGCTTAACTTTCTAGACAAAGTGGTGAAGAAAGGGAAGAAGGACAAGAAGATCAAAAAAACGGTGAGAAAATGAGGGTTGAGGATAAGAAATGACTATGGGTATTTCCAGGCTAAATAAATAGCCATGTGAAGGAGGTGGGAGGTCCAAGGGAGGAGAGAAGATCTTGTCAAGAGAGGAGATAGGCTGGGCATGGTGGCTTACGCCTGTAATCCCAGCACTTAGGGAGGCAGAGGTGGGAGGATAGCTTAAGCCCAGGAGTTTGAGACCTGCACACTCCATTCTCCACTAAAAGAAAAAAAGAGACAGACAGGAGGTAAGGTGAGGGTGGAGTGGAGGGCCAGTGGGCCCGTGTGTGGCAGAGCACAGCTTGATTGGATTGCTCTTGGAACCATGTTTACCTGTATCTTAACTCCCTTGATAGTTCTTTGAAGAGCTGGCAGTAGAAGATAAACAGGCTGGGGAAGAAGAGAAAGTACTCAAGGAGAAGGAGGAGCAGCAGCAGCAGCAGCAACAGCAACAGCAGGTACAAGTGCCACAGGGCCCACCAATCCCTTTCCAGCCCATGTTGCTCCACTCAGCTGATGGGGAACCTTCTGTGAGGCAGAAATACAACAGGGGCCTGGGCTTCATTTTCTCATTCTTCTTTTGCTCTCAGCAGCAAAAAAAGAAGCGAGATACCCGAAAAGGCAGGCGGAAGAAGGATGTGGATGATGATGGGGAGGAGAAAGAGCTCATGGAGCGTCTTAAGAAGCTCTCAGTGCCAGCCAGTGATGAGGAGGATGAGGGTAAATGACCTGAGGGGGAATGGGTGCCTGGAATCCATGAGTCATGGAGAGTGATGCCTCATACCTTGATCTTCAAGTTGGATTAAAGTGGGGGGGCCAGACATTGTAATTGTTTCCTATCTCATGTTCTCCCCTTGTCATTTCAGTACCCGCCCCAAAACCCCGCGGAGGGAAGAAAACCAAGGTAAGCCATCTGTGTGGTAAACAGAGACCCTAAGGATGCAATCTTGACCATCCTACTGACTTCTGTGGCCCTTTCATTCTCTAGGGTGGTAATGTTTTTGCAGCCCTGATTCAGGATCAGAGTGAGGAAGAGGATGAGGAAGAAAAACATCCTCCTAAGCCTGCCAAGCCAGAGAAGAATCGGATCAATAAGGTGACAGTGGTGGCTCGATCAGTCATTCTCACTCCATTTAGCACCTTCTGGCCACGGTGGAGTAATTTCCTGCTTTTAAACTAGCTCTCCTCGATCTGTCTTACTTATACTGTTAAAATCATCTTTTTAAAATACACACCCAGGCCGGGCACAGTGGGTCACACCTGTAATCCCAGCACTTTGGGAGACCGAGGCGGGCAAATCACGAGGTCAAGAGATCGAAACCAGCCTGACCAACATGGTGAAACCTCGTCTCTAGTAAAAATACAAAAATTAGCCAGTCATGGTGGTGTGCACGTGTAATCCCAGCTACTTGGAAGGCTGAGGCAGGAGAATCACTTGAACTTGGGAGGCGGAATTTGCAGTGAGCCGAGATTGAGGCACTGCACTCCAGCCTGGGCAACAGAGCAAGACTCCGTCTCAAAAAAAAAAAAAAATGCCCTTTTTATCACTCAGAAATCTTCAGTGATTCTATTGCTTCAAGCACAGAACCTGAAACAAAGCCCCAGGTCCTTGCTCTTCTACTTGTGACTCTTCTGCATGTGCATCTTAGTCCATGTCCATTTGCCCTCTCAAGAAAGCCTCCAGTGCTAGTGCCACCCACTCCGGTTGCGCACTTGCCTGACTTATAATCCTTAACCTTGCTGATGTTCCCTAGTTTTCTCTTCACTATCTAGTCTCAAGCTGGAGGGTAGGGTTTTTCTGGGTCTCATTTTTCGTCAGCAGCACTCGGTACAGATGGTCTCCAACTTATACTTGGGCATACAGTTTTTCTACTTTATGCTAGTGTGAAGGTCATACTCATTTAGGATACTCCTCAACTCATGATGGGGTTATGTCCAGAAAAACCTATAGTAAGTTGAAACTGTCATTTTTTATTTATGATACTTTCAGTTTCTGGTGGATTTATCAGGATGGGATGCAACCTGATCATAAATGGAGGAGCATCTGTATGGGTAACACAGTAGACTCTCTAGAAATGCTTATTACACAGCAAAGTAGCACAATAATTTGTACGTATGTGTGTCTCCTCCAGGCCGTATCTGAGGAACAGCAGCCTGTGCTCAAGGGCAAAAAGGGAAAGGAAGAGAAGTCAAAAGGGAAGGCTAAGGTGAGAGAGTAACTAGCAGGAGGAGGTATTGGGGCCCAGGAATTAAAGCATTTCATCACACCTGTCTTTTCCCTATTAGCCTCAAAATAAATTCGCTGCTCTGGACAATGAAGAGGAGGATGAAGAAGAAGAAATAATAAAGGAAAAGGAGCCTCCCAAACAAGGGAAGGAGAAGGCCAAGAAGGCAGAGCAGGTGTGTATTTGGTGTTGGAGGAAGGTAGAATGAGGGACTAGGGCTCCAGGGTTCTTATGGGAGAGTCACGATCTGGGGATATAGTTACTATCCCAGCAAACCATTTTTCTTTTCTTTTTTTAGGGGGAATGGTGGGGTTGTTGTTGTTTTGTTTTTGTTTTTATTTACACAGGATCTTACTCTGTCACCCAGTCTGGAGTGCAGGGGTGTGAACACGGCTCACTGAAGCCTCAACCTCCTGGGCTCAACAGATTCTCCTGCCTCAGCCTCCTGAGTAGCTGGAACTAGAAGCGTGCACCACTACCCCTGGCTAATTTTTTAATTTTTAGTGTAGAGACGAGGTCTCACTCTGTTGCCCAGGCTGGTCTTGAACTTCTGGGCTCAAGCAGTCCTCCTGCCTCAGCCTCCCAAAATGCTTACAGGTGTGAGCCAATGTGCCCAGTTAGCAAACTTTTTCTATAAAGGGCCATGTAGTAAATGTTTCTGGCTTTGCAGGCCACATACAATCTCTATTACATATTCTTTTTTTTTTTTTTTTAACCAAGTCTTTGAAAATACAAAAACTATTTTTATAAAGTTCAGGAGCTATGTAAAATCAAGTGTCAGGTCAGCCTTGGTCCATGGGCTGTAGTTTGCAACACCTGATCCAGTGAGGAAAGGGCCTGGAATTTATCTCAGATGATCTGGGTCCTGGCTCTGCCTTCACTGGCTATGACCTTGAATACATCTTCCCATCCCTTTGGGTCTCACTTGTCTCCTTTGTGTGATAGAAGGGGGAATCTGGAGATCTCTAGGGTCCCCATGCCTCCGACACTTCCTGGTTCTGTGATTCTGCTTGATTCCTCTGACTGTACACTAGAGATTCCTGATATTTTCTTTTTTTTTTTTTTTTTTTTTGAGATGGAGTCTTACTCCATTGCCCATCGCCCAGGCTGGAGTGCAGTGGTGTAATCTCGGCTCACTGCAACCTCTGCCTCCCAGGTTCAAGCAATTCTCCTGCCTCAGCCGCCTAAGTAGCTGGGACTACAGGCACGTGCCATCATGACCAGCTAATTTTTTGTGTTTTTAGTAGAGACAGGATTTCACCATGTTAGCCAGGATGGTCTCAGTCTCCTGACCTTGTGATCTGCTCGTGTTGGCCATTACAGACATGAGCCACCGCACCCAGCCGGCTGCCTGATCTTTTCTTTGCGTGTTAGCAGGGAAACCACAGAAACTCATTTTATGCAAATGAAACTCTTGAAATCCATTTACTCCACCTTCAGTTACATTGTATTGGGAATTACGTTTATAGGGACATAGGCGTTGTCACATTTCATACATATATATTCGTACCATTTGTCTTGTACCATTCCTGGTAGCAGAAATTGGTAAAGGACTACAGGGAGACCAGGGGCTGGGTATGAGAATGAGAGAGGATCCCAAGATATTTTAGGACTCTGAGTAGTGAAGGAAAGAGCTGACTGTGGAACTGGGGTAGGGACAGGGGGCAGATGACATGAAATCTGAGTTCTAGAAGGAGTCCCTGGGTTTTTTTGTTTGTTTGTTTGTTTGTTTTTGATATGGAGTCTCGCTCTGTCACCCAGGCTGGAGTGCAGTGGCGCGATCTTGACTCACTGCAAGCTCCACCTCCCAGGTTCACACCATTCTCCTGCCTCAGCCTCCCAAGTAGCTGGGACTACAAGTGCCCACCACCACGTCCAGCTAATTTTTTGTAATTTTTAGTACAGATGGGGTTTCACTGTGTTAGCCAGGATGGTCTTGATCTCCTGACCTCAGGATCTGCCCGCCTTGGCCTCCCAAAGTGCTGGGATTACGGGTGTGAGCCACCGCACCCAGCCGGGGTCCCTACTTTTGACCATCCCTGGGTTCTCACAGGGTTCAGAGGAAGAAGGAGAAGGGGAAGAAGAGGAGGAGGAAGGAGGAGAGTCTAAGGCAGATGATCCCTATGCTCACCTTAGCAAAAAGGAGAAGAAAAAGCTGAAAAAACAGGTAAGACCTTGGTTCTTAGCGGTCAAAAGTAGGGGATTTTTAAATACTTCAACTAGGGGACATGGGATTGGGAATAGGAAGGACAGCTTTGGGGACTACTCAAGGTAAAACAATCGGAGTAGGAAAATAATTGTCTTCTGTGAGCCTTATCTCAATGTCTGATGACATGGGCTGTTTCAGTTTGGAGTTTTTTGTTTGTTTTTTGAGACAGGGTGTCATACTGTTCCTCAGGCTGGAGTGCAGTGATGTGATCTCTGCTCACTGCAGCCTCAACCTCCCAGGCCTAAGTGATCCTCCCACCTCAGCCTCCTGAATAGATGAGACTATGGGTGGCACCACCCTGTCCGGCTAAACTTTGTATTTTTTGTAGAGACGGGATTTTGCCATGTTGCCCAGGCTGGTCTCAGACTCCTGAGCTCAAGAGATCCACCTTCCTCAGCCTCCGAGAGTACTGGGATTACAGGCATCAGCCAGCATGCCCAGCCAGCATGGGCTGTTTCATGGTGATGGGAAACTGGTAGACCGTGGCTTAAATGTAGTTTTTCCTTCCTTCTCAGATGGAGTATGAGCGCCAAGTGGCTTCATTAAAAGCAGCCAATGCAGCTGAAAATGACTTCTCCGTGTCCCAGGCAGAGATGTCCTCCCGCCAAGCCATGTTAGAAAATGCATCTGACATCAAGGTAAGGTCTCAGGGGGCCCCTTCCAGTCCACTTACCTAGGGAAGAGCCAGTTCTCTCATCTTCCCTGAGTGGCCATGGTGTGTGAATGGGTTAGTTCAGTGGGAAGAAAGATTGGAGGCATTTTCCACACCTTGGGTTCTGCAACTTGAGCAAGAAGATAGAAAAACCAGTAGAAGTAGGGTCCACCCGCGGCAGAAAATAGTGTGGGACAGACCAGACTAGCTGAGGACGCATGGGACTCCCATTCCAGGCAGTGGACAGGGCAGGGACCGGCTGTGGGGAGAAGAAGGGGATTATGCTGGAGGTGTCGGTTTGTCAGAGGCTTCCCTGCAGGGAGAAAGTGACCACTCCTGTCCCAAAGGGAGAATTTTCATGTGATCATCCCTTCCCTCTGCCACCTCTTTCCTGATGGCTGCAGCTGGAGAAGTTCAGCATCTCCGCTCATGGCAAGGAGCTGTTCGTCAATGCAGACCTGTATATTGTAGCCGGCCGCCGCTACGGGCTGGTGGGGCCCAATGGGTGAGAAGAGGATGGAGCTGGAGGCCAAAAAGGGGAGGAGCCTGGAGGGATAAGAAGAGATTTCTCAGTGGTGGCCGGGTCCTAATAGCTTTTATTCCCCAGCAAGGGCAAGACCACACTCCTCAAGCATATTGCCAACCGAGCCCTGAGCATCCCTCCCAACATTGATGTGTTGCTGTGTGAGCAGGGTGAGGCCAGTGGGGAGAAAAGGGGCTTGGTGGGGTGGGCAGTTGGGTAGAAAAGCCAGCCAAGAATAGAAGAAATTGTGGCTATGGAGTTGGAAGGGATGTGGAGGGAGACTGGGGACTGGGAAAGGGATGCTAACGAAAGGAGGGGAGAGTCAATGAGGAACTTGTTTTATTTGGAACGAGTACAAAAAGTTGGGCAGGGTCAGGCAAAATAGAAATGCAGTTGAAGGGAAAGAAGGATGAGACTCTTGGCTCTTGAGGCTGCCTGACTGTTCTCCCTCTGCCTCCCAGAGGTGGTAGCAGATGAGACACCAGCAGTCCAGGCTGTTCTTCGAGCTGACACCAAGCGATTAAAGCTGCTGGAAGAGGAGCGGCAGCTTCAGGGACAGCTGGAACAAGGAGATGACGCAGCTGCTGAGAGGCTAGAGAAGGTAGAGGAGATGGCGCAGGGGACACGGGCTAAGACTCGGGGGTTCCTGGGACCCTCAGACATGTGTCCTCTTCTCCCTCCTCCCAGGTGTATGAGGAATTGCGGGCCACTGGGGCAGCAGCTGCAGAGGCCAAAGCACGGCGAATCCTGGCTGGCCTCGGCTTTGACCCTGAAATGCAGAATCGACCCACACAGAAGTTCTCAGGGGGCTGGCGCATGCGTGTCTCCCTGGCCAGGTGGGCCATTCACCTCACTGCCCTCCCTTCCAACCTCAGACCACCAGGGCCCTTTCCCTCTATCCCTTCTCATTCTTCCAAGGCAATAGGGAGGCCCAAGGCTTACCTCTCCCTCCTTACTATCTGTGTTGTGAGAGCTTAGGGTCTTTCTCTGTTTCTCTCTACCTGGTGGTGAGTTCTCATCAACATACCCTGCAGCTGGGCGCAGTGGGTCATGCCTGTAATCCCAGCACTTTGGAAGGCAGACGCAGGAGGATTATCTTGAACCCAGGAGTTTGAGAGCACCCTGGGCAATATAGCGAGACCCTATCTTCACAGAAAGGGAAAAAAAGCATATCCTAGCCTGGGCAACATAGGGAGACACTGTCTCTACAAAAAATTTAAAAATTAGCTGGACTTGGTGGTGCACGCTTGTGGTCACAGCTACTCTGGAGGCTGAAGTAGAAGTATCACTTGGACCTGGGAGATTGAGGCTATAGTGAGCCCTGACTGTGCCATTGCATGACAACCTGGGCAACAGGGCAAGGCCCTGTCTCAGAAAAACTTAAACCAAGCCTGTAATCCCAGCACTTTGGGAGGCCGAGATGGGCGGATCACGAGGTCAGGAGATCGAGACCATCCTGGCTAACACTGTGAAACCCCGTCTCTACTAAAAATACAAAAACTAGCCGGGCGAGGTGGCGGGCGCCTGTAGTCCCAGCTACTCGGGAGGCTGAGGCAGGAGAATGGTGTAAACCCGGGAGGCGGAGCTTGCAGTGACCTGAGATCAGGCCACTGCACTCCAGTCCGGTCGACAGAGCAAGACTCGCCTCAAAAAAAAAAAAAAAAGAAAAGAAAAACTTAAACCATATCCTGCCCAAGAACTTCTCTGAGGAGAGCTTGGGAAGGAGTGTTCATGGTCTCAGGCTCTATCTCCCTGAATTTTCTCTGGGGTTGTCTGAGCAAGGATCTTTCTCTCCCTGACCCTGCCCTGTGCTACCCACCCTCTAGGGCACTATTCATGGAGCCCACACTGCTGATGCTGGATGAGCCCACCAACCACCTGGACCTCAACGCTGTCATCTGGCTCAATAAGTGCGTTACGGCCTTTGCAGCATTGGTTCCCATTCCGCACTTTCTTCCCCTTCCCTCCCTGCCCTGTTTTCCTTTAGCCGTTCTCCACTGTGACTGTGACAGCTCTATCCAGACCCCCCCCTTTCCCTCCCAGCCGCCATTGTCTGCCTGCTTCTCCTGACTTCTCTCTCACTTGACCGCTGTGACACTTACACCCTGTTCTCTGAAACCCAGCTACCTCCAGGGCTGGCGGAAGACCTTGCTGATTGTCTCCCATGACCAGGGTTTCTTGGATGATGTCTGCACTGATATCATCCACCTCGATGCCCAGCGACTCCACTACTATAGGGGCAATTACAGTAAGTAGGATTGTGTGTGGATGCAGGGAAGAGATAGAACCTTGAAAAGAGACCTGAATGGGAGGGCCTATTTAGATAAACTGAATCCTGTCAGAATTCCAGACAGTGATGCCTACCCCGTCACCACCAACCCCTGGTTGTCCCTTTGCTGGGGAGAGGAGCAATCACTGATGCCCATTCCCCTCTTCTGCCCCAGTGACCTTCAAAAAGATGTACCAGCAGAAGCAGAAAGAACTGCTGAAGCAGTATGAGAAGCAAGAGAAAAAGCTGAAGGAGCTGAAGGCAGGCGGGAAGTCCACCAAGCAGGCGGTGAGCACCTGAGGGACTTCTGGGCTGGGGACCACTGTTCTCTCCTGACAGTGGAGGAAGAAGAAGACTCTGGAACGCTGGCCTACATTTCGAGGACTGCTGTGCAGGACACAGATTTCTCTTTTTTCCTCTTCCTCTCCAGGAAAAACAAACGAAGGAAGCCCTGACTCGGAAGCAGCAAAAATGCCGACGGAAAAACCAGGATGAGGAATCCCAGGAGGCCCCTGAGCTCCTGAAGCGCCCTAAGGAGTACACTGTGCGCTTCACTTTTCCGGACCCCCCACCACTCAGCCCTCCTGTGCTGGGTCTGCATGGTGAGTGCCGCGGGCCTCTGCTGCTCCATAGGAAGCACCAGAAGCATGTATGTGCACCCCAGATTCTCCACCAAGGTTGACATTGCTCCTGTTCTCCAAGGCCAGCACATCAGAGGAACTTTACAGGGACTGAAAATAATATAAATTGCTGCTTTTCCTGGCTTTCAGGTGTGACATTCGGCTACGAGGGCCAGAAACCACTCTTTAAAAACCTGGATTTTGGCATCGACATGGATTCAAGGAGTGAGTTGGCGGGGTTGGCTCAGGGATGTGTAGCAGGAGCCACGGGGAGAGTCTCTGGGGACCTCTTTGACCACCTGTCTTCCATCTTGCAGTTTGCATTGTGGGCCCTAATGGTGTGGGGAAGAGTACGCTACTCCTGCTGCTGACTGGCAAGCTGACACCGGTGAGTCCTGGAGCCAAGAAGGGAGAGCATGAGAAATGTGAAGACACAGCTGCTTGCCAGAAGCTGGAATCAGGGAGCTTCTCGAGAATGTAGAGTTAAATACAGAACTCATCATAGATGATTCATTTCCCTAAGAGGAGCAGTAGAGGAGGAGAAGAGTTTAGATCAGTTCAGGGAGGAGAGCTAAGAGAATTGGGATTGAACTAGGGGGCACACCCACGTGTTTTGGTTATACAAGAAATATATGTCTTTTATAGAACAATTAAAAATTGCATAAACGGGCTGGGCACAGTGGCTTACGCCTGTAATCCCAGCAGGGATCACCTGAGGTCAAGAGTTCCCGACCAGCCTGGCCAACATGGTGAACCCCGTCTCTACTAAAAATACAAAAATTAGGCGGGTGTGATGGCACGCATCTACATCCCAGCTACTCAGGAGGCTGAGGCAGAATTGCCGGAACCTGGGAGGCGGAGGTTGCAGTGAGCTGAGATTGCACCATTGCACTGTAGTCTGGACAACAGAGCGAGACTCCATCTCCAAAAAAAAAATGGCCTGGTGTGGTGGCTCACGCCTGTAATCCCAACTCTTTGGGGGAGGCTGAGGCGGGCGGATCACTTGAGCTCAGGAGTTAAAAACCAGCCCAAGCCTGATGCGGTGGCTCACACCTATAATCCCAACACTTTGGGAATCCGAGGCGGGTGGATCACCTGAGGTGGGGAGTTCGAGACCAACATGAAGAAACCCCATCTCTACTGAAAATACAAAATTAGCCAGGTGTGGTTGCGCATGCCTGTAATCCCAGTTATTTGGGAAGCTGAGGCAGGAGAATCACTTGAACCCAGGAGGCAGAGGTTGCAGTGCACCAAGATTAGCCAGGATGGTCTCGATATCCTGACCTCATGATCTGCCTGCCTTGGCCTCCCAAAGTGCTGCAATTACAGGCGTGAGCCACCGCGCCTGGCCAAGTCTACCATTTTATTTGAACTTTTGTAATATATTGCCATCTAGTGTGTTAGAAAGTTTGTAGCCATTTCTGCTCCCTCCAGCAAAGTGTTGAGAGGCCATTTTCTCACATCCAGAGATTAGATCTTTAGAAAGGTATTAGATCCTCCCCAAAACACTAAACTTGTCACCTGAGGCCCTTAGGATGTACCATTCGTGAGTCTCGCTGTATGGAGAGCAGATGTTCTTTGGCTGTGGTTAGTCCCTCCTGCTTGTCCCTGTCGTCCTCCCTCTATTTTGCTTAACTCCCCTTTTGCCCCTTACTCTTACTTTGCTCACCATGCCTTTGTCATATTAGGGGAACATCCCTTTTCCTTTTCTTCTTTGAGACGGAGTCTTGTCCTGTCCTCGAGACTGGAGTGCAGTGGTGCAATCTCAGCAACTTCAAACTCCTGGGTTAAAACGATTCTTGTGCCTCAACCTCCTGAGTAGCTGGGATTACAGGCATGTCCCACTATGCCCAGCTAATTATTGTATTTTCAGTAGAGACAGAGTTGGCCAGCCTGGTCTCGAACTCCTGACCTCAAGTGCCTCCTGACCTGCCCTCCTTGGCCTCCCAAAGTGCTGGGATTACAGGCATGAGCCACTGCGCCCAGCCCTTATTCCTTTTCTTATGCATACTTGTCCCTGGCCCATTTCTGGTGTTTGTCTCCCCTTCAGAAAAGTTGGTGTATGGATGAGGTCAGGACATTGAGACCATCCTGGCTAACATGGTGAAACCCCGTCTCTACTAAAAAAAAAGAAATTAGCCAGGCGTGGTGGCAGGCACCTGTAGTCCCAGCTACTCGGGAGGCTGAGGCAGGAGAATGGTGTGAACCCAGGAGGCGGAGGTTGCAGTGAGCCGAGATTGCGCCACTGCACTCCAGCCTGGGTGACAGAGCTAGATTCCGTCTCAAAAAAAAAAAGTTGGTATGTGGAGCTGCAGTGCCTTTTCCCCTTACCCTCCTCTTAACTACTTTCTCTTCCCTTGCAGACCCATGGGGAAATGAGAAAGAACCACCGGCTGGTAAGTTGGTATTGGGATTTAGGGAATGGCAATCTGATGGAGGAAGTGTGACTTCAACTGACCACCTCCCTCTCTTCTCGGGCAGAAAATTGGCTTCTTCAACCAGCAGTATGCAGAGCAGCTGCGCATGGAGGAGACACCCACTGAGTACCTGCAGCGGGGCTTCAACCTGCCCTACCAGGATGCCCGCAAGTGCCTGGGCCGCTTCGGCCTGGAGAGTCACGCCCACACCATCCAGATCTGCAAACTCTCTGGTACCAGTGCAGGGGCCAGGGAGGGCACCCTTCACCGTATCATTCATGTCTACAAACTACCTAGAGGAACCGGGAATGAGGGAGCCTCAGTTCACAAACTGGCTTATCTTGAGGGTTTGCCTTCAGACTGTGAGGTGCTAGAAGGTGTGACAGCCCTCCCCTTCCTTTGCTACAGGTGGTCAGAAAGCACGAGTTGTGTTTGCCGAGCTGGCCTGTTGGGAGCCTGATGTCCTCATCTTGGTGAGTGAGCTGGGCTGTAGGAGAAGGGATAAGGGTAACAGTATGGAAGATGGGAGTTGCAGTGCTCAGTCATGGAATTCCTCCTCTGTAGGATGAGCCAACCAATAACCTGGACATAGAGTCTATTGATGCTCTGGGGGAGGCCATCAATGAATACAAGGGTGGTAAGTCAGCTAAGAGTGTGCCCTCCTCCCTGCTCCATGGGGACCAAGCTGTAGTCCTTCACTGCAGCAGGGCCTAGGACTCCCTTATTTCATGTTCTGATTCCCCTCTTCCTCCTTTCTTCCTGCCCTCTGTTCTTACTTTCTTTCTTCAAAGCTGTGATCGTTGTGAGCCATGATGCCCGACTCATCACAGAAACCAACTGCCAGCTGTGGGTGGTGGAGGAGCAGAGTGTCAGCCAAATCGATGGTGACTTCGAAGACTACAAGCGGGAGGTGTTGGAGGCCCTGGGTGAAGTCATGGTCAGCCGGCCCCGAGAGTGAGCTTTCCTTCCCAGAAGTCTCCCGAGAGGCATACTTGTGTGGCCTAGAAGTCCCCTGTGGTCTCCCCTTCTCATCTGAAGACTGCCTCTGGCCTGCAGCTGACCTGGCAACCACTCAGGCACATGAAAGTGGAGTGTGACCTTGATCCCACTCTGACTGCATCTATTTCTCTGAAAGACTTATTTGTTCTGCTTTTCTTCATATAACTGAGCTGGCCTTATCCTTGGCATCCCCCTAAACAAACAAAAGGTGACCACCTTATTGTGAGGTTCCATCCAGCCAAGTTTATGTGGCCTATTGTCTCAAGACTGTCATCACTCAGAAGCCTGCCTCTGGTTTACCCTACAGCTTCAGGCCCAGCTGCTCCCTGGTCTTTGGGTGGTGCTGTTCTTTTCTGGTGGATTTAATGCTGAGTCACTGGTACAAACAGCTGTTGAAGCTCAGAGCTGGAGGTGAGCTTCTGAGGCCTTTGCCATTATCCAACCCAAGATTTGGTGCCTACAGCCTCTTGTCTGGTTGAGGACTTGGAGCAGGAGAGGAATGCTGCTGAACTTGAATTTCCCTTTACAAGGGGAAGAAATAAAGGAAAGGAGTTGCTGCCGACCTGTCACTGTTTGGAGATTGATGGGAGTATTGGAACTGTTCTCAGTCTTGATTTGCTTTATTCAGTTTTCTAGCAGCTTTTAATAATCCCCTCATCCCCACTAAATGGATCTTGTTTGCAGTCTTGCTGACGGTGTTTGCTATTTGAGGATCATGGGATTCCTTTCCCCCAACCCTTCACGTGAGGAAAAAGCAAAGTGATTCATACCTTCCGTCTTGGAACTTAGGTCTCTTTTGTTTTGTTTTGTTTTGTTTTGACAGAATCTTGTCCTTTCACTAAGACTGGAGTGCAGTGGCACGATCTTGGCTCACTGCAGCCTCCACCTTCCAGGTTCAAGCAATTTTCCTGCCTCAGCCTCCCACATAGCTGGGATTACAGGCGCACACCACCAGGCCCAGCTAATTTTTGTGTTTTATTAAAAACACAAAAGAGACAGGGTTTTACCATGTTGGTCAGGCTGGTCTCGAACTCTTGACCTCAAATAATTCACCTGTCTTGACCTCCGGAAGTGCTGGGATCATAGGGGTGAGCCACTGCGCCCACCATTTTTTTTTTTTTTGAGACAGGGTCTTGCTCTGTTCCCCAGGCTAGAGTGCACTGTACCCTCAACCTCCTGGGCTCAAGCAATCCTTCCATCTCAGCCTCCTGAGTAGCTGGGACTACAGGCATGTGCCACCACACTCAACTAATTTTTAAAAAAAATTTTTAGTAGAGACAGTGTCTTGCTATGTTTCTTAAGGCTGGTCCTGAACTCCTGACCTCAAGCAGTCTTCCTGCCTCGACCTCCCAAAGTGCTGCGATTATAGGCATGAGCCACCACGCCTAACCAGATTTTGGGTCTCATTGTCCAAGCTAATCTCATGAATGAGGAAGTGCTCTGCCCTGTGGTCAGGGACCAGGGTATTGATCCTCTCAAAAATTATTAAATCAGCTGGGCGTGGTGGCTCACGCCTGTAATCCCAGCACTTTGGGAGGCCAAGGCAGGTGGATCACGAGGTCAGGAGTTCAAGACCAGCCTGGCCAACATAGTGAAACCCCATCTCTCCTGAAAATACAAAAATTAGCTGGGAGTGGTGGCTGGTGCCTGTAATACCAGGCGGGAGCCTGAAGCAAGGAATCACTTGAACCCAGGAGATGGAGGTTGCAGTGAGCCGAGATTGCATCACTGCATTCCAGCCTGGGCGACAGAGCGAGACTCCATCTCAAAAAAAAAAAAAAATTAAATCGTCCAGCCAACATGTACAGTACTGTGGGATATATAAGAAGGGAAGGGACAAGATCTACCTTCATTAATAGTCTGGTTAGAGAAGACTTAAAAGTAAGCATGAGTAGGTAATGTAATTTGATCAATTGTCTAACATGTAGTACTCTAGATTCTAAGTTGCCACATACTCAAAAGGAAACATTATCCACGGCTTGATTATTTGACAGGGTCACTTGAGGATAGACCTTGAAAAATAATGATTTGAATAATCAGGAAACAGGGAGCCATTTTTCAGAAGTAGGAAAAGAGCAGAGCTAAGGCTTGGGAGGAAGAACAAGCTAACCTGGGAGTTAATGGATGATAGCTGCTGTGGCCATTTTTCGTAAGAGTTAGACTGGGGAGATGGGTTTGGAAAGTAAAATACAGATGATGGGTAGTGGTATTAGGTGGTGATAGGCAAGGTGTTCTATAGAAACCTGAAGGGTGAAGCCCATAAGTTTTGTTACGGGAATGGGGTAACTGAATCCTGCACTAGCTAGGGGAGATGGGGAGGGAAAGAAAAGGGCAGATGGAAAGAACAGATGTGGAGGTTGGGGAGAAGGGAGTGACAGGAGATGTATCCAGTTCCAGAGGGAATATGGAGAGCTGTGTGGCTAAGATTTAACTGTTCGGACATTTAATTTGGGGGAATTGTTTTCCAGCCAAGTGAATAAATAATACTGGACCTCAAGTACAAGCTTCATACAACAAGTGAAGGTTTGGTGTGGAGACAGCTGCATAGTCAGGGAACACTCTAAATTAGAAATAAGAAGGCCGGGCCGGGCGCGGTGGCTCAAGCCTGTAATCCCAGCACTTTGGGAGGCCGAGACGGGTGGATCACGAGGTCAGGAGATCGAGACCATCCTGGTCTACACGGTGAAACCCCGTCTCTACTAAAAAATACAAAAGAAAACTAGCCGGGCGAGATGGCGGGCGCCTGTAGTCCCAGCTACTCGGGAGGCTGAGGCAGGAGAATGGCGTAAACCTGGGAGGCGGAGCTTGCAGTGAGCCGAGATCTGGCCACTGCACTCCAGCCCGGGCGACAGAGCGAGACTCCGTCTCAAAAAAAAAAAAGAAAAAAATACAAAAAAATTAACTGAGTGTGGTGGTGCACACCTGTAGTCCTAGCTACTCAGGAGGCTGAGGCAGGAGAATCGCTTGAACCCGGGAGGTGGAGGTTGCAGTGAGCCGAGATCGCGCCACTGCACTCCAGCCTGGGCAACAGAGCAAGACTGTCTCAAACAAAACAAAAAACAGACATAAGGAAACATGCCTCATATGGAATTTGAGGGGGAGAAGTCAGGGTCTTGGCAGTGACCTTGGACAAGCCATTAGCCTCTTGATACCTCTTTTCTAATCTGTAAAATGAAGGTGGTAGTACCTACTTCACAGGGTTATTAGGGGATTCAATGTGTAATAATATGTAAAGTGCCTTAAACTCCATTGCTTTTGTTATATGTATTTCATATTATAATTTTTTCTTTGAGATGGAGTCTTACTCTTGTCAGGCTGGAGTGCTGTGGAATGATCTTGGCTCACTGCAACCTCTGCCTCCCAGGTTCAAGTGTTTCTCCTGTGTCAGCCTCCCAAGTAGCTGGGATTACAGGCATGTGCCACCACGCCCGGCTAAGTTTTGTACTTTTAGTAGAGATCGGGTTTTGCCATGTTGGCCAGTCTGGTCTCAAACTCCTCACCTCAGGTGATCTGCCCACTTCAGCCTCCCAAAGTGCTGGGATTACAGGCATGAGCCACCGCATCTGGCCTACACTTTTGCATTTTTAAGTTTTTAGTTTGCTAGTCTAGAGGAGATGATACATAAAATATATAGGAATATTATTTATAAAGTGAATACCAGCTTGCATTTCAAGTATTTGATCACTAATTTCACTGCTTCAAACATAGTGAAAAAATACTCCAAAATAACTTCCCCTCACAGGCATAAATTTCATCTCTCTCTCTTTTTTTTTGTAAAGATGAGGTCTTGCTATATTGCCCAGGCTGGTCTCAAACTCCTGACCTCAAGCAGTCCTCTCTCCTAGGCCCCCCAAATGCTGGGATTACAGGAATGAGCCATAGGACCTGGCCACAAATTTTATCTCCTCCAGTGTATATGTTTTAACTTCTGTGATCCCTCTAGCCAATCATACATGCTGTTAATGGAATTAATAATTCACCTAGGCCGGGCGCGGTGGCTCAAGCCTGTAATCCCAGCACTTTGGGAGGCCGAGACGGGCGGATCACGAGGTCAGGAGATCGAGACCATCCTGGCTAACATGGTGAAACCCCGTCTCTACTAAAAAAAATACAAAAAACTAGCCGGGCGAGGTGGCGGGTGCCTGTAGTCCCAGCTACTTGGGAGGCTGAGGCAGGAGAATGGCATGAACCCGGGAGGCGGAGCTTGCAGTGAGCTGAGATCTGGCCACTGCACTCCAGCCCGGGCAACCGAGCGAGACTCTGTCTCAAAAAAAAAAAAAAAAAAGTTTTTTGGTTTGAGACGTGGTCTCCCTCTTTCCCAGGCTGGAGTGCAGAGGCTCCAGTGGCTCACTGCAGCCTCAATCCTCTGGGCTCAAGTGATCCTCCTACCTCACCTTCTCAAATAGCTGGGACTACAAGCGTTCACCAACATGCCCAGCTCATTTTTTAATTTTTTTGTAGCAAAGAGGTCTTGCTTTGTTACCTCGGCTGGGCTCAGACTCCTGGGCTCAAGTTATCCTCCCACCTCAGCCTCCTTAAAGCCAAAGCCTGAAGGTAGGAAAGGAGAGCCTTCAGGGAAGGGACCAAAATGTGCAAAGACCCTGAGGCTGCGAAGAGCTGGACATGGTCAAGGAATGGCTGGAGCTGAGAACTTGAGCATGCGCCAATACACACGGGGTCTTATATGCCTTGACCAGCAGGTTGGGATGTGATCAGGAGAGGCTGAGCAATGGGAGGCCACTGGTTCTGTTTAGCCAGGAGTGCAAACTGATCCAGTTTTCATTTTTACAAAATTGCTCTGGCTACTAGGTGGTAAATAGTGGGTGTGGGGAGACAGGGAAAAGAGATGCCAGGAGAACAACTCAATATTACTTTGGAAAGAAGATTCTCTTCATCTAAGAATGGAAGGGAGATAATGTAGACTCAGGTATTCCCATGGGAAGAGAAGGGGAAATGTTGCTCCCAGTGGATGGGACTCACTCTTTTCCAAGCTTTGGTGCCAGAGAATCAAGAAGAGTAGGCCAGGCACGGTGCCTCATGCCTGTCATCCCAGCACTTTGGGAGGCCGAGGCAGGTGGATCACTTGGCAAAACACCGTCTCTACTAAAAATGCAAAAATTAGCCAGGCGTGGTGGCACGCACCTGTAATCCCAGCTACTCAGGAAGCTGAGGCAGGAGAATCACTTGAACCCAGGAGGTGGACGTTGCAGTGAGCGGAGATCGCACCATTGGACTCCAGCGTGGGCAACAAGAGCAAAACTTCGTCTCAAAAAAAAAAAAAAGAAAAACGCCAAGCAGCAGTAAGTGTACAATCAATGCTAATATTAATGTGTACTGGGCTAGCTAGTAGGATTTTGTGATTTTTCAACATGAGGTCTACTGCCCAGGAGTAGGAATGAAAGAAATGAGATAATGATTCTGAATTGAAGATAGACCTGTTGCCCCTGGGAAAGGACTGACAGGAAGAGAACATTGAACGTCACAAGGGTATTTTAGAGGGAAAAAATGGAAGCAGAAAGGAAAAACAGACCGAAACGGGAGAGAAAAGTGCTTACAGTGCTTGGTGAAGAAACATCATTGTAGTGAAATGAATGAAATGTTCAACCTCTCTCCCCTGCAAAAAAACAAGGAAAATCTTCTCTTTATATAATCTAAAGTTTTTACGTAAGTAAGAAGGAACAGGTAGGCTGGGTGCCGTGGCTCACACCTGTAATCCCAGCACTTTGGGAGGCCAAGGCGGGTGGATCGCCTGAAGTCAGGAGTTCGAGACCAGCCTAGACAACATGATGAAACCCCTTCTCTACTAAAAATACAAAAATTAGCCAGGCATGGTGCAAAGCGCCTACAATCCCACCTACTCAGGAGGCTGAGGCAGGAGAATCACTTGAACCCAGGGGGCAGAGGTTGCAGTGAGCCAAGATCGTGCCATTTCACTCTAGCCTGGGCAAAAGAGTGAAATTCTTGTCTAAAAAAAAAAGAACAGGTTCTTTTGTTTTGTTTTGTTTTTGAGATGAAGTTTTGCTCTTGTCAGCCAGGCTGGAATGCAATGGCACGATCTTGGCTCACTGCAACCTCCGCCTCCTGGATTCAAGCGATTTTCCTGCCTCAGCCTCCAGAATAGCTGGGATTACAGGCAACAGTCACCACGCCCAGCTAATTTTTTTGCATTTTTAGTAGAGATAGGGTTTCATCATTTGGTCAGGTTGGTCTCAAACTCCTGACCTCAGGTGATCCACCCGCCTCAGCCGCCCAAAGTGCTGGGATTACAGGCATGAGCCACCGCGCCTGGCCAAATTTTCATAAATGATTTGAAAGAAAATGAGCTTTTTTTTTTTTGAGACGGAGTCTTGTTCTGTCGCCAGGTTGGCGTGCAGTAGCATGATCTCGGCTCACTGCAACCTCCACCTCCTGGTTCAAGCGATTCCCCTGCCTCAGCCTCCCAAGTAGCTGTGACTACAGGTGTGTGCCACCATGCCCAGCTAATTTTTGTTTGTTTGTTTGTTTTTGAGACAGAGTCTCGCTCTGTTGCCCAGGCTGGAGTGCAGTGGCGCGATTTCAGCTCACTGCAACCTCCGCCTCCCAGGTTCACGCCATTCTCCTTCCTCAGTCTCCTGAGTAGCTGGGACTACAGGCGCCTGCCACCTCGCCCGGCTAAGTTTTTGTATTTTTAGTAGAGACAGGGTTTCACTGTGTTAGCCAGGATGGTCTCGATCTCCTGACCTCGTGATCCGCTTGTCTCGGCCTCCCAAAGTGCTGGGATTACAGGTGTGAGCCGCTGTGCCTGGCAATTTTTGTATTTTTAATAGAGACGGGGTTTCACCATGTTGGCTAGGATGCTCTCCATCTCCTGACCTCGTGATCTGCCCGCCTCGGCCTCCCAAAGTGCTGGGATTATAGGTGTGAGCCACCGCGTTTGGCCAAGCTCATTCTTAAAATACAGTAAAAACTTTAAGCTCTCTTTGAAGGTTCTTGTGGCTTGTTGCAGGAGATAGAAGAAAGAGGGTGAGAAGCAGGCAGTAGATGGAACCAGAAAGAAAGAGAGACAAAGTTGTGACCACTAGGCTGTGACATGTTTGGGTTTTTTCACTTGAGCTGTATACTTCTTTGGTATTTCACGTTCTAGCCTGGTCCTTAGATTATGTCTTGTCAGGTCTTCTCCCAGTGCACAGAGCAACAACAGACTGACCTGAACACCCCCCACACACACCAAGCCTGGGCAAGGGGAAGGTATGACTACCCACTTTGGGCCTAAATGCAGTGAGGCCTTTGAGAGACATTAATAAAACATCCTTGCTCCCTCATGTGGCCAATGCCGGAAATACAGCTGAGACACGTGTTCCAGGGCAGTGGAGCAGCATCAGCAACTGGAAATTTGTTAGAAATGCAAATCTCAGGATCCATCCTGACCTACTGAATCAGAATTTTGCTGGACCCTGCCCCCAATTTGTTTGTCTTTTTTTTTGAGACGGAGTCTCGCTCTGTCACCCAAGCTGAAGTGCAGTGGTGTGATCTCGGCTCACTCGGCTCACCTCAAGTGGAAGTTGTACCTCCACTTCCCGGGTTCAAGTGATTCTCCTGCTTCAGCCTCTCAAGTAACTGGGATTAAGCGCGCAAGCCAACATGCTTAATTTTTGTATTTTTAGTAGAGATGGGATTTCACCATGTTGGCCAGGCTGGTCACAAACTCCTCACCTCAGGTGATCTGCCCACCTTGGCCTCTCAAAGTGCTGGGATTACAGGCATAATCCACTGCATCCAGCCCAAATTGGTTTTCTGATAAGTTCTTCAGATGATTCTGATGAATGCTAACAGACTTGAAAACCACTGTTCTCAACCCACGTTAAACATGTTAGTTTCTTCAACTGCCCCATATCTGCCACACACACTCTCCCCCGAGTGATAGATCCTTTTTTCTTTTTTCTTCTTTTTAGATGGAGCTTCACTCTTGTTGCCCAGGCTGGAGTGCAGTGACACGATATTGGTTCACTGCAAGCTCCGCCTCCCGGGTTCATGCCATTCTCCTGCCTCAGCCTCCCGAGTAGCTGGGATAACAGGTGCCAATCACCACGCCTGGCTAATTTTTGTATTTTTAGTAGAGATGGGGTTTATTCATGTTGGCCAGGCTGGTTTCGAACTTCTGACCTCAGGTGATCCACCCGCCTTAGCCTCCCAAGGTGCTGGGATTACAAGCGTGAGCCACTGTGCCCAGCTTTAATTTCTGGTTTTAAGAAGAGTGGGAGCTGGGCGTGGAAATGGGGAAATGGAGTTTCCCTATGTTGCTTAGAGTACTTTTGAACTCCTGGCTTTTCAAGTGATCCTCCCACGTTGGCCTCGCAAAGTGCTGGGATTACTGGCATGAGCCACTGTGCCTGGCCAGAGCCACTTTGGGAAGAGCAGTCTATACTTACCCTTTTTCTGTGACGGAATTTTGCTCTGTCACTCAGGCTGGAGTGCAGTGGCACGATCTTGGCTTACTGCAACCTGCACCTCCTGGGTTCAAGCGATTCTCCCGCCTCAGCCTCCCAAGTAGCTGGGTTACAGGCACCCAGCTAATGTTTATATTTTCAGTAGAGACGGGGTTTTATCACGTTGGCCAGGCTGGTCTCAAAACTCCTGACCTCAGGTGATCCACCCACCTCACCTTCCTAAAGTGATGGGATTACAGGCATGAGCCACTGTGCCCAGCCCTTTTTTTTTTTTTCTTTGAGACAGGGTCTTGCTCTGTTGCTCAGGCTGGATTGCAGTGGTACTATCATAGCTGTGGCCTTGAACTCCCAGGCTCAAGTGATCCTCTCGCCTCAGCCTCCCAGGTAGCTGGAACTAAAGGCATGTGCCACACCATGCCTGGCTTTTTTTTTTTTTTTGGCATGTTTTTGTACAGACCGGGTCTCCCTGTGTTGCCCAGGCTGGTCTGAAACTCCTGGGCTCAAGTAGTCTTCCCACCTTGACCTCCCAAAAGTGTTGGGATTACAGACATGATCCACTGAGACCCAACACTAACCTGGCTAAGGTCACCCAGACTGTAGAGAGGTAGAGCTGGGACAGTGGCCTTTATCTGACTCCAGCATCCTCAGGTTTTCCTCCCTTATCTGTAGAATGTGGATAAGATGACCAAGAACACATCCTAGAGAGCATGATAGTCAGGATAGGACTGTTCTAGGAACACACACCAGGCATGTTAGGGAAGACTCAGAAAGATGAGAACCAGGAAAGACCCCTGTGGCTGAGATCTAGTCTGCATCCTAGAGTGTTTTATGTACTTTTTGAAGTATTTTTTCACCAGTACCTAATAGCAACTCTTAGATCAAGCATTAGCTCCAGAGGAGTAAAAATCAGATTCCACAGATTTATACTAATGTACCTAACACGGGTGGTAATGGCTTTTTTAAAAAAAACAGTCCAGGCCAGGCACGGTGGTTCACGCCTGTAATCCCAGCGCTTTGGGAGGCCGTGGTGGGCGGATCACGAGGTCAGGAGTTCGAGATCAGCCTGGCCAACATGGTGAAACCCTGTCTCTACTAAAAACACAAAATTAGCCAGGCATGGTGGCAGGTGCCTGTAATCCCAGCTACTCAAAGAAAACTGAGGCAGGAGAATCCCTTGAACCCAGGAGGCAGAGATTGCAGTGAGCTGAGACTGCACCACTGCACTCCAGCCCAGGCAACGGAGCGAGACTCTGTCTCAAAAAAGTCCAAACACACCAGGGGTTAAATAAGCTGCTTCTCTTTCCACTGTTTATTATTAATGTACAAAATATACAAAACCAAAAAAAAAAAATACTCATCCTCAAATCCATTTTGGCTCTAACCCAAGACCCTGCACAAAACCCAACCAATCCACTGTTTTCATAGAAAACAACTGATGCCAAGGTGAAGGAGAGAACTGGGAAAGGGCAAAATCATCTTGTCGAATCCACACAGGAAGACACCTGGTGGGGATTCAGAGGTGGTTGACAGGGTGAAGTAGCTGGAAGCCTCCTTCACACTGGCAAGGTTCCAGGTGGGAGCAGGGAGTGAGCTAACTCCCAAAGGCAGTGCATGTAGTGTGACTTTCAGGCCCAGCACGCCAGGCCCAAGTTGATGAGAAGCTGGTCTCACTGAAGTATTTTATCAAGTCTCCAGACTGGCTGTAGTTGGCAAAGGCACACCAGCATCACTGGCCTCACCTTTGCCAGCTAAAACTTGCACCGGATGCAGATAGGAGTTCACCGTCATCGAACCTAGCAGACCCAGGATGCAGACTGGGTGTTCACAGACAGTTCAAGGTCCCACTTGAGAAAGGACTCAGAATGCAGAGCCCCTGCTGGGGGAGGAGTGGGGATGATGTGTGTTCCAGAACTCAAATCCAGCTGATTGAGCCCTCTCAGTGCAGTGGGATATACAATACCCCTTCACCATCTCCCCACCCCATGAGGAATAATGAACTGAGCTGGGATGATTTCTTAAGTGCAGCTGATCCTGTGTCAGAGTTCTGTGTGCATGTGGGGACCCGCAATAGAAGGGTAGGGGTGTTCTCCAGGATAACCAGCTTTAGGTTCTCAAGCATTAAGGGTAATACTGGAAAGGGGTTTGGGGTACAGGGCGAATCTTCTCAAAAAGTGAAGCCAACTGGGTCTCCTCTTCAGCAGTCCAGGAACGTTTCCAGTCTCTCTCCTCCCCAGACTGGAGGAAAATATGTACATCAATGCGCACCAGTGATCAGAAAACCCCCAGGAACCCAAGCAAGTGGGAACTGAGGGGGCCGGCTCCTCATCAGCTGGGGAAAAGGGAAAATGGGCCTCACAGAAGCCATAACAGGGTAGAAGGAGCGAGGCTGCAGTCCACAGGGGTTGTGTGAACGGGGCAGGCAAATGGTCCCTAGGGCAGTGGGGGCCCATTGACACCCGGGTGGTAGAAGGCACAGTTGTTCTCATAGCGGCAGTTGCCCTTCATCATGAAATGTCGGCAGACAGGGCGGTTTGACATGTCTGTGGGAATGATGGCAGAACAGTTAGACAGGAAATGGCTGAGAGCAATGCCACCCTCACCATCCCAGTCCATGGCATCCTAAGAACTTTCAGAGACACAGTCTTAGGGATTTGGGGGAAGGGCACAGAGTAGGAACTGCTATGCATACTAGGACATCAAAGAGACGGGAACCTCACGTTCTGCCTAGCTACCAACAGTAGTGACTCTCACCCACTCCCCAAAAGCTTGTATGGGACACCAAAGGGCATATGGGGGACAGGGAGCATCCTCACCTCCTCCATGGCTGTGGCCTCCATCGTGCCCTCGGTGGCCCCCTCCCCCGTGGCCAGGGCCATCATGGCCACGATGCTCATGAGGTGGTCCTCGATGGTCATGGCCTCGGTGACCAGGGACATCATGAGGCCGGTGGCCATGGGGCCCCCCGTGTCCAGGGCCTTCATGGGGACGATGTCCACCACTTCCACCCATGCTTCCGCCAGGGCCTTCGTGGGGGCGATGTCCACCACCAGCACCCATTCCTCCACCAGGGCCTTCGTGGGGACGATGGCCACTGCCACCACTGATGCCACCACCAGGGCCTTCGTGGGGACGATGTCCTCCACCCCCACCCATGCTACCGCCAGGGCCTTCATGGGGGCGATGCCCACTGCCCATGCCACTGCCAGGGCCTTCGTGGGGACGATGTCCACTGCTGTTGCCCATGCCTCCACCTGGGCCTTCATGGGGACGATGCCCACCACCTCCAACCATGCCCCCACCAGGGCCCCCTCGTCCATTTGGGGGTCCTCCTCCAGAGCGACCTCCTCTGGCGCCTCGGAATGGAGGAGGAGGAGGAGGAGGAGGTTCGTTTCCTCCTCGGCCACCTCGGCCTCTATGGTATGGTCCAGGACCTGGTCCTGGACCCCCCCGCATTGGGCCACCCCGCATAGGGTCGCCCGGGCCATCCCAGAAGGGATCACCCCCCCGGGGAGGGGGTGGAGGACCCAAAAGACGTGGACCCACTGGCCCACCAGGACCTCCATGGGGACCTGTAAGGGGAGAAAAAAGAGAAAACAGTATCAGCTACCAGGAACTGCCATCTCCCAACCTACACCACCTCACCTCCCACCTTCCAGTCAATCCTATACTATTATCAGACTGAAATTAAGCAGATAAGCCCATTCCAACCTTGTACTCACCACCTACCTGGCATAGGTCCCCCAGGTCCAGGGGGAAAGTGCTGCATGCCCTTGGGGCCCCCAGGACCCCCTGGTGGGAAACCATTGGCTATTGGGCCAGGGCCTAGGAGTCCATGTGGCACTGTTAATGAAAACAAGAGTAACACAGAATAAGCACTCCAGAAGACCGGCGTGGTTTCCCATTTAGATGCACCCAACTGACCCTCTCAAACCGACCTGGCAGAGCAATGCTCTCTCTGTCCAGTCCTTCCCTCCCATTTCTTGCCTACTGTCCACAGCCCTGTACTCTTCTGCATCTGTGAAACCCTGCTTCCCCCAACTGCACTGCAGGCTTCCTCCCCCAGTCCCCTGGGGCTGGCCCTGAGGATTACCCAGCATCTGCTTGATCTTGTCTGAATAGTCTGGTTGTTTCAGTAGTTCCTCTGAAGGATGACTATTTGGGCTACCCTGTGAGGATGTAAGAACGCAAAGTAAACAGACAGGGTAACAACCATGGCGAAAGGGAGAGCCAAAGATTAGGGTAAGTGGGTAGATGTGGAGAACTGGGCTAAGGCGAATGGGAGACAGAGTGAGGAGAGAGCACTTAAGGAGGCTCCACAGAAGGTGGAAAAGGGGAAGGAGGGCGCATACCATGATGGAAGTGAGGATCTCCTGGACGTTAATGCCTCCTCCTCCAGGGCCTTGGGGGCCCTTTCCAGCACCCATGCTTCCCATAAGATTGGCCAGAACTGGAGGCAACTTGGAGCCTCCTGCCCCATCAGGTGAGCCACCTGACCCCCCAGGTTCCAGGGTCTCAACATACGGAGTCTCATCCATGGAACACTCCTGAAAGGAGAACAAACAAATCAGGACTGACAGAACAGAGACATTCTCACATGAAAGATGCACTGAATTCAATGAGCATCACAACTTCCATCCTCACATAACACTGACTTACCTCATCTAGGGGGATGAGTTTAGGGGGTACGGGCTCGTAGGGCTCAGGATCAGGCTCATGAGGACTATCAGGAACAGCACAGGTGAGGGAAAATAGTAGAATGATAGTCAAGTTATTAATTCAGGCCCTGAAAGTAATTTCTAACCTCCACCCCTTAATTCCGCCAGCTCGTGTTCCCCTCAGGAGTGTCCAAGCACTCACCATCCCAGGGCAGGAGTCCCGCTCTGCTCACCTCTCCTTGTTCAGGAAGAGCTCCTGGAGGATTCCCTTCTCCCGCTCAGCCTGGATATATCGCTCCTGGCTATTGCTTCCAGGGGTGACAAGCGGTGACGGTAGAACCAGAGGCCGGGGGCACACCCAGGGCACCTTCTCCTCCATGTTATCATGGCTCAGACGCCGCGCTGTCTCAAATGCATGTCGGTCTGACAGTATCTCTCGCTTAGCTGCCTCACCAAAGTCCTTGATCTTATTCACATTTACTATCGGCAGAGGAAGAAGAGCAAGAGGGAAAGTAAGCACAACCAAGTTCTTGTAAAATCCCTTAAACACAGCTATTACATAGGAAATGACCTCTTACCTCGTTCAGTTTCATCCAATTCAAAATAGAAATATTCTCTCAGTTTGCCTTCCTCAGGCCACGTCACACTTTTCCTCTTCCTGCCTTTCCGGGTCAGTTGGTTAGGATCTCCAGGACTCTCCACTGGCTTGGCATCCAGAGCTCCTGGCTCCAAAGAGGCTGGAAGCAGAAGAGGTTTCAGACCCAGATCCCTCCTTTCAGAAAACCCCCCAAACTGAACCAGTTTCTAGATTACCTGTATCCATGAGCTCTGGGACTTCAACAGGGGGAACCGGGGTGCCTGGACGGTCTATGTCCATTGCCTCAGAAGGCGGTGCTGGTTCTGGGGAAGAAGGTTTGGCTGTGCTTGGTTCTGTGCTCGTTTTCCCTTCAAAGGGGCTCGGCTATTGTGAAAGAAAAGGAAGTGAACTGACTGGAAAGCCAAGGGCAAGGCAATTAGTCCAGGGTCCCAGGCACAATCCCCCAACAGTTCCTATATAAAGGAAGACTCTTATCTCCACACTAGTCTCACCTGCACCAGTCTATATCCAAGGCAAAACGCCTCTTGTTGTCCTCCCGGACAACTCCTAGCTGCTGTGCCCTTTCTTCTACTTTATCTTTTATACTCTGTCACTGAAACCTACTTTTAGGAGCCCATACCTTGGCAGCTGTAGGTGACAGCACTTTTTTCTTCTTCTTAATTTTGATGCCTGGAACAGGGGCTGAATTGAGAGCATCCAGAAAGCCCAGGCCCTCCATAGCTACAAAAAGAAAGAGCACCAAATGGCATCATCAGACCTCCTTCACAATCCTACACCTGCAAACACAGTCCAGGCATAAAATGAGCCAATGAAGAGCCTGCCTCAACTTAGGACACGATAAGCTCAACAGGACCAGGAAGCACATGCAGGAGGATTCACACACGATATTCTTCTTGTTATTGTAGGTTTCTCGTGGCAGGCAAGCCATAGCTTTGGATGTGAATTATAGCTCAGGTAACTGATGAAGTGAGCCCCTGTGAACATGACAGATCACCTTGCCAGGCGCCCCTGACCAGTCACAAAATGGCACACCTCCCTATCTTATCTCTAAAATTACTCCTAAGTGACGCCGGAAATGAGAGTTCCAGAGGTACAAAAAGTAAAGGGGACCAAGAAATCAAAGGAAAATGGAGGGAAATAATAAAAGAGAAGGGAAAAAACTTCTCATTCCCAGGGACATTCGTTCCCATAAGAGTTTGCTCCTGGCCAGGCATGGTGGCTTACGCCTGTAATCCCAGCACTTTGGGAGGCCAAGGCAGGTGGATCATGAGGTCAGGAGATTGAGACCATCCTGGCTAACACGGTGAAACCCCGTATCTACTAAAAATACAAAAAATTAGCTGGGCATGGTGGCGGGCTCCTGTAGTCCCAGCTACTCGGGAGGCTGAGGAAGGAGAATGGCATGAACCCGGGAGGCGGAGCTTGCAGTGAGCCAAGATCGTGCCACTGCACTCCAGCCTGGGCAACAGAGCAAGACTGTCTCAAAAAAAAAAAAGACTTTGCTCCTAATTCAAAGTACATCTCCCCACTTTAGACTCACGCTGTGGCGGAATGATCTTCACTTTGATCTCTTTGGTGGCATTAGGTGTTGTGTTGAGTGGCTTGTATTTCTTCTCTGCAGGGGGGGTAGCATCTCCTGGAGCAGCTACGTTGCTGTCAGAAGAGGAACTGTCATCAACATCTCTGACTCACCCCCTCTTGCTCCCTTGTGTCCACAGATCCACCCCATTCAGAACCTGAGAATATGATCCATACCTCTGACGTTTGAGGGGGATGGGTTTAAGGTTGTACTTGTCAGAAACCACCACTGTGCTGGCATTCTTCTTCACAGGCACCAAGGATGGTGTCTCCAGCTCTAGTCCTGGGGAAAGAAGCATGGTGTGGGCGGCTGAACTCAAACCCCCAAACCCCTGAATTTTCCTCCCGTTCTCACCCGCAAATGTTCTTCTAGCCTTGTAACCAAAGCTTCCTCCGCTAATCTTCCCTCTTCCTTACAATTAACATTCCCCCATAAGGCTCTGGGTGTGCACATGCACACGAACCCTCCAGAGGCCAGCCGCCAGTCTTACCAGTGGAACGGAACTTGGCATGACTGGGTGCTGTGGTTCGAAGAGACTTGGGCTTCTCCCTCTTCTTCTCTGGGGCTTCCTCGGCCCGGGTCTCAGCCTTCACCTCTGTCAAAGGTCGCTCAGGAGGGGTAGTTCGACTTTTCCCCTCATCTTTACGTTTCTTCTTATCTTTCTCTGTTGTGAAAAAACAAAGCAGAAACGGATTTCATTTAAACCCTGTCAGAAGTGAAGCAGACTGGGAGCACCTAACGGCCACATCCCAGTAGGAAAGAAATAAATACAAAGGATAAAGGACTAAGGAGCTTACCAGTGGGCTGAGTACTGCTCTGAGAGCGGATGACAGCCATCCAGTCGCTGACAAGGACTGAGGCCAATTTCCGGAGCTCTGCAGGTGAGAGAAAGGGGAAAGGCCTAATAATGTAAAACATTCTTCCAGGAACAGAAAATGGGAGGTTGGAGAAAATATTGTGAAAATCTATGTAATGGAGAAAGTAATTCAAAGTTTTAAGAAGAACATGAGATATGCTTAAAAACCAAACTCTTAAAAAATGGAACAATGAATTAAGAGTTGTGTTCTACTACACATTGGGTAGTCTTTTACACTGCTCGGGTGATGAGTGTACCAAAATCTCAGAAATCACCATTAAAGAACTTATACATGTAACCAAAATCCACCAGCTCCTCAAAAACTACTGACTTTTTTTAAAAAGCTACATTAGTTGCTTTACGTATAACATACCTAATTGTTACAACAATCTGAAGACTTTTTATTTTCCTTTATAGATGTAAAAACAAGAATAAAATTTGTTTCTAAATATATGAAAAAATACTTTTGTAACTCTTTCCTTTTGTACTTGGCAAATAACATCTCTGATCCATGGCACTTCTCTTCTGGCCAACATTTCCACTTATAGACTCATTTCATAATTTGTCATTTAATAGTAAGATTTTTCACAGAACACTAAAACATAACTTTTTGAAACAGTCATACAATTAGCAATTTCTGCACCTAAGCCAACATGAACCTCAATGCAGGAATATCCTAAAACCTTTCTGGAGCAACTGATAACTACGGTTCCAGTGAGACTTAACTACAGCCGACAGGGAATACACAAATTTCAATATCTAAAGGAATGATGGTAATTAAATACATATTTAAAGAGAGCAGCATAATTAAGCCAGTTGGAAATAGATTACTGCTCACTTGGTGGGAAACTAGTATCTTGTGTGCCTGGGTAGAGATAAAGGAAACTCTAAATTTTTAAAGGAGACAGGCTTTGTCTTCAAGACAGAACTGTATGGTCCTTGCCAGAAGCTCCACAACTCTTTTAGAAAAGGAAAGAAATCAGAGCTTTGATATATTTCTTTTTTTTTTTTTTTTGAGACGGAGTCTCGCTCAGTCACCCAGGCCAGAGTGCAATGGCGCAATCTCGACCCACTGCAAGCTCCGCCTCCGGGTTCACGCTATTCTCCTGCATCAGCCTCCCAAGTAGCTGGGACTACAGGCGCCCACCACCACGCCCAGCTAATTTTTTGCATTTTTAGTAGAGACGTGGTTTCACCTTGTTAGCCAGGATGGTCTCGATGGTCCTGACCTCGTGATCCGCCCGCCTCGGCCTCCCAAAGTGCTGGGATTACAGGCGTGAGCCACCACGCCCAGCGCTTTGATATATTTCAAGAGTCAAGATTTTGCCCATGTCCTACAGGAATATGTTTATTGGTAGAACTAGTATATCTATTGTTAGGAAAACAGATATTAAAGTTCCCAGAATATGCTATAGTTAGAAAAACAGAAGTGAACGATGATGAGACACGCTAGGATGATACTATTTCCCACAGCGAATTTTAAGTGTATGTGTTTTATAACAAGCAATCTTAGGAATCAGCTTCCAGTTAAAGTATGATGCCTTATATTCAGCAACAGAGAAATGAACAACTTTGGAATTGAGAACAGGAAGGAGGGTACAGGTTAGAGGAACTTTCTCTTTAAAAGAAGGAAAAAAAAGCAAGGTGACACAGAAAGAGAAAAGTGAAGGGACAATCCAAGGATGGGAAAAGATATTAAGGTAATGAAGTGGAAGTAATAGAGAAAAGCCCATGAGAGAGCAGGAGCAGCACCCTACCTTCATCCTCACTTGACTTGCTCAGCTGCTTCACCAGTTTAGCTGTGTTGTTCTATGAGAGATGGGAGCAACAGAAAGGTAAATGCCAGGAGGCATATAATTCCACTTAGAGCTAAAAATGACAAAACTTACAATGCTCCCCCCTCCCTTTTTTTTTTTTTTTTGAGACGGAGTCTCACTGTCTTGCCCAGGCTAGAGTGCATGGCACAATCTTGGCTCACTGCAGCCTCAATCTCCCAGACTCAAATATTCTCCCACCTGAGTCTCCTAAATAACTGAGTCTACAGGCATGCACCACCACCACCACATCTGGGTAAATTTTATTTTTTGTAGAGACAAGGTTTTATCATTTTTGCCCAGGCTGGTCTTAAACTACTGGGCTCAAGCAATCCGCCCACCTCAGCATCCCAAGTGTTGGGATTACAGGTGTGAGCCACCACACCTGGCTGACACATTCTTTTCTTTGGGGTTGGGGGACAAGTCTTGCTTTGTCACCCAGGCTGGAGTGCAGAGGTGCGATCTCGCTCACTGCAACCTCCACCTCCTGGGTTCAAGCGATTCTCCAGCCTCAGCCTCCTGATTAGCTGGGACTACAGATGCATGCCACCATGCCTGGCTAATTTTTTGTATTTTTAGTGGAGACGGGGTTTCATCGTGTTAGCCAGGATGGTCTCAGTCTCCTGACCTTGTGATCTGCCCGCCTCAGCCTCCCAAAGTGCTGAGATTACAGGTGTGAGCCACTGCACCCAGGCGCCACACACTTATTAAAGGAGATAAATTCAAACCAAGTCTTCTTATTCTAAATTCTTTTTCTGCCATTCTACCTCACAGGCCCAAGATTACAGCCAACATCAGTCAGTGTGAGTTTTCATCTGTTAGACTAAACCAAAAGAAGAATCAGGGTTTAAAGACTAAAGGTACCTGCTTGAGATGGTCTACAGTGAGTGGTAGGTGCTGCAGGGTCAGTAGTATTTGCTGGAGGAGGGGAACGTTGTTGGTTGTCTTTGAATACGTCAGCCAATTGTTAAGAAGTTTGTAGCCGCCGACGTCAATAAACCTGCAGGCAGGCAGGAGAGTCTATCAGTAACGCTCTTTCTAGGTTTTGAAAGTACCACATCCCACGATGCCAGTCTCCCATCAATGACCCTGGAACCCCATGCCTCACCGCCCCATCTTTTAGCTACATCTTCCCATTCCAACCATCTAGATCCCCACTTACTTGACCAGTATTTCTGGTGAACGGGTCTGCAGGAGAATGTTCAAGTAAGTGCATCGACTCACCATCTTTCGTGCTTCCTTCATCAAACTGCAGGATATGAGTGAGGGTTAGAAATGAAGCAGCCAGTATCTCTTCTCTTAGCAAAAGCGCCTCTCTAATCTGTGAACTACCTAGAGATTCCTGATGATTTGGGACTTTGCTCCAGAGAACGGGAGTCACATATACCTCTAAGAGGATGGGAAGGATCCAGTGCGACATGGAAACTTATGGGAGAACAGAGACACCGAAGTCCCTGACCTGGGGAGGAGAGCATCACTGCCTCCCTAACACACAGGATGAATGTCATTCTGCCCCCAGGTGATACAGCTAGCCCTCAACAACTGTCCCTAATAGTGTGTTCAAGACTGGCTTATTTACTCTCCCCTGAAAAACCTGAGAATCCCTGAAGGAAAATAACATTATAGGTAGGTGGAACACGAACCAAAACAATCTAGAATTCTGTTACCAGGCTACCCTGCTCTCATTCCAACATATGACTCCCTTGGGACTGTGGACATCCAAATCTCCAGCTTCCGCTACGGTCAGAAACCAAGTGATCATCTTTTCCTATCCCTTACCCTAAAATTGTTAGATTTTAATCCTATTGCACTGTCTTTCCCTTTCCTTTCCAGGATCATTCCAGTCTGCCTCAACTGCAGCCATATTTTAACACACAATATTCTCTACTCACAATGAATCCAAAAAAGGGTAAAGACTCACCTAAAGATCTTAGAAATCCCATCCACACTTTTGACTTCCCCATCTCGGTTAAGGAAGCTGTCCAGGCCCTTGAGAAGTTCTTTGGGGTCTATGGGACCAGAACCCATGATGGTGGTTTCTATGGTAAGAGGACAAAACAAACAAACCCACAGAATAAATGGGTGGCAAGGACTACCCGAGTAGGCCCCCTAATAAACCACATCTCTACATCTGACAAAGTATAGTGACTATTCAACCACGCTAGTTTTTAGATACGAAAAATCAACACAGACCACTTGCCACTACCGAGAAAATAGCCCCAAGTTAAACATGGGGAGCGTATGTGACTGAACAGGAAAGCAATTCGATTGGAGGACTAGGGCAGCACACCTGTCCCTCCCTCCCAGCAGCATCCTTCCTAGGATGGCTAACTTCACTCGATCGCACTAGAGCTAAGATTCAGTTCTGATAACAAGATGTTCAACTCTCCAGGGCATTTGTACCTATTGTTAAGTCCTGTCTTCCCTAGTTGCTGAAGAATCTGGCTTGAAAAACAGCCTATAGCTTGACAGAAATTGGGCCAATCTTGGGTGTTTGAGCTAAATGTCTTGTAAGAGTTGATTCCTTTTTATCTTAGCCCACTAAGAGTCATAATCATGACATAAGGCAAGATATGTATCAGCTGAAGTGGTAGATGACAGAGAACAAAACAAAACTTGAAAACAGAATCCCTCCCTAAGGAGATCTGGAGGTAGGTGCCAGATATTGAGACAAATGGATGCAAGGAAATCAAGCAGGTCCTCCTAGGCCTTGAATAGACTGTCACTCATTAACCAAACACTGCACAAGTTTTTACTGTCTCCATGTTAAACGGAAGCTAGTGGTTTGTGCTTCAAAAGCAAAGATGTGAATCTGGTCCTCTCCTCAAAAATCACGCTGTGGATCCCCTAGGAAAGCCTAAAACTGAAAACCATGGAAACTAAAGAATGGAATAGATAAAGTCAAATGCTAGACAAATTCCCTTTTAAGCAGCTGTTTTAGACCAGGCTGGAAAAGGAATTAGTTTAAAGCTAAGCTCCTTTTATGGGACAGGGCAGAATTGAAGTTCCAGAAAGGTAATTTACGATCAATATTGTTCTGATTGGGATTTTTATCTACACTGCCTCTAAATACTTGCTTCTAAGAACCAAAAAAGAGGCCAGGTGCTGTGGTTCATGCCTGTAATCCCAGCACTTTGGGAGGCCAAGGTGGGCAGATTCCTTGAGCGTAAGAGTTTGAAACCAGCCTCGGCAACATGGTGAAACCTCATCTCTACAAAACATAAGCTGAGTATGATGGTGTGCACCTGTAGTCCCAGCTACCCGGGAGGCTGAGGTGGGAAAACAGGAGGACTGCTTGAGCCCAGGGACATTGAGGCTACAATGAGCTGTGATTGTGCCACTGCACTCCAGCCTGAGCGACAGAGTAAGAACCTGTCTCAAAAACAAACAAAAAACCACCAGAAAAGAAAGCCATTTCAGCAATATCTGCCTTCGCGCAATAAGGCCAACACTGGGTAGCAAGAAGAGGCAAGAACAAAACCTTCCTCATCCTACATCTAGCACAGAGGTAACAGACACAATCCCAGCAGAAGGGTAGAAAAATCAGTCTTTTACAAAGATGAGTATTTTTGTGCTGGAAAAAACACAGGTTTCTTGTAAGATAATGCAAATTAATTCTATTTGTTCTCAAACAAAAGAAAAAACATAAGCACAACAATCTCAGCCTTTTAGTCCTCCCAACAAAAAGGTCAATAAATTTCCAAATGTGTAGGTCCTAACAACCTAGGCGAGCAGCAGCAGAAGCAGGGAGGAGGCAGCCAGGAAGGGAAGAAGTATAATCTTGGCTCTGGAGATCATAACCTGTGGGCCGAACAGAGGGAGAGATGAGGCAAGAAATGTTGAGAAGTCGCTGCTGCCCTGGAACCTCTACAAGTACAAGTGGAACCTGAGGTCACAGAAAAAACATTCAAGGAGAATACCGGAAAAGATTAGACGTTCGTGGGCCAAATCCACTCAAGTATGGTGATTCTTACACAGACAGACACAGAAATAAAGGTATTCTTCCCATGTAGTGAGATACTATCAAGTGATCTACAGCACCTATAAAGGGACATATAGAACAGATATCACATCTGTTGGAGACTGTAAAAGCAATGTATGGGTTCCAATAATAACATATAAGCAATCAAAAAGACTAAGAAATTTTTGAAACTCTATATACATATACACACATACCTACCATTAGATTCCCAAAGCAAAATATATGCAATTTGACAAAAGGCCTTGAATGAAACATCATTTCAAACCAGTTCCCCTTGACTTGACTGATTCAAACCCAGGGCTGAATATATATAACCCTGGAGAATTCCCTTTGGCATATCCAACTGCAAGCTAAGCCAATAAACAGACCAGCTACCCCTATTTCCTTCAGACACTAAATAAACTGTCATCTGAGCTCAAGTGTTCCTTCAGAGGATGGGAGACAAGACAGAAGAGCCAGTCTTAGAAAAATGGACCAATGAGTACAAAGCTAAATTCTGTCCAGAGCCCTCTGCTGGGAATGGGATCCAGGGACTTTTTTATTCCCGTTTGTATAAACAAGAATAAAAAACATTAATAGTCAAAGGGAAGCTAAGAGACAAAGCAAAATTAGTGTTAAATATTCATTTTCCACTACTTATATTTTGGAAATATAAGTGAAATTTTGTCTCATTAGCACCAATGTTGATAAAATGTAAGTGGGTTTTCTCATGATGGCCTTCCTTTAGGCAGATTCATTCTTATTTAAAATTAAGGACCCCAAGTGTCTTATAACCTAGTTTCCTTACTTGGAAGTCGGTATATTTCGGGAAAAAAACAAACAAGTTCCAAGGCACTGAAGTGGGAAGGAATGTAAAGTCCAACATTCCGGGCACAGGGCTACAGCTGAGAAGGCAAACTGAGTTGATGAAGGCAGGCAGGGGCTGTGACTAAGTGTTGTAACATTACCTACTCAGGATCTGGAGTCTAGAATGAAAGCTTGAGAAAGCTTTCTGGAACCACGAATAATCCAGGGCATGATTATGTCTTCTTTTAATGAGCTGCTATTTCCTTGACTGCAGAACATACAGAAGGTGGGGAGTGAGGGAGCAACCCCTTGGCCTACCTCCACCTCATCCTAAGCTATGCTTTCCTTATGGAGATGTTTCAGGCAGAGCCATACTCTACTGGCACAAGGCACTGGGGAATTTTCTACCATTTTTACCAGAGATAAATGTCTGTGACACCAACTCCTGCCTTCAAAATGAATTTTACTTGAGGGCTATTCAATTAAATAGGGTGAAAAAATATCCAGCATAGCTAAAGTTATTCCACATCCATCACCAATGAACAGGACTGAATTGGTTCAGGATAAAAATTCTGTGCAAGTCAGAGCTCTTTAAAAAAATAACTGTCTTCTAACAAAAGGAGAAAAAAGTCCCAAATTTACCTTAATTTAGAGGCACTTCTGGAAATGAAAATGATTTGTACCTAACTCACGTTCCCCTTCCTTTCTTCAGTGTTTTAGGCATTTCCTAGTTTGACTCAATAGTGGACTGAATTATGTCTCTCAGGTGATTCATCACAAGGTCATAACTTTCTTCCAAGTAGTAAGCCCCTACCCCTCAAAGTCATTTTGCAAACCTGATAATGAGCTCCTCAAAAGCTTATCTGCCTTTCAATAAAGATGCAAAATGATACACCACCCCAACTCATAGAAAAAGACCCTAGACTAGAACTGTGGCCACAAACTACAAGGATCAGGTTTTCCAAGATTCTCTGAATGGATGTGGTTCCCCTAGTAGACCTTGCTTCCCATCTCCCATGTTAAGGAAGATCTTCTTTATTAATCCCCTGGCTCACTAGTTATCAGGAACCCCAGTGGGTAGAATGTTCAGCTCCCAAGGAAGATATGCTGCAGAGGCACATGGCAAACTGCTTAAAAGAAAAAAACAAAACAAAACAAAAAAAACTTGTGGTCAATAGACATGTGGAAGAGTCCCTCCCATCCAATCCAGAAGTTTAAGAAATAATTTGAGAATCTGTACCCAGTAGGAAATTAGCCCTAAGTCTCACCCACATCACCACAGGGCAGTTGTGCTTTCCAATTCTGCCTAGAACCTCCACGCTTCAGTGCAGGACTTTTAAAAATTAAAATTATATGGAGAGTCTGATAAAGATTTGGCTTTGAAAAAGTTGGGGGAAGAAAAGAACTAGACACCCAATACCACCCTCAGATAGGGCATGACTTCTGAACATGCACCAACTGCCACAGCACTGCATGAGTTGAAAAATGAAGAGGACATCATTTTTTCATTAATGCTTTCAAGGAATTTCTTTTAGAAGGGAAGGAAAAAGAAATTCAAAAAAGGTGGCTCTTTGGGGGAAAAAAAAAAAAATGAAAGTTGTGAAATGTAATACCAGAAAGGTTTTGCTTACCAGAAACCGTAGCTTGATTCCCCCTGCCTTGAGTTTACAACTGCCGCCTCCTTTCCTAAAGATTCACTTCTTATCCTAGTACCAATGTACAGGAACTAAGCAAGTGCAGAACGTGATACAGCACTGAATACAGTTTATCCCCAAACTGAGAGGTGGCAATGAGGGCGATTTAGAAGAAAGTCCTAAAAGTACCCACCTTCCCCCGATTCTCATTACACAAAGCGACCAAACGCAGGAGGCCCAAAGACTGATTCCTGAGCAGAAATGGCACATTTCAGTGTCATCAGGCCTGTTTATCTCGAAGGTACTCTCGCAAGCCCTTGTGTCTTTCCCATCTCCCTCTACACACATATATACATACACACACGCTCTCACACATCCTCAAAGTTTCCCAATCTTAGGTTTGCCTGTTTTTTCACCCCTGGCAGCTGAAGTGGGGAAAAATTACAAGCAGTTGTGATGAGTGAAAGTGAAAATAAAAACTGGTTCTATAAAAACTAGAACTACCCAAGGAGATGGACAGCCTTAATACTTAATTCCTATAAGCTCTCATCCCTTTAAGGTATTTTATATAATGAAAATAAGGAAAATGTCTTCTCCCTAGCAGCGACGAGCACAGGGAGTGCAAAGGCATCTGCTCAGGGGTGGAGCTTCAAGAGGGTGGAGAAAGGAGGAAGCAAGCTGATTACATCACCTTTCAAGGCTGCTCCTCCCCCTTGACCAAGTTTCTAGGGCGGCCCTAAGCTCAGGATGGCAAAAGGGGAAGAAAAACAACAAAGACGGATGGACGCCATTTTGTAATGGAGAAAGAGGACTCGAACTTTAAAAAGCCACCCAGCTCTGCCGGTAGCTTCAGTTACATTATAAAAACACCTTTTTAGTAAAAAAGCCAAAAGCCAGTTCCCCATTGTGAATAATCTTTGACCTATTTTGATCAGTAAGAGCGTAGTGAAAATTAAAGCAATCAAAATATTAGAACAATTTTCTGCAGGGAAGAACTGAATTTGCAACGGAGGTTCAACCGGCTACCATCGACCACCCCCATCCTCCCTATAGAGGGAAAGGGGGAGGAAGGACTTGGACCCCTCTCAACAAATAGGGTTGAGGTGGGAGGACAGGAAAAAAAATGGGTCAAGACACAACCTGCAACGCCGCTTGGAAGACAAAAGGACAAGGAAAGTCGCCATATTGAAGCAGGGAAGAAAAAAATTCCTTTTAACGACACAAATCTTTTAGAAAGCTAGCATTCAATTGCACTAAATGGCTTTTAAAATTATACTCCTAAATTCCACATTCCCCAACCTTTCCACCCTCTATTTAACTGTACCTCCCCCACCAAAAAATATCAAGTTAAAATGTTAATCACTCTTTTGCTTTTAAATACCTATGCAATCTGCAACAATTATAAGACATTCTTTACCTCCCCAACTATTATCTTGTATGTACTGGCACTAAGATTATATTTTGTCCTAAGTGTCTTGCAATCTTTATTCCTAGATTGCCACCTATTTTAACCACACAAATATACCCCAAACAAATTACATTAAAATTGAGAGGATTTAACAGTCATTTAAAAAGTTATAGCGAGCTATTACTTCTCTCTGCCCATCTCCTTACCCTGCAATCTTTATGTACAGATTGCTTATTAATCTGGCAAATTGAAAGGCACCCTGCTTGTCTCACACACAAAGAAGTGGTACTTCTGGGCCACAAGATCCACCATCTCTTGTATGTGAGCTCATTAACCCTTTCGAAGACTGCTGCTAACCAGAGGAAGGTAACCATTCCTCCTTATATAAACACGTATGGCTTTGGCAGTCTGGAAATTGGCTGGATTACCAAGGGTTAACCATCAAAATCCTTACTTGCTGGCCCTCCCTCCACCCTCTCTTTGCCTGCAGCAGGGCAGGGAAGAGATAGGTGGTAGGGGAGAGAGAACAAGACTGTTTAGACCCACAGGCCCTTTTTAATGGAGATTTAAGTGACCAGATGGGTCCTTCTCCAGTTCTCTATTTGTTCTATGGTCTCATTTCTTCCTCTCATTATTTTTGGTTTCACAACGGGAAACGTTGACTTCTTGTTGCAAGGCTGGTTTTTGAAAATTCGACACTTACTATCCAATTTTTTTGCGACGTCAGCACCTCGGGCTCAGGGGGGAGGGGGTAAAATTTTGGAGGAAAAAAAATAAAACAACCAACCAGGACCCAAAACTCAATTATTTAGGGGGCCTCATTGGATCAAAAAGTCTTTTAAAAAATAAAGGCCAACTCAGTATTCATTTCCCCCCCCACCCAACTCCATTTAGGGAGGGGGGTCGCAGAAAAAAGTTCTGAGTGGATTCAAAAAAGTAAACGCTGGATGAGTGAATTTGGGTGGTTTGGGAAGGGAGGGTGGTTGATTATTTTTCAAGTTATGTGGTGACGGTCCTTCGGCCACAGATTTCAAGTCCCAAGCAGCGTGGGCTGGTAGGGTGGGCAAGATAGGTGGGAAGGGGCAGAAGACACAAGTGGTTGGGCTGGTGGCTGCTGTTTTCCCTTTCCCCCCTCTCTCAGGATCCTTTCAAGGGCTTAGATGTTGCTGCGGCTTGTTTCTGTTTTCCTCGTGGTCGGCCTGTCTTTCTCCGAGAAAATTCAAACCTGGGATAAAAGGAACACAAGGGAGAAAGATGTAATCAGTACGGGTTGCTTCAAAACACCCAGAAATGCCATCTTTGCTGTCCCCAAACAAACCTCTGTGTCCCATCCTGATCGCAGCCGCTTTAAGCCGTGGCTCTCAAATGAACCCATCCCTACCCCGCTTCCCAGATCCAACGCTCTCCACAAAATTTTACCCACTAAACAACAAGGTATGCAAACTTACCTCTAAACGAACCCCAGAATGGCGGCCGCCCGCTCGGGTGGAGTCTTTTATATCCGGACGCCGCCCAACGCGCCCAAACGTGCTAGTGAAACGCCCTTGTCGCGAGACATTATACGCGAGGCGTGAACTCATTGGTCAACCTAAATGACAATTCGCCAGCTGATTGGCTAGTCTCACTTCACCTTTGCTCCGCCCCTTCTCCTGGCACTCTCTTCCGCCTCCTTTCTGCCTCCCTGCCGCGTGCGCGTGACCAGAGAGCCCAGCACCTCCCTTTCCTCTGCTTCCGCCACTTCCGCCCTGGAGAACATTTCTCACTCAGGGTTGGTAGAAACGTATCGGAGCATGCGCACTGAGAGGATCTCGATAAAAATCGCCTTCAAAATTGCTTAAAAGGCAAACTCTAACAAAGAGATCTAAGAGTCGTAGTGACTGGCCAAGAAAAAACGCAATTTTGAGGTCTAATTCCATTGTGACGCAGTTGAAATTAGCTTCTCCCCCACGCCTTCCCTTTTACGCTTCCGTCCTGACGCAAACGTGCGGCCGGCTTCCGCACTGCGGGCTTGTCCTTGGCCCTGCCCTAGTCAGTTTCCTGAAGCATGCGCAGTTGCCTTTCCTTCCATTCCTGTGCGGGGCGTACGTCAAGATGGCGGCGTCTGTATTAAACACCCTGCTGAGGCGGCTTCCTATGCTTTTTGTCTTCCGAGGTGCCCACAGAGTTCAGGTAACTCCTCGAAGGACATTTTGCACAACCCCAAGTTTGTTATACCTTCTCTAGGTCGTCGCTCCGCTGTCAGGAATCCACGAGTGGAGACCTTCCCACGTGTTTGTGTCTTAGCTGTCTAGGCAGTACTTCCAGCAACCCCCTCCCATACACCGCGCGTTTTCTAATCCCGAGCCGAGGACTAAGCCCCAGGGTTAGGTGTCATCCTTCTTCCAAAATGCCATCTCAGTAAAATAATTAAGTGATGGAATTGACCCCCGTCCACCCTCAGTTATGCGTAACCAGCTTATTGAAAATTATTTAAATAATTAAGGGGCCATGCTAATCTTGTATCGTTGCAATTTTAGCATAACATATGTGCTCCCCAAGCGAGCGCCACAACCAGCTCGTAACTATGCAGGCGGTGTCTAAATCTGTGTTGCTCAGGAATGTCCTTCGGGAAATTAGGGATCCTAATTTCTACCCACCTTGCTATTTCCCAGTAAGGTCACGATATATTCTTACGACCTGAGGACAGTTTCTCAGCTCTCTCTATTAAATCAGTTTCTTATCGGAGTTATGAGAGCTTAACTCCGTCCTTTGAATTGAGGTTTCCTTCCAGTCTTGTGTACTCACCTCTCTGGAGGTTCTTGGTGGGGCACGGTGAGATAGGAAGGCTTGCCCAGCTGCCACTCCCTAAAGTGGGACTGAAGAGTGGTGACAGAGGTCAACACAGACTTAATAACAGCCTTGGTAGCTTTAAAACTAGCGTTAGGACTCAGGTTTGTTCTGCCCTGTAGATTGTTGACCTTCAGCTTTTATGAAAATGGGCAACTGAGTGACTTCATTGGATTGCTTTGGAGACTCACCTGTCTTCAGCATCCCTTCCCCACCACACATCTTGGTTCCGAGAACCTAGATATCCTTCCTCTTTATTCTTCCACCAGAATCAATTCATTTCCAAAAAGCAGGACTACCTTTTATATACTAGATTTTTTTCTTCTTCTTCTTTAGATGGAGTCTCACTCTGTTGCCAGGCTGGAGTGCAGTGGTGCGATCTTGGCTCACTGCAACCTCCACCTCCTGGGTTCAAGCGATTCTCCTGCCTCAGCCTCCTGAGTAGCTGGGACTACAGGCACATGCCACCATGCCCAGCTAATTTTTTGTATTTTTAGTAGAGATGAGGTTTCACCATGTTGGCCAGGATGATCTCGATCTCTTGACCTCATGATCCGCCCACCTCGGCCTCCCAAAATGCTGGGATTACAGACATGAGCCACTGCGCCCGGCCTTGTACTAGACATTTTAATTGTCTTCTGAAATAAGATTGTTTTTCAGCATATATCCACTAACTTAGCTTTTCTTTCAGGATCCAGTTGTAGAAAAGGAGAGTGGTTGTTGATTTATGTCAGTTTAAATCCAACAAAAATACTTAACTTACATATGTATTCCTGTTATATTCCATTAATGCAATTTGTATGCATTTCCCCTCTTTCCAAAGTGTGATAAGCAAACCATTGAGTTTTTTCCTTGAACTCATTCTTTTATTTTTTTCTGCTCCTTCATAGGTTCCCCTCCAGACTCTTTGCACCAAACCTCCCTCTGAGGAAGATTCTTTGTCCCCAATTCCCATTTCTCCTTATAAGGATGAACCCTGGAAATATCTGGAATCAGAAGGTACCTCTAAATGGGGAAAGGGAGGGTCAGATAGGATTTAAGATAAGTGGATAGAGCCACCGACTACACTCCCACCCAGCAATAACTTGTATGATCTTTCATTTCAGAATACCAGGAGCGATATGGTTCTCGCCCCATCTGGGCTGACTACCGCCGCAACCACAAGGGTGGTGTACCCCCACAGCGGACTCGGAAAACATGTATTGTGAGTTTCTGAGAGTGGGATGTGGAGTAGGGGTAGAGGCCACAAGTAACAGTAACAGCAACATTTTTTCTGACGGGTTTGAACATCCTTAACTGCTGGTTTTTTCTCTCTACAGCGTGGGAATAAAGTTGCTGGGAATCCCTGCCCCATCTGCCGAGATCACAAGTTGCATGTTGACTTTAGGGTAAGGAGAGTCTTTTCTTTTTATGGTAAGAAAAATAAAGATTAGGAGCCCCTTTACAGTGCCAAAGAGATTACTGTAGGTGCCCCACACTTCGTATATCCTGGAGGCCCTACAGTTTATTTTGTAGTAACTGTTTCTGGCATTATAAAAACATTCCTCTCTTCAGTCTTTTACCTTCTACTATGGATTGTACTGCAAGTTTTATCCTATGCCTATGAAATTTACAGTCTAAACTGGCAGGTAAGAGAAATGCCTATTTCTTTTGAGACTGATTCTCACTCTGTTGCCAAGGCTGGAGTGCACTGGCGCGATCTCAGCTCACTGCAACCTCTGCCTTCCGGGTTCAAGCGATTCTCCCACCTCAGCCTCCCAAGTAGCTGTAACTACAGGCGTGTGCCACCATGCCCGGCTACTTTTTGTATTTTTAGTAGAAACAGGGTTTCACCATATTGGCCAGGTTGGTCTCAAACTCCTGACCTCATGACCCGCCCGCCTCGGCCCTTTAAAATGCTGGGATTACAGGTGTGAGCCACCATGCCCAGCCAGCGAAATGGCTACTTCTAGTGGGAGAGCAGTATCCAAAGATTCGTTTGTATTCTTTACAGTTATTACCAAGTATATTGGCCCACTTTCTTCCTGAGGTTTTTTATATTTCCTTGTCAATGTTCAGTGGCATGCTGGGACGTGAGGCCGGAGGGCAAGATAGAGTCTAGTATTTTTCAGAAAGCCTTCAATATGCAAGAAGGACAAGATTTGCTCCTTGAAAGAATTTGGAAACATATTGGCTGGGCGCGGTGGCCCATGCTTGTAATCCTAGCACTTTGGGAGGCCGAGGAGGGTGGTTCACCTGAGGTCAGGAGTTCGAGACCAGCCTGGCCAACATGGCGAAACCCTGCTTCTACTAAGAATACAAAAATTAGCCAGGCATAGTGGCAGGCGCCTATAATCCCAGCTACTCGGGAGGGCTGAGGCAGGAGAATTGCTTGAACCCGGGAGGTGGAGGTTGCAGTGAGCTGAGATTGCACCACTGCACTCCAGCCTGGGCAAAAGAGCGGAACTCCTCAAAAAAAAAAAACAAACCCAAGAATTTGAAAACATTACATTAATAAAATAGATAATAGGAAAGTGTTCTTCTGAGTTTGCAGCAAAAGTATTAGAGCAGAAGCTGTATGGCTGGTCATCAGGGAAGTAGTAGAGCATTTGGATAACAGTCAGAAAATGGGGGTATTTGACTGCAATAAGAACCCTTCTGACACAGGTTATTCAGGAGTCCTATAGATAATTCCCCAGTTTCGACTGCATATGATTGGTTATAAAAAGAGATTATGGCCGGGTGCGGTGGCTTATGCTTGTAATCCCTTCGGAGGCCAAGGTGGGTGGATCACTTGAGGTCAGGAGTTCGAGACCAGCCTGGCTAACATGGTGAAACCCCATCTCTACTAAAAATACAAAAAAAATTAGCCGGACGTGGTGGCGGGTGCCTGTAGTACCAGCTTCTTGGGAGGCTGAGGCAGGAGAATCACTAGAACCTGGGAGATGGAGGTTGCAGTGAACCAAGATTGTGCCATTGCATTCCAGCCTGAGCAACAGAGCAAGACTGTATCTCAAAAACAAAACAGAGATTATAGTTAATTATATGACTGAGAGAGAAAGGTTACAAATTTAGTAGCATGGGTGATTCTGCTTGTATTCTACTCCACAGTATATCTGCTTTTTTCTCAAGAGTCTCATTTCCTACAGTTAATTTGCTGAGTGAGGGTTGTTCTATGTAAACTGTAAAATTATTCTTACTGTATAAATTATATTCAGTATGCTATTAAATACATTAGTTGTTTATACATACACATTAAATATCTTTTTTTGGGTGATTTCTGGGATTTCCAATGACCAGTCCCAGTTTTTCACCTAAAGGCTGACTTTAGAACTTAACTTCTGCAGGCCGGGCATGGTGGCTCACGCCTGTAATCCCAGCACTTTGGGAGGCCAAGGTGGGTGTATCACCAGGTCAGGAGTTCAAGGCCAGCTTGGCCAAGATGGTGAAACCCTGTCTCTACTAAAAATACAAAATAATTAGCCAGGTGTGGTGGCGGGTGCCTGTAACCCCAGCTACTCGGGAGGAGTAGCAGAGAATTTCTTGAACCTGAGAGGCGGAGGTTGTATTGAGCTGAGATCGCGCCACTGCACTCCAGCCGGGGCGACACAGGGAGACTCCGTCTCAAAGAAAAAAAAAAACTTAACCTGTGCTTAAGAGATTTCTGTGGGAGCACAGTGACAGAATATGAGATGTGCAAGGATGGATTCAGTGAATTGATGAAGCCAACTGGGACATGAAGGAAGATAGCATCTGGGGAGCTGTAGAGGGGTGAGAGGATAGCACCTGGAGAGCTGTAGAGGGGTGAGAGGGATAGCATCTGGAGAGCTGTAGAGGGGTGAAGGTGGTCCATGTGGGTATGTAGGGATTGTGTACTTGCAGTGTCCAAAGATCTTGCTGCTCTCCTTTCCTCTTTCCTCACATTTCTCTACCACTTTCCCCTACAGAACGTGAAGCTCTTGGAACAGTTTGTCTGCGCCCACACGGGTATCATCTTCCATTCTCTATACACAGGTTAGCCCATCATCCCTGCACCACCAGAGAGCTTTTCCTTGTGGCATGTTTTGTTTATGTAGTTGTTCAATAGTTATTCGTTGAGTGTCTCCTACTTATAGCTTAAAAGGTCTGGCTGAACCTTTTGGAAATCTTGGCTTACTGGGGGCTAAAGCAATTAAATGCGGACAAAAGAAAAGGACAAGTACAGCCGGGTGTGGTGGCTCACGCCTGTAATTGCAGCGCTTTGGGAGGCTGAGGCGGCTGGATCACCAATGTCGGGAGTTCGAGACCAGCCTGACCAACGTAGAGAAACCCTGTCTCTATTAAAAATACAAAATTAGCTGGGCGTAGTGGTGCATGCCTGTAATCCCAGCTACTCGGAAGGCTGAGGCAGGAGAATCGCTTGAACCCAGGAGGCAGAGGTTGCAGTGAGCTGACATTACGCCATTGCACTGCAGCCTGGGCATCAAGAGTGAAACTCCATCTCAAAAAAAAAAAGGAAAAAGAAAAAAGCAAGTGCTTCTGTAAGCAAACTATCTAAATGTAGTTTTTAATTGATGAACGGTGATTAATTCCTTTCTATAGGGTCTTTTCACTTTTACAAAAGATTTCTCGCAAATTATCACATAAGTTATTTTATATCATTGTCAATTGAATTAGATTTTCCAAACTTGGAGTTGTAAATTTAACAATTCAGGATTATATCTATTCCCTAACTGCAGTCACAGGGCAAATCTGGCCCACTGCCATGTCCGTTTGTTTTCATATTGTCTACAGTTGCTTCCATGCTACAGTGGCAGAGCTGAGTAGCTGAGACAGAGACCACAGGACCTGCAGAGTTTAAAATATTTAGTATATGACTCTAGACAGAAAAATTTTGCTAACCCTGCTCTGAAGCAAGACAAATTTGCAGAGAATTTTTTTTTTGTTTTTGAGACGAAGTTTCACTTTTGTTGTCCAGGCTGGAGTGCAATGGCAGGATCTTGCCTCACTGCAACCTCTGTCTCCCGAGTTCAAGTGATTCTCCTACCTCAGCCCCCTGAGTAGCTGGAATTACAGGTGTATACCACCATGCTTCGTGAATTTTGTATTTTTAGTAGAGATGGAGTTTCTCCATGTTGGTCAGGCTGGTCTCGAACTCCCGACCTCAGGTGATCCAGCCACCTCGGCCTCCCAAAGTGTTGGTATTACAGGCGTGAGCCACCGTGCCCAGTGGAGACTAATATATATATATATTTTTTTGCAACGAAATCTCATTTACTTTGTCACCGAAGGCTGGAGAGCAGTGACGTGATCTCAGCTCACTGCAGCCTCCACCTCCTGGGTTCAAGCAATTCCCCTGCCTCAGCCTCCCATGTAGCTGGGATTACAGGCACGTGCCATTGTGCCTGGCTAATTTTTTTTGTATTTTTAGTAGAGACAGGGTTTCACCATTTTGGCCACTCTGGTCTTGAACTTCTGACTCAAGTGATCTTCCTGCCTAAGCCTCCCAAAATGCTGGGACTATAGGCATGAGCCACCGTGCCCAGCCTTGCAGAGAATAAATCTGAATTCACCATTATTAGGGGTGGCAGTACAATCAGTGTTCAGTTTGTCAAGAGTTTCTTGTAGTCAAGCTGTAAAGGCTGAAGGGACTGTTATTGTTACTCTCTCAGATTGCCTTCCCCAACTCTGAAATCTCTTCTCTCTTTATTGAATCTTTCTCTCTGGATTGTTCAAGTCAACCCTCTAATTAACCACACTTGCCCATTAAATTGTGTTCTGCTCCCTGTCTTGGAGGCTTTACCATTAAATAGCTTCTCTATAGTGGCTAGACCCTCCTAAATCTTTATCCCAGCTCTCCAAGAGATGGGGGAGATTCTTTCCATTGGCAGATGGGGAAACTGAGGTCCTTGGAGAGGTCAAGGGAAAGGGGTCATTAGGTAAAGCCAGTCCTTCCCAATCTACTCCTCTGTCACCATATGGAAGCAGTTGTGTTCTATTATTTACTGTGCCTTAAAGAACAAGTTATTTTTCTCCCCACAGGAGTCTGTGTGAAGCAGCACAAGAGGTTGACCCAGGCCATCCAGAAAGCCAGGGATCATGGTGAGCATGAGACGGGGCACACGGCAGTTTTGTTTAGGTATAAGGAAGGTGACTTAGGGCTAGATTATGGATATAAATGCTCACACCTGTTCAAGATGGTAGCAACCAGCATGTTCTTCCTGAGTCTCTTCTGACATTCCATTGTCCCCCGTCCCTTCTCCTGGGTGTCTTACTTTGTCGTTACCCTGTCTCCTTGGTCTTTGTCTTTCCATCCCTTTACCTCCTATTTTACAATTGCTGGTCTCAGTGCCATAGCAAGATCATAGGAAGATCTTTATATGAATGTCTGGCCCTGGACTACATGGCACTGCTACATAAATTAGTAAAAGGTATAGATGCAGCTTCATAGTCCCTGTTCAGGGCTGCATAGCTTTGTAAGCAAGAGCCCCAGCAGTATGTCAGCCCACACTTGCCTTCTGGGCCAGTTTCACCCGTTGGCAGTATACAACAGACATAAATGTACCCAGTGGCTCTGACTGGTCCCTCCCTTTATAATCCTTTTTCTTACTTCATCTAGACCACCCTCCTCATTCCCTCTTAAATTTCTCTTCTTTTTTAATCCCTTAGGTCTCCTCATTTACCACATCCCCCAGGTTGAACCACGGGACCTTGACTTCAGTACCTCTCATGGGGCTGTGAGTGCTACTCCGCCAGCCCCCACCCTGATCTCAGGTGACCCCTGGTACCCATGGTACAACTGGAAACAGCCACCAGAGAGAGAACTGTCACGCCTTCGCCGGCTTTACCAGGGTCATCTCCGAGAAGAGAGTGGCCCCCCACCTGAGTCAATGCCCAAGATGCCCCCTACAGCACCAGCGGAAGCCTCCTTCACTGGGCAGACAGACCCTCAGAGTGCTCTGTAGGAGCCGTAGACTGGGAAGAGAGGCCAGGCATGGTGGCTTACAAAAAAATACAAAAGCAGTGCTGCACGCCTGTAGTCCCAGCTATTGGGGAGGCTAAGGTGGGAGGATCACTTGATCTCAGAAGGCAGAGGTTGTAGTGAGTTGCAGTCACAGCCCTGCACTCCAGCCTGGGTGACAAAGCCAGACCCTGTCTCAAAAAAAAAAAAAAAAAGTCCTTACGCTCAACCTGTAATGTAAAAGAGCCAATACAAATGCACTAAATGCAAATAAAAAAAAAAAAAAAAAAAAAAAAAAAAGGGAAGAGAGCCAGAGGGACTAGGAGATAATGTGTATGTAGGTTTATGTAGGTTTATATGATGGGATATCACCCTGAAGAGTTGTGTCTTTTGTGGCCAATGATAAATCCAGGAAATAAATGTTGCTGATAGGGATAAATCTTGAGGCTGAGGGAGGGCAGGACAAATGTGTATGGGAAACCCCAACCCCTATGTATTGTAAATAGATGGGCTGGACTAAACATTGTTGCTGTTTCAGACTTACACCAACTCAGCTTTTACACAATAAAGCTCTACTCTCCTGTCTCGAGTTTGCTTTGGGCTGTTTACCATGAATACCATTAGTGGGGGTGGGCTGAGTGATGTTCTTTTCATATAAGCAATTGGGTGGTGCTGTGGGGAGATGAGTGGTCAGGCTTAAGCCAGCTTTGCCAGTGACGCCTGGGACTAGAAGCTGGGGATGGGCAGCTGTGCCATTCTGTCAAGATGCCTTTGTGGGTCCCCATTCCACATTCACAGCATAGCCCACTTCACTGAGGGGCTAAAAGGTTATAGACAGTGACACACTGGGCCTAGGAAGACAGCGTTGCCGTGGCACTCACTACCGTGGGATGCAGAGATGGGAATGAGTGGCACTGCTAGGGATACGGCTGGTTTGGCAAAAAAAAAAGGGGGGGCCCTAGCAGTTGCCAGGACGCTAGGGACATGGTCTACAGGCGGGGCTCCTGGAAATAAAGACTCCGAGAGGCAGTGCGGCGAAGGGAGGGGCGGAAGTGACGTCGTGTGGGGCGGGTCCAACCGCGCACAATGGGCCATGGAGTTCCCGTTCGATGTGGACGCGCTGTTCCCGGAGCGGATCACGGTGCTGGACCAGCACCTGAGGCCCCCAGCCCGCCGACCCGGAACCACAACGCCGGCCCGGTGACAGCTCAAACCCACCCCCTGCCCCTTTTCTCCCGGTTCCTCTCCAAACCTGGTCCAGGCACCACGCCCCCTTCTCACTGACTAGTGATCGCTCCTTTTGATGTCCTGGCCTGCCTTTTTGGTGACCTCTGACCCTGGGCCTAGTGGGATTGATCAGCGCTTGGATCTGTGACCTTTCACCCCGGCCCAAAATGTCCCAACCAAAGGATGTGGTTGACCCGGCCTTTCTGCTTCCCCACAATAACCTTAAGGGAGGAGGGAGTGTACCACCTTGAAAGGTGTGACAGAAGTTTGGGTTTCAGAAGCGTGGGATGGGAAATCAGATTGGGAGACTTCCAGGCAAAGGCAGGGAATGTTCAGTGTTAAACCTCGGTTGGAGTTGTGGCCCAGGTTCCCAGTACTGACTGCCCAGGACCCGCTAATTCAGTGAGTATCTGACTCTTTTATTTCTTCTCTTTCTCTAGTGTTGATCTACAGCAGCAAATTATGACCATTATAGATGAACTGGGCAAGGCTTCTGCCAAGGTACTGGAGAGTTTTTAGATGGAGTAAAGGGAGGACCTCTGTGGGGATGGTAGATAAGGGAGGCCTGGGTCCTTTGGAGGGACTTGCAGAAAGTCTGACTTAATCTTCCCTGCAGGCCCAGAATCTTTCCGCTCCCATCACTAGTGCATCAAGGATGCAGAGTAACCGCCATGTTGTTTATATTCTCAAAGACAGTTCAGGCCGACCGTGAGTGCCACATTCTCTTCCATCCCATACTTAATTCCTTCCTCCCTCAGCCCTTCCCCCATCTTTGACTATCTCTTACAGATAGTTACCACTAGCCTGTTCATTATTTTCCCCGTTCTACAGGGCCGGAAAAGGAGCCATTATTGGTTTCATCAAAGTTGGATACAAGAAGCTCTTTGTACTGGTGAGTGTTATTGGAAGCCAGGAGTTCGTATACCTTGGTTCTTGAGAACGAAAGTGCTGGAGGTTAGGGGGCAGCAGAGATGCCGGGGGTCCTAAAACATTTTTGTTGTTTCTCTCGTAGGATGATCGTGAGGCTCATAATGAGGTAGAACCACTTTGCATCCTGGACTTTTATATCCATGAGTCTGTGCAACGCCATGGCCATGGCCGAGAACTCTTCCAGTATATGTTGCAGGTATCACTTACCTCTTCACTGGTTCATCCAAACTAGGGACTCCTTTGCCATGAGCCCTTCCAGGCGCCCTGCCTCCCACCCCCCGTATTCCTATGTCCTCCTATTCCCTTCCCAGGCTTGTGGCTTCCTGTTGGCATGCTTTCCCCATACTTCCTCCTACCCTGAGTCTCCTGTTCCCTGCAGAAGGAGCGAGTGGAACCGCACCAACTCGCCATTGACCGACCCTCACAGAAGCTGCTGAAATTCCTGAATAAACACTACAATCTGGAGACCACAGTGCCACAGGTTAGAAGTTTCAGAGAATAGATCCCCACTGAGCATTCCCATTGAATTTATTATTTATGGCAAAGAAGTAGTGACTTATTTCCTATCACATAGGTTTCATTTTCTTTTTTTTTTTTTTGAGACAGAGGCTCGCTCTGTCGCCCAGGCTGGAGTGCAGTGGCCGGATCTCAGCTCACTGCAAGCTCCGCCTCC
>NW_012115577.1:985399-989111 GCF_000951035.1 Colobus angolensis palliatus | reverse complement strand
CTGTGTCTGGCTTTTTTTTTTTTCTTTTGAGGCAGAGTCTCCTGCTGTTGCCCAGGCTGGAGTGCTGTGGCAGGATCTTGGCTCACTGCAGCCCAACTTCTGGCTCAAGCGATATTTCTGCCTCAGCCTCCTGAGTAGCTGAGACTACAGGCATGCACCACCATGCCTGACTAATTTTTTATTTTTTGTAGAGATGAGGTCTCACTATGTTGCACTGGGTGGTCTTGAATTCCTAGGCTCAAGAGATCCACCCGCCTCAGCCTCCCAAAATACTGGGATTACAGGCATGAGCCACTGTACCCAGACTTATTTTGATTATTTACCACAAGTTGTTTCTTTTTTTTTTTTTTGAGACGGAGTCTCGCTCTGTCGCCTGGGCTGGAGTGCAGTGGCCGGATCTCAGCTCACTGCAAGCTCCGCCTTCCGGGTTCACGCCATTCTCCTGCCTCAGCCTCCCGAGTAGCTGGGACTACAGGCGCCCACCACCTCGCCTGGCTAATTTTTTGTATTTTTTAGTAGAGACGGGGTTTCACCGTGTTAGCCAGGATGGTCTCGATCTCCAGACCTCGTGATCCGCCCGTCTCGGCCTCCCAAAGTGCTAGGATTACAGGCTTGAGCCACCGCGCCCGGCCCACAAGTTGTTTCCTACACCAAATTTTTCTTTTTCTTTCCTTCTTCTTTTTTTTTTTTTGTGTATCACCCAGGCTGGATTGCAGTGGCGCAATCACAGCTCACTGCAGTCTCCACCTCTGGGGTTCAAGTGATTCTCATGCCTCAGCCTCCTCAGTAGTAGGGATTACAGGCATGCGCCACCATGCCCAGCTAATTTTTGTATTTTTAGTAGATATTGGGTTTCACCACGTTGGTCAGACTGGTCTTGAGCTCATGGCCTCAAGTGATCTGCCCACCTCGGCCTCCCCAAAGTGCTGGGATTACAGGCATGAGCCACTGCACCCAACCCTTACGACTTTTTTTTTTTTTAAGATGGAGTCGCTCTGTCGCCCAGGATGGAGCGCAGTGATGTGATCTCAACTCACTACAAGCTCCGACTTCCGGGTTCACGCCATTCTCCTGCCTTAACTCCCCCTGTAGCTGGGACTACAGGCGCCCGCCACCACACCCAGCTAATTTTTTGTATTTTTAGTAGAGATTGGGTTTCAGCGTGTTAGCCAGGATGGTCTAGATCTCCTGACCTTATGATCTGCCCACCTCGGCCTCCCAAAGTGCTGGGATTACAGGCGTGAGCCGTGGCGCCTGGCCCCTTATGACTAATTTTCAACCCAAATATAACCAGCTCATTTTCACTGCCTTGTTTTCACATAGTCCATTACTTATCTGGTCAGTCAGTATTTATTAAGGGTCCAGAATAATATGCATTCCCTGTCCTCATGGAACTTTGGCCTAATATGGGAAAGGAGGTCTTGTTTATAACTAAGTGCAGCAAAATGTTACTAATGCTACCCATTCATCCAATAAACATTGAGTGCCTGGCAGTGTTCTGGGCACTAGGAATGCTTTACTCAATGAAACAGACAACAGCCTGGGCAACATGGCAAAACCCTGTCTCTACAAAAAATATAGAAAAAAAATTTAGCCAGGCATGGTGGTACGTGCCTATAGTCCTAGCTACTTGGGAGGCTGAAATGGGAGAATCGCTTAAGCCTGGGAGGCAGAGGTTGCAGTGAGCCACGATTGCGCCACTGCACTACAGCCTGGGCAACAGAGAGAGACCCTGTCTCCAAAATTAAAAACAAAAACAAAAGGCCAGGTGCGGTGCGATGGCCCACGCCTGTAATCCCAGCACTTTGGGAGGCTGATGTGGGCAAATACTTGAGGTCAGGAGTTTTAAGACCAGCCGGGTCAACATGGTAAAACCCCGTCTCTATGAAAAATACAAAAATTAGCCGGATGCGGTGGCTCACGCCTGTAATCCCAGCACTTTGGGAGGCGGAGGCGGGCAGATCACCTGGGGTCGGGAGTTCGAGACCAGCCTGACCAACACAGAGAAACCCTGTCTCTACTAAAAATACAAAATTGGCCAGGTGTGGTGGCACATGCCTATAATCCCAGCTACTAGGCTGAGGCAGGAGAATCGCTTGAACCTGGGAGGCGAAGGTTGCAGTGAGCCATGATCATGCCATTGCACTCTAGCCTGGGCAAACAAGAGTGAAACTCCGTCTAAAAAAAAAAAAAAAAAATACAAAAATTAGCAAGACATGGTAGCGGGTGCCTGTAATCACAGCTACCCAAGAGGCTGAAGCAGGAGAATCACTTGAACCCAGGAGGCAGAGTTTGCAGTGAGCTAAGATTGCACCACTGCACTCCAGCCTGAGCAACAGAGTGAGACGCCATCTCAAAAAAAAAAAAAAGGAAAAAGAAAAAGGGCCAGGCATGATGGCTCACACCTGTAATCCCAGCACTTTGGGAGGCCAAGGCAGGTGGATCACCTTATATCAGGAGTTCAAGATCAGCCTGTTCAACATAGTGAAACCCTGTCTCTACTAAAAATATAAAAATTAACCGGGCATGATGGCGTGCGCCTGTAATCCCAGCTACTCAGGAGGCTGAGGCAGGAGAATCGCTTGAACCCCAGAGGCGGAGGTTACAGTGAGCCGAGATCGTGCTGCAGCACTCTAGCCTAGGGGACAAAGCGAGACTCTGTCTTGGAACAAAAAAGAAAAAGAAATAAACCGACAAAAGTCCCTGTCTTAGTGGTGGAGCTTATATTCTAGCTGGAGAGACAAACATAATAGACAAGAGTATGGTTAATAAGTGCTCTGGAAAAATGAGAGCAAGTAAGGGTTTGGGAATACTCAAGTAAGGTGGGCATGGGAGTATGTGGGATTGCAGGTTGAAAGTGGATCATCACTGAGAAAGTGTCATTTTGAGCAATAAATGAAGTAAGAATAAAAACCAAGGCTGGATGCAGTGGTTTACACCTGCAATCCTAGTACTTAGGGAGGCTGAGGTGGGTGGATCACTTGAGCCCAGGAGTTTGAGACTAGCCTAGGCAACATGGTGAAACCCCATCTCTACGAAAAAACAAAAAAATTAGCCAGGTGTGTTGGCAAGCACCTGTGGTTCCAGCTACTTGAGGGTCTGAGGCAGGAGGATTGCTTAAGCCCAGGTGGCGGCTGCAGTGAGCCGAGATGGTACCACTGCACTCCAGCCTGGGTAACAAAGTGAGACTCTGTCTCAAAAAATAAAAAAAATTAAAAAAAAAAAATAAGAGCCAAGAAATATCTGGAGAGAGAGCATCCCAGACAGAAAGTACCACCAGTGTATGGCTGTAGGTGGGAGTGTACCTGAAAAAGCAAATGGGCTGTGTCCAGAGCAGCATGAGTGAGTGGAGGAGTATGGTAGGAGATGAGATCAGAGAGGTAATGGGGAAGGAAGGGCCTTATAGGCTACTGCAAACACTGGCTTTTATTTTAAGTAAAAAATAAGATCAGGCCAGGGGTGGTGACTCACACCTGTATCTCAGCACTTTGGGAGGCCGAGGTAGGCAGATCAACTGAGGTCTCTACTGAAAATACAAAAATTAGCTGGGTGTGGTGGCAGGTGCCTGTAATCCCAGCTACTTGGGAGTCTGAGGCAGGATAATCACTTGAACCAGGAGGCAGAGGTTGCACTGAGCCGCTGAAATTGTACCACTGCACTCCAGCCTGGGCAACAGAGCAAGACTCCTAAAAAAAAAAAAAAAAAAAAAAAA
>NW_012115577.1:979794-985284 GCF_000951035.1 Colobus angolensis palliatus | reverse complement strand
ACAGTGAAACCCTATCTCTACTAAAAATACAAAAATTAGCTGGGTGTGGTGGTGGGCACCTGTAGTCCCAGCTACTTGGGAGGCTGAGGCAGGAGAATCGTTTGAACCCAGGAGGCAGAGGTTGCAGTGAGCTGAGATCGCGCTATTGCACTCCAGTATGGATAACAGAGCGAGATTCCATCAAGGAAAAAAAAAGATCACTTGGCTGTGATCTTGATTTTTTCTTTTTTAACAAGATCACTTTGGCTGTTAAGAACAGGCAATCGCCAGGCGCAGTGGCTCACACCTGTAATCCTAGCACTTTGGGAGGCAGAGGCAGGTGGATTGCCTGAGGTCAGGACTTCAAGACCAGTCTGGCCAACATAGTGAAACCCTGTCTCTACTAAAAATACAAAAAAAATTAGCTGGGCATGGTGGTAAGCACCTGTAATCCCAGCTACTCAGGAGACTGAGGCAGGGGAATTGCTTGAACCAAGGAGGTGGAGGTTGCAGTGAGTTGAGATCGCACCATTGCACTCCAGCCTGGCAACAGAGTAAGACCCTATCAAAAAAAGAAAAAAAAAGAAAGAAAGAAAAGGCAATAAGGGAGCAAGAGTAGAAGCAAGTAAACTAATTAGCCAGCAACAATCCTGGTGAAAAATGGTGGTGGCTCAGACCAAGGTGGTAGCAGTAGTGAGGGTAAAGAGTGGTCAAATTTTTAAAATTCTGAAGGTAAAGCAAGTAAGATTTTCTGACAGATTGTATGTGGAGAAAGAGGACTTTAGGACAACCCCAAAGTCTGAGCAGCTGGAAGAATGAAGTTGCTTTAACTGAGATGGTAGATAGACCAGCTTTGGAGGAAAATATTAGGAGTACATTTTTAATATGTTAATTGGAGATGTCTGTGATATGTCCAGGTTTGAGTAGACAGTTGGATACTTCCCTGGAGATCAGGGAGGAGGTTTGGGGAGGAGCATTTTCAGCATACATCTGGTATTTAAAGCAAAGAGACAGGATGTGATCACCATAGAAAGATGACAGATAGAGAAGCTACCCTGGCCAGGCGCGGTGGCTCACGCCTGTAATCCCAGCACTTTGGGAAGCCAAGGCGGGTGGATCATGAGGTCAGGAGATCGAGACCATCCTGGCTAACACAGTGAAACCCCATCTCTATTAAAAATACAAAAAAAATTAGCCAGGCGTGGTGGTGGGCGCCTGTAGTCCTAGCTACTCGGGAGGCTGAGGCAGGAGAATGGCATGAACCTGGGAGGCGGAGCTTGCAGTGAGCCGAGATCGGGCCACTGTACTCCAGCCTGGGTGACACAGCGAGACTCTGTCTCGAAAAAAAAAAAAGAAGCTGCCCCTTTGGGCCCTCCCCTTGGGCCCTCTTTAAGAAGTGAGGACCCCCAACTGGCTGCTCTGAAAAGCCATCTTTGCATTGTTCCTGGTTCGGTGTCCTGCTCATGGCAGCCACCTCTGCCATGCGCTTCCTCTGCTGTCTCACAGTCTGGCAGCTTAATCGACATAGTCCCCAAACTCTTGCTTTCTTCTTAATCCCTTGCATCGGATCACCGCTGTGCTCCACCATGTCAGACGCAGTTGTGGACACAAGCTCCGAGATCACCACCAAGGACTTCAAGAAGTTGTGGAGGAGGCAGAAAGTGGAAGAGATGCCCATGCTAACAGGAACGCTAATGAGGAAAATGGGGAGCAGAAGACTGACAATGAGGTAGATGAAGAAGAGGAACAGGGTGGGGAAAAAGAGAAGAGGAAGGTGATGGTGAAGAAAAGAACAGAGATGAAAACGAAGCAACTGAGGCGGTATGGACAAATGGGCAGTTGATGATGATGAAGATGACGATGTTGATCCTAAGCAGCAGAAGGCCGATGAGGATGATTAGACAGCAAAAAAAGGAAAATTAAACTTTAAATTAAAGCCACTGTGATCTATTCACCCTCCGCTTCCCATCTCAGAATCTAAACGTGGTTGCCCTAGAGAGGCCTGCTTGCCCTCCAAAGGCAGTGCCACTGCAGATGACAGGCACTCGCCACCACCCAACCCAACACAGAGAATTTGCAACAGAGGAGGAAAAAAGAACCAAAACTTCCAAGGTCTTGGTTTTTTAGAAGTACTTTAAAAAGGAAGTTTGTATTTTTTATTTACATTTTATATTTTTGTACATATTGTTAGGGTCTTTTTTTTATTATTTCTTTGAGATGGAGGCTAGCTCTGTCACCAGGCTGGAGTGCAGTGGTGTGATCTTGGCTCACCGCAAGCTCCGCCTCCCGGGTTCAAGCGATTCTCCTGCCTCAGCCTCTTGAGTAGGCAGGAATTACAGGCGCCTGCCACCACACCCAGCTTATTTTTGTATTTTTAGCAGAGACAGGGTTTCACCAGGTTGGCCAGGATGGTCTCGATCTGACCTTGTGATCCGCCCACCTCGGTCTCCCGAAGTGTTAGAATTACAGGCGTGAGCCACCACGTCAGGCCAGGTCAGTCATTTTTAATGATCTCAGATGACCAAGCCAGCCTTTGGAGGGTTCTCTGTCTTACTTCTGACTTTACTTGTGGTATGACCATGCTCATTATAATCTCAAAGGAGGAAAAAAACCTTGCTTAAAAAAGAAAAAAAAAAGAGTCTTATTCTGAGCATTCCAGTAGCTTTTTTAGTGTATGTAGTTAGCTGTACCATACACAGTTGGTTTGTGTGAGATGGTTAAAAAGACCAAAGATAAAATGTTTCATTTATTTGCCTTTTTTGTCTATGAAATAGCTGCTTATTTATTTATTTAGGCCTATTTGATGTATGTGTGAAACAATATTGTCCAACAATAAACCCAAATTTTATTTTGCTGACTTGTTCTAACAGCAACAAAAAGAAGTGAAGGAAGAGAAGACCAGCAAATGCAACCACAGAGTGACTAGTCAAGTAGATGAAAACTGAGGCCAGGTGTGGTGGCTCACACCTGTAATCCCAGCACTTTGAGAGGCCAAGTTGGGTGGATCACCTGAGGTCAGGAGTTCAAGACCAACATGGTGAAACCCCATCTCTACTAAAAATACAAAATTAGCCAGGCGAGGTGGCTCATGCCTGTAATCCCAGCTACTTGGGAGGCTGAGGCAGGAGAATCACTTGAACCTGGGAGGCAGAGGTTGCAATGAGCCGAGATCATGCCATTGCACTCCAGCCTGGGCAACAAAAGTGAAACTCCATCTCAAAAAGAAAAGAAAATTGAAAAGTAAGGTGACCTGAAAGGCCACTGAACAAAGTGTTTCCAGGAGGAAGGAATAGTTTACTGGGTCAAATGCTGCTGATCACGGAGCAAAGAGGTCTGAGAAGTTACTACTGGATTTATCTGCCTTAGGCCATTGGTGATCTTGATGAGCAGTTTTGGTGCAGCGGTGTGTGGAAGCCTGGATGCAGTGGGTCTTGTAGACTGAGAAGCTAGGAATGCAGCAAGAATAAGCCACTTTTTAAAATCCTGCTTTAAGAGGAATAGAAATAGAGCAAGAGCTGGAGGATGAAGTGAATCAAAAGAGTTGATCCTTTTCAGATGGGAGAACAAATAGCATTAGAATGGTTCTATAGAGAAAAAATATTATTACTATGTCAGAGAAAGTGGGGAGAACTGTTGAAGTGATGTCATTGAGTGGGTAGGAGGGGTTGGGATTTTTTTGACAAGTTAGCCTTGGATAGGAACATGGACAGTTAATCCATTGTAACATGATTTGATAGATGTGATTACAGAGGAGGCATAAGGACATGGATTTGAGTGCTACCTTGGGCTGGGGGTTGGGTAAAGAAAGACGACATGTCTAATCTTAAAAGGCAAGTGTTTGTCAGGTGGACACAAGGCTAAAGTGCCTTTTATGTAGAGAACTGGCATGAACAAAGGCAGAAAGGTATTAAACTACCTTTCAGGCCAGGCACGGTGGCTCACGCCTGTAATCCCAGCACTTTGGGAGGCTGAGGCAGGTGGATCATGAGGTCAGGAGATTGAGACCATCCTGGCTAACACAGTGAAACCCTATCTCTACTAAAAATACAAAAAATATTAGCTGGGCGTGGTGGCGGGTGCTTGTAGTCCCAGCTACTCTGAAGCTGAGGCAGGAGAATGGGGTGAACTTGGGAGGCGGGGCTTGCAGTGAGCCGAGATCGCGCGACTGCACTCCAGCCTCGGCGACAAGAGTGAGACGCTGTCTCAAAATAAGTAAGTAAATAAATAAAAATAAACCACCTTTCAGGGTACTACAAGCAGTATGGTGTGGTTGGAGTGCTGAGCATGTGCTTGTTGGGGGAGGATGGGGATGGGTTGGTAAACATTACAGCAAGGTCAAGGCAAGGGATAGGCAGGGTCTTCCTACAGTATATTTTTCCATTAAGAGGCAGCAGAGAGCAGTGGAAGGAGCACACTATTTTTTTTTTTTTTGAGACGGAGTCTCACTCTGTTGCCCAGGTTGGAGTGCAGTGGCACAATCTCGGCTCACTGGAACCTCTGCCTCCTGGGTTCAGGCAATTTTCTTGCCTCAGCCTCCTGAGTAGCTGGGATTACAGGCGCCCACCACCACACCTGGCTAATTTTTGTGTTGATGAGGTTTCGCCATGTTGACCAGACGTCTCTAACTTCTGACCTGAAGTGATCCGCCCACCTCGGTCTCCCAAAATGCTACGATTACAGCCATGAGTTGCCACACCTGGCCCTGGAGCACAATATTTGATATGAAACACATTACCCAGTTAACATGTAAGGCCAGAGCAGTGTAGAGTGTAAATAACAACTCACATTTCATGGGCTCTATGTGATATCTGTATGCATCATCTCAGTGGATTCTTGCACATCTTTTTGAGGTAGGTACTATTTTTTTTTTTTTTTTTTGAGACAGAGTCTTGCTCTGTCGCCCGGGCTGGAGTGCAGTGGCGCGATCTCGGCTCACTGCAAGCTCCGCCTCCTGGGTTTACGCCATTCTTCTGCCTCAGCCTCCCGAGTAGCTGGGACTACAGGCGCCCGCCATCTCGCCCGGCTAGTTTTTTGTATTTTTTAGTAGAGACGGGGTTTCACCGTGTAGACCAGGATGGTCTCGATCTCCTGACCTCGTGATCCACCCATCTCAGCCTCCCAAAGTGCTGGGATTACAGGCTTGAGCCACCGCGCCCGGCCGAGGTAGGTACTATTATTAAACCTATTTTGGGTTTATACAAATTAGTGACTTAACCAAATTCACACAGCCAGTAAATAGTAGAGTACACATTTGAACCCATAGCCATTTGCACCCAGTGAACTTTTTTTTTTTTTCTTTTTGAGGCAAGGTCTTGCTCTGTTGCCTAGGCTGGAGTGCAGTGGCAACATCATGGCTCACTGCAGTCTCTACCTCCTAAGCTCAAGAGATCTTCCCTACCAGCCTGGCCAACATGGCGAAACCCCATCTCTATTAAAAATACAAAAATTAGGCCGGGCGCGGTGGCTCAAGCCTGTAATCCCAGCACTTTGGGAGGCCGAGACGGGCGGATC
>NW_012115577.1:978143-978998 GCF_000951035.1 Colobus angolensis palliatus | reverse complement strand
TTTTTGAGACGGAGTCTCACTCTGTCGCCCAGGCTGGAGTGCAGTGGCGCGATCTTGGCTCACTGCAAGCTCTGCCTCCCAGGTTCACGCCATTCTGCTGCCTCAGCCTCCCAAGTAGCTGGTACTCCAGGCACCCGCCACCACACCTGGCTAATTTTTTGTATTTTTAGTAGAGATGGGGTTTCACTGTGTTAGCGAGGATGGTCTCGATCTCCTGACCTCGTGATCCGCCTGCCTTGGCCTCCCAAAGTGCTGGGATTATAGGCATGAGCCACTGCGCCCAGCTCATGCATGGCTAATTTTTAAAAATATTTTTGTAGAGATGAGGTCTTGCTATATTGCCCAGGCTGGTCTTGAACTCCTGGGCTCAAGCTATCCACATGAACTACCATGCCCAGCCCCCAGTAAACTCTTTTTTTTTTTTGAGATGGAGTCTCACCTGTCACCCAGGCTGAAGTGCATTGGTACAATCTCAGCTCACTACAGCCTCTCCCTCCTGGGGTCAGTCAATTCTCCTGCCTCAGCCTCCTGAGTAGCTAAGATTACAGGCGCACGCCACCATGCCCAGCTAATTTTTGTATTTTTAGTAGAGACAGGGTCTCGAACTCCTGACCTCAAGTGATCCACCCACCTTGGCCTCCCAAAGTGTTGGGATTACAGGCGTGACCCACTGCACCCGGCCCCGAGTAAACTCTTAATGACTACACTATTTTCCTGGCTGAAACACTGCAACTGCAATCAGAAGTCTGAAAGTTGAGGCCCAGCCCTGCCACTTGTACCTACTTGGCATTGGCCAAGCGAAGCCATGTCTCCAAGGCTGTATTTCCCCCCATCTTTCTTTTTTTTTTTTTTTTG
>NW_012115577.1:972362-975572 GCF_000951035.1 Colobus angolensis palliatus | reverse complement strand
ATTCTCCTGCCTCAGCCTCCCGAGTAGCTGGGATTACAGGCGGGCACCACTACACCCAGCTAATTTTTGTGTTTTTAGTAGAGACGGGCTTTCACCATGATGGTTGGCCAGGATGGTCTTGATCTCTTGACCTCATTATCCACCCGCCTCAGCCTCCCAAAGTACTGGGATTACAGGCGTGAGCCACCGCGCCCGGCCTTTACTGTACCTTTTCTATGTTTAGGTAAGTATAGATACATCTGCTGAACCATTATGTTAGAATTGCCTACAGCTGGCTAAGCACGGTAGCTCATGTCTATAATCCCAGGACTTTGGGAGGCTGAGGCAGAAGGATCGCATGAGCCCAGGAGTTTGAGACTGGCCTGGGCAACATAGTGAGACAGACCCCCATCTCTACAAGAAGTTAAAAAAAAAAAAAATAGTAGCCAGATGTGGTGGCATGCACCTGTGGTCCTAGCTACTCGGGAGGCTGAGGTGGGAGAATCATTTAAGCTCAGGTGGATGCTGCAGTGAGCTGTGATGGCGCCACCGCACTCCAGCCTAGGCAACACAGCGAGACCCTGCCTCTCAAAAAAAAAAAAAAAAATTGCCTCCAGCATTCAGTACAGTAACATGCTGTACAGGTTTGTAGCCTAGGAGCAATAGGCTGTACAACATCGTCTGGGTGTGTTGTAGGCTGTAGTGTCTAGATTTATGTAAGTACACTCTGTGATGTTCACACAATGAAATCACCCAATGACGTATTTCTCAGAATGTATCTCCATCATTAAGTGATGCATGATTATATTTTGTTTGTTTCATCTTCTAGGTGAACAACTTTGTGATCTTTGAAGGCTTCTTTGCTCATCAACATCGTAAGTTCTCTCACCTTTTGTTGGTCATGTAGTCGGGGTGAGGGAAAGGAAAGAGCTGGACTTTTGGTCCTGCCGGCCCCTCACTGAGGGATCCCGCCGCTTCCTTCCTCACAGGGCCCCCTGCTCCCTCTCTGAGGGCAACTCGACACTCTCGTGCTGCTGCAGTCGATCCCACGCCCACTGGTAAAGGCTGTATTGAAGGGGTGGAACTGTAGTGCAGTGATGGCTACTTAATCTAGACACCACGGGGTACAGTGCCATCTGTGGGCAATTTGGGAAAATTCTAAAGCAACCCAAGCCTCCAGCAGTCATGCCTGTTTGCCTTTGCCCTCATAGGAGCTCAGTGCATTTTATATTTGGCAAGACTTTTAACTAAGCAAGCTCACTGGGAGCCTGTTTGACAACTGATATCAGTGGACCCTCTTGCTAGTTCAGATCCATCAACATAGGCCAGAGTCAGGCTCCTTTGTAAACCCCGGGCTTCTGTCAGCCAATGAGGGACACACTGGTGCAAACAGCCCTTCCATTTGCAGTCAAATAGTGATACAAATGGCCCAAAATTTAAATGTTAGTTTTAGAAGATAACACTCAGAATTTATAACATTTCCAACCAGATACCAAACCTCAGAGGCACTAAAATGCTGTCCAGATTCCCCATCCCATACACACACACACACACACATGCACATACTTACTGACAGTCGGAGCCCCACTCCTTCCTCTTCCTCACCACCTCCACCTTACCAACTTCTGACGGCTGTACAGTGCTTGCTTGCACAGAAGAGCCCCCTTCCTGAGCTGGCTCTGTGGCCAGGAATGGGAGTAACCACCATCCAAAGAGCAGTCTGTAACCAGCTATGAGCATCGCAGTGTCAGGCACTGAGAGGCACCTCAACTCGCTTTGGTTTCCAAGGCTTCTCCCATTTAGCTCACGCAGAACCACAGGCTGTGAAACAGAGTGAGGGCCAACAAGGATGGTGAGGACTCAGGCCTGCAGGGGAGGGTGCTGTGGATAAAGCTTAAGTGAATTTGCTGAGAGTCTTTCATTTGCCACACATACATGGTAGAGAATCTCTTGAGAGGGAAAGCCAGGAGCAAGGAGAAAAGTGAGGAAGGGGAGGCTGAACTTTGGACATAATGTCAGCCTGTTTACTCTGATAGCTCCTTTTCAGATGCCCGTATTTATTTTCTCCTCGTCCTTTTTTTTTTTTTAACCTAATAAAAGTTCAGTCTCTTCCCATTTTCGTATAGGAAGGAGAGATTCTGGCCTCCTTCCAAACCTCCCCTGACCTCTCCAGAGCAATTCCTGATTAACCAAGGGCTTTGTCTATCTCATCCAGAGGAACCCAGGGTCCTTGTTGGCCCGGCTGGGACCATTCCACTGCCCCAGAATCCCAGGGGGCCGTGACAGCACCCACTGACAGTAAGAGCTCGCTCCCCTTTGCTGCCCTTTTCCTGCATCTCCCAGGCCCCCAGAGTCTCCCCTTAGATCTTTCTCCCTAGCTCTGTGTTTGGCCTACTCCTTCTGGCTCTCCTCAAAAGTGTTCCACATTCCCCTCAAATTCCCTTTTGGTGTGCTGGCATTGCCACGGTGCTGCTCCTGCAAGTTCCCAGGAGGAACTGTGGTGTCAGGGAGCAGAGGTTTGGGGTTGTGGGCTAGTGGCTGGAAGGAGGGGTGCAAAGTATGTCTTCTTACACTTACCCTGCCTGTGTCCCCTCCACTACCAGCTCCAGCAAGGAAGCTGCCACCCAAGAGAGCAGAGGGAGACATCAAGCCATACTCCTCTAGTGACCGAGAATGTAAGAGGGCCAAGGGTTGGGTGTCGGCCTGGGGGACCTTAAACAAGGGAAGAGAATGTTCAGGGGACCCAGGGGAAGGATTCGTTCTTTCTAAAGACTCAGATTTCTTGGGCCAGGTGTGGTGGCTCATGCCTGTAATCCCAGCACTTTGAGAGGCCAAGGCGGGCAGATCTCCTGAGTCCAGGAGTTCAAGAACAGCCTGGCCAACATGGTGAAACCCTGTCTCTACTAAAAATACAAAAATTAGCTGGGCACAGTGGCACGTGCTTGTAATCCCAGCTACTTGGGAGGCTGAGGCAGGAGAATGGCTTGAATCTGGGAGGCAGAAGTTGCAGTGAGCCAAGATTGTGCCACTGCACTCCCGCTTGGGTGACAGAGCGAGACTCCGTCTCAAAAAAAAAAAAAAAGGAGAGAGGTGGCTCTTTCTCTTCTACTAGGTGGTTGGCTAGGAGGCCCATTTCTGCAATAGAGAACAAAATGTATTAAGAGAGAACAAAAGAAGAACAAAGGGAACAAGAGAGAACAAAATACGGCCTTTCCTATAGAAGGGAAGGGA
>NW_012115577.1:963611-972271 GCF_000951035.1 Colobus angolensis palliatus | reverse complement strand
CCCCCCCGATCCAGCAGCCTGGGAAACTCACCAGAACGAGGTCCCCTCCGCCCCTTTGTGCCAGAGCAGGAGCTGCTGCGTTCCTTGCGCCTCTGCCCCCCACACCCTACTGCCCGCCTTCTGCTGGCTGCTGACCCTGGGGGCAGCCCAGCCCAACGTCGTCGCACCAGGTAATAGGAGTTGAAGGGGTAAGGAGCCTCACAGCTATCAAAGAGGATGTTAGAAATGACAAAGGTTAATTTGAATCCATCAGAGAGATGGATCAGTAAGATGGGTGGATTGGGGAGGTCCTGAAACCTTTCACGAAAAATATTTGTGCAAGTGATCTGGGAAAAAAAATACAGTGAAGGAGCAGAACAGGACCTTATATGGAGCTTAGGGAGCTTTAATGTGAGAGTTGTGTGGAACAGTAGCAAGGACACCAAGATCCATCGAGTTGGGGGAATGGAGCCTTCTAAGATTGGGGGAATCTTTGCTTAATACTTGCTGGGGAAGGGGCAGTGTCTGACACAGAGTGGGGAGCCACTGGCTTGTGTGCCAAGAGTCCATCGCAGCAGGCAGGGAGCGGGCATTTCCTTTATTTCTCTCCCTAGCTTTCTCTTCACCTCTGACTTCTCTGTTTTTCTCTCCCCCCCTCCCCCGCCCATTTCTCCACTCCCTTCCTCCCATCCATAACATCCTTCCACAGCTCCCTTCCCCGCTCTGAGGAGAGTCGATACTGACAGCTACCCTCTCCCTTCCCTGGGAGACCTGGGGTGGGCAGAGACCCCCTCCCTGAGAACCTCAGACCCACTCTTCCATTGCATCCTGTAGGACCCAGTGGAACCTGACAGAGCCCATAGGATTCCCTCTTCTACTTTTCTTAGACAATAGGGATGTCAGGGTCTCAAATTGCCTAACACTTTGTAGCTTTTCTTACCACAAAAGCACCCCTTCTGTCCTAAGTTGGGCTCTGAATACTTTCCCCACAGACAGCCTGATCTGCTGCCAGACATCTTGGTTGGATGGCTCATACATTTATCTAAAGAAGCACACTCTTGCTTGCTGTCAAACTTTAGAACACCATGGAAGGTCTAAGGGCGTCCTGTGTCAGGGAAACTTTTTTAAGGAATTTTATCCATGGGATAAACCCCATATTCCCTCTAGTGTCTACAGGTGGCTCTAATACTGCTTTGTGCTGCCTGCCACACTTGCCCTTTGAGCCTGCAAATGGCCGCCAGTGAGCAAGCTCTGCTTCAGAGCAGTCTAGTTAGGTAGAACAGGGACTTATCAGCTTCCCAAAGGGATCTACTCAACATTGCCAAACTCTTCATTTCCACACTTTGTGTAGGTGTCAGGGAACCCCAAACTGGTGTTGCTTTGGGGTCTCTAAAGGAGACTGGCTGACACCACCCATTTCCCCCAGATCCAGATTCTCTGAGGGAGGTTGTTTCTTGGGAGTAGATCCAGAGTCTCGAGGATCTGTTAGATCCTGGAATCCCCTCTTGCATCCATCCCTCCCTGGTAGCTAGATGCTGATATACTCTTGTCTTGTGAGATTGTCGAGATAAGATGGGGAACCACTCTTCCTCTGTCCTTCCTCTCTCCTTTTCTCCATAGCAAAGATGACCTTCCCTGCTCCATGCCCAGAGTATAGCTAGATCCCTTCCCCTCCCTACCCTTTGAATGTGTGCTAGATCACGTACCCCACTGTGTTTCCTGAAATCCTTGGGAGCCGGATCTCCCCCTCTCCCCTACTCACTCTTCCCTTTTCTTCTCCCTCTCAGTGTTGTCTGAATAAAGTGTGAATTCTTTTGTGTTTTCTAAATTGACATTTTCAATGAAAAAAAGAATCACAAAAAAAAAAGTTGTCAGCCTCATTTGTGCGTCACCCCTTATTTTCCTGGGACCTCAGGACCTCCGTCCCTCTCATTTCTAGATCTGCACATCTTTTACCCAGGAGCCTCAGAGTTCCCGGGTCTGGTGTCTGCCTATCCCCATCTGCACTGTTAGTCCTCCTGCAGATTCTGTGTCTCCTTTCATGTAGGTGCTGGATCCCTGTGTGTGGGCTTCTGTATCTACTCCCTCATTCCCTCCAGGAACCTCCAGTTCTCCCTAGTGACTTCTACCCTTTACTCTGGGCCAGCCTTTGCCGAGATGTCAACATCTCTGGATCCACTAATTACCTCCTGCCTGCTGTATTCCTCTTCCCTCTCTGATTACCTGACGTCTGCTCCACTAAACCGCTGGATCTCTCTCAAGACAAACCCTTACCTCCATTGAGAGTGTAACACAATCTGTCACCCTATTTACAGAGGCCCCCTTCCTTTTCCTCCTAAATTCAAAATTCAGCTTGTCACTTCCTATTTCCCTCTGGTCTAAGGAATCTTTTGTTTTTTTTTTGAGATGGAGTCTTGCTCTATTGCCAGACTGGAGTGCAGTGGCACAATCTTGGCTCACTGCAACCTCCACCTCCTGGGTTCAAGCGATTCTCCTGCCTCAGCCTCCCGAGTAGCTGGGATTACAGGAGTGCACCACTGTGCCCAGCTAGTTTTTGTATTTTTAGTAGAGACGGGGTTTCACCACGTTGGCCAGGATGGTCTTGATCTCCTGATCGCGTGATCTGCCTGCCTTGGCCTCCCAAAGTGCTGGGATTACAGGCATAAGCCACCGCACCTAGCCTGGTCTAAGGAATCTTATACTTAAGGTAACCCTGTTTTCCAAACCAAACACCAGAGTACCTGATCCAACACATTTTTGACCACATGTGAGTCTGTTCTTATGACATGATTTGGATCACACCTAGCCATATATTTAACACATTACCTCAACTAGAAAGAATAGAGCAATAAATCAGAAGCGCTCCAGAAAATCTTGGGTATAAAATCAACTTCTCCTGCCCTTTTCTGGGACACAGCTTTGATTAAAACCCATTAGGAATGATAATTACCCCCTTCTCTTTGTTCCTGTGCTATTCCTTTTACTCCTCTCCTCTGATTCTTACAAACCCACCCATCTTTCATCCAGTAGCCTCCTCCCCATCATCTCCCATTTCTTCTACAGGGGGACTCCCCCAGGTCTGGTAGCCCAAAGCTGCTGCTACAGCCGCCATGGGGGGGTGAATTCCTCATCCCCCAGTACAGGTAAGTATTCACTCCTCCCTACCCTCAAATCAAGTAGGCCACATTCACTATCTACTCCTGCCTTCCCATTCACATGCCTGGTATTTCCACAGGCAACCAAGACTCCAAGCAGGGAGAACAGGAAACAAAGAATAGGTGAGGTCTAAACCCCTCCCCTAACAGCCTCCCACCACCATGTGACTCCCTAACATCACTCTTAGCCACTTCATTGCCTACTCCTAAATCTTACTGTATGAACTGGACACCAGCTCCTCCCACAATTCCTTCCACCTTACATCCTGCAAGCCCCTTTCCCCCACAGGTTCAACTCTGGTACTTCCCTTTGGAATACAGGTTCTCTGGGAGGTTTTCAATTTGGACATAACACTAATGGTTCCAGCCTCATACCCATCATGTGTCCTACATTAAAACCTGGCCCGAGACCTTGAAGCGTCTGTAATCTTAATTTTCTCTTTAATATTCCTATAACCCAGTCTCCATCTCCCCACCTACCAGGTCTGCCAGTGAGGAGCAGGCCTTGTCACAGGATGGGTCTGGGGAGAAGCCCGTGCACACAGCTCCTCCACAGGCCCCGGCCCCGGCTCCACCAGCCCAGTCCTGGACAGTGGGTGGGGACATACTCAACGCCAGGTTCATTCGAAACCTGCAGGAACGTCGCAGCACCAGGCCTTGGTGACCGGAGCCCCGTCTCACATCTTCAAAGTGTTATTTCTCCCTCACTACAGGAAAGAGCCAAAGCCCAATCCTCATAACAGATGGATTCATTCATTCATTCATTCATTCATTCAGCAGGCGCTTATCAGATTCAAGTCATTTGTATCTTTTAACCAGACCAATAAAAGTATTTATTTTTATCACAAGAGCGCTTGGAAAATTTGACTCATTATTTCAGCCACCTCACCCCTCACTGTCGTTGCACCCGGTTCAGGCTTCAGCCGTTTTTGCTCAGCTTTTTGCTCAAAGGCCTCAGCTGTGAATACAGCGCTGGGGGAAGAGGTGTGTGTGGGGGGGGAGGTGCTGCTAACTTGCGCAAGCGCACTCAGGCAGCCTCCGAGCCCGCGGGCGCAGGCGCGCTTACTGCCGACAGAGCACTTCAGCCGCTTCCCTCGAGCCCGCAGTGCGCAAGCGCGCGACATCTCCGTTTCCCTCCCTCAGCCCCTTCTCCCCCTCCCCCCCCCGTCCCGGCCTCCTTTCCCCTTCACGAAGCCGGCTCCGGGGCGCGCTCACCCCTGTGAGGAGGCCGGAGGCTGGACTCAGAGGCTCCCTCTCCACTCCCGGAAGATCATGTACCAGCCCAGCCGGGGTGCGGCCCGGCGTCTCGGCCCTTGCCTCCGCGCCTACCAGGCTCGACCCCAGGTGAGAGCGGAGCAGAAGCTGGAGGGAGGAGAGGGGGCGGGGAGAGACCCTCCTCAGAGCCGGTGCGTGGGGCGGAGCGCGCGCTGGGTTCCGCGCAGGCGCAGAGACACCCACCGCCCCTTCCCACCTGTGCCCTGCAGCGCGTGGACGGGCTAGGGGTCGCGGGAGCGGGAGGGATTCACTGCCGGCCTGGCACGTAAGGACTTCGGTCCTCCCAGGTTTGAGGGCGGACAGACGGGGTCAAGGCCAGGCAGCGGGGCGCGTCTGCGTTGCGCCCGACTCTCCGCGGTTACCTGTGTCTAGAGGTGATTTGAAGGGCAGGGGCGGAGAGATTCGCAGCCCGGCCGCGGCGCCGTCCCGGAGTTCCTCGGCCCAGACCAGACCCGCGGGGCGCCTTCAGCAGCCCGCGCGTCTTGCACTCGGAGAGCGGTCCGGGCAGGAAGGCCGGCCAGTGTGCACCCGCTTCGGGCCCCTGCGCCGGGGCTGGCAAGATGGCCACGCCCCCAGCAGAGACGGCGCCTCTGGGACACCGTTGGGGACCGAGGTACCCGAGCGGGCCGCCCGCCTTCCCTGGAGTGAGACGGTCCCCTGGGTGGTTCCTTGGGAGCGGAGGGACTCGGGTGAGGCCTGACTTTGGGTGACCTCCCCTTGCAGTTTCAACGTCGGTAAACCCAGGAGAATGAAGGCCAGCCTTTAACTGTCTCCTGAGATTGTGTCTGTCATTAAAGGGGCCCAAAATGATAATAGCTTCCATTTATGTACTGCTTTCTAGGTCGCTACGTTTTGTTTACATTCATTATTTCATATAGGCCTCACAACTCAGTGAGGTTTTATTGTCCTGGTTTATAGGACATTTGTAGGAAGCGGAGGCATAGGGAATGAGAATGCCTGAAGTTACATGATAGAACTAGAATTCAGATTCCTAGCTTCAGCTGGATATTCTTTTTTCTCTGTACATTTGCCTCGCACACTTAATCATGGAGACGTACAGGCCACAGCATTTAATCCACAGTACAATAAAACCTGTTATTCGTTCACTCATCAAGTATGTATTACATGATTCTTGAGATAAGAGAGGTGAAACTGCCCCCAGTTTTGGAATCTCTTTTTTTTTTTTTTTGAAACGGAGTCTCGCTGTCAACCAGGCTGAAGTGCAGTGGCACCATCTCGGCTCACTGAAACCTCCGCCTCCTGCGTTCAAGCGATTCTTCTGCCTCAGCTTCCCGAGTAGCTGGGACTACAGGCACGAGCCACCATACCCGGCTCATTTTTTTGTGTTTTTAATAGAGACGGGGTGTCACCATATTGACCAGGCTGGTCTCGAACTCCTAGACCTCGTGTTCTGCCCGCCTCGGCCTCCCAAAGTGCTGGGATTACAGGTGTGAGCCACTGCACCTGGTCCAGTGTTGGAATCTTAAGGAATTCTGGCCGTGGATCACGAGGTCAAGAGATGAAAACCATCCTGGCCAACATGGTGAAACCCTATTTCTACTAAAAATACAAAAACTAGCTGGGGGTGGTGGCGCTCGCCTGTAGTCCCAGCTACTCGGGAGGCTGATGCAGGAGAATCACTTGAACCCGGGAGACAGAGTTTGCAGTGAGCTGAGATTGTGCCACTGCACTCCAGCCTGGCGACAGAGCGAGACTCCATCTCAAAATAATAAAATGGTTTCCTCCTGTTTTCAGTAGAGATGGAGATGAACCCATCCCTTTTTTCCTATAGTAATTCCATCCATTCTGTCAGGAGGAATAGGTATTGGAAGCCTGTTGAGCATCCAAGGGATGAAGGGGTGTTAGGCAAGTGGATTCTTATCTTTTTCCCTTTTGTTCTGTCTCCTTAGGACCAGCTTTATCCAGGGACTCTACCATTCCCACCCCTTTGGCCCCACTCCACAACAACCACTTCCCCATCGTCTCCTCTACTCTGGTCTCCCCTGCCCCCGCGCCTTCCCACCCAGCGTCCTCCCCAGGTTCCCCCACTACCTCTCCCTCAGATCCAGGCCCTCACCTCAGCATGGGTGGTTCTCCCTCCAGGAAAGGGGGAGGAGGGACCAGGACCTGAGTTGCATAGCGGCTGCCTGGACGGGCTTAGAAGCCTTTTTGAGGGACCTCCCTGCCCCTATCCTGGGGCTTGGATACCTTTCCAAGTCCCTGGAACTGCCCACCCTTCCCCTGCCACCCCATCAGGAGATCCTAGTATGGAGGAACATCTGTCTGTCATGTATGAGAGACTGAGACAAGAGGTAAGTCAGTGCAAAAGTGGCCTTCATCTACAGTGGGAAGGGATGTCAGTAATCCTTGGAGGTAGGGGGTTAGTCAACTGGATTCTTTTTTGGAACCATGAGGCAGGCATAGAAATGTATTATAAACATTTTCCTGAGAAAATGATGTTCCAGCCAGGACTCGAAGTGCTGTAATCCCAGCACTTTTGGAGGCTGAGGCAGGTGGATCATCTGAGGTCAGGACTTCAAGACCAGCCTGGCCAACATGGTGAAACCCCATCTCTACTAAAAATATAAAAATCAGCCAGGCATGGTGGCAGACACCTGTAATCCCAACTACTTAGGAGGCTGAGGCTGGAGAATCACTTGAGCCCAGGAGATGCAGTGAGCTGAGATAGCACCATTGTACTCCAGCCTGGGCAACAGAGTGAGACTCTGTCTCAAAAAAAAAAAAAGAAAATGTTCTTCATTTTGGGTTAAGGGAGGTTAATCATGGGATGAGATCTTTCATTCGAAGACGGGAGTAAGGAGGCCTTAAAAATAGAAAACTGGGCCTGGCACAGTGGCTCACGCTTATAATCCTAGCACTTTGGGAGGCCGAGGCAGGCAGATCACGAGGTCAGGAGTTCAAGACCAGCCTGGCCAACACAGCGAAACCCCATCTCTACTAAAAATATAAAAATTAGTAGCTGGGCACAGCAGGTGCCTGTAATCCCAGCTACTCGGGAGGCTAAGGGAGGAGAATCGCTTAAACCTGGGAGGCGGAGGTTGCAGTGAGCCAAGATCACACCACTGCACTCCAGCCTGGGTGACAAGAGCTACACTCTGTCTCAAAAAAAAAAAAAAAAAAAAATAGAAAACTGAAAAATAGGATTATCTTTTCTTTCCCACTGGGTTGATGCCATCTTCTTCCACCTAGCTTCCCAAGCTCTTCCTTCAGTCCCACGACTACAGTCTGTATTCCTTGGATGTGGAATTCATCAATGAGATCCTCAACATACATACCAAGTGAGAATTGGGGCACAGGTAGGGCCTTGGGGAGGAAAAGCACCCAAAGCTATACACATGACCCTTTCCACTTCCCAGAGAAGTTCCTAGATTGCTTCTCACAGCTCTTCCCCATTTCTTAGACAGAAGCCAGTTTGTTTTTCTAATTCTGCCATCATGAGAGTTCTTTCCCATCCCTTCTTCACAGGGGCCGGACATGGTACATTCTTTCACTGACCCTCTGCCGTTTCCTGGCCTGGAATTATTTTGCACACCTTCGTTTGGAGGTTCTACAACTGACCCGCCACCCTGAGAATTGGACCCTGCAAGCACGGTGGCGGCTCGTAGGGCTGCCTGTCCACTTGCTCTTTCTGCGGTTCTACAAGCGTGACAAAGACGAACTTTACCGGTAAGAGAGAAATGAAAAAGGACCCAAACTATAATCAGTTCCCTCTTTTTTTTTTTTTTTTCTTTTGAGACGGAGTCTCACTCTGTCACCCAGGGTGGAGTGCAGTGGCGTGATCTCAGCTCACCGCAGCCTCTACCTCCCGGGTTCCAGCGATTCTCCGGCTTCAGGCTCCTGGGTAGCTGGGATTACAGGCGCACCACCACACCTGGCTAATTTTTGTATTTTTAGTAGATACGGGGTTTCACCATGTTGGCTGGCTGGTCTCGAACTCCTGACCTCAGGTGATCTGCCTGCCTTAGCCTCCCAAAGTGCTGAGATTACAGATGATCTAGTCTCCCAGACAACCCTTGACCTATCCTGACTTGACTGTATAAGGACAGGGATCTTGTTTAGTTTATGTTAATGTTAAAAAAAAAAAAAATAAGAGAGGCTGAGTATATTAGAAAAACCTCTGAGCTTCAGTTTCTTCCTATACAGTGCCTAGCATATGGTAGGTACTCAAATACTTACTGAACAGGCTGGGTGTGGTGGCTCACGCCTGTAATGCCAGCACTTTGGGAGGCC
>NW_012115577.1:959134-963146 GCF_000951035.1 Colobus angolensis palliatus | reverse complement strand
TTCACCGTGTTAGCCAGGATGGTCTCTATCTCCTGACCTCGTGATCCGCCCGTCTCGGCCTCCCAAAGTGCTGGGATTACAGGCTTGAGCCACCATGCCCGGCCTGAAAAGTCCTGTCTCTTATGTTGAGCCTTACAACCTGGTAAATTTCTGCCTGGGAGTAGAATCGCAATAAAATGTTAGGCTCAGCCACAAACATTGGATATAAGTTTTTAAACCAGCAGTTCCCAAACTGCTGCATGGTAGAAATGCCCAAGGATCGTTAAAAAATATTGATGCCAAACACTGATTTAATTGAGACGGGACAACCTAAGCACTGAGATGTTTGTAAGCTGCCCAGGTGATCTAATATGTAGCAGAATTTAGAGACTACTCGTTTAAACAAATGCTTGAATTCAGCTTTGGGACCAGTCACCTTCTCCCTCAGTAAGCCTCCCTGTATTCCCCAGGACCTATGATGCCTACTCCACTTTCTACCTGAATTCCAGTGGCCTCATTTGTCGCCATCGTCTAGATAAAGTGAGTCCTAGGTAGGGCTGGGTGGGGTGAAGGGTAGAACATCCGTGTGCCTCCCCCAACTGGCATTAACCTTTCTCCTTGCAGCTGATGCCTTCACACTCACCTCCAACGCCTGTGAAGAAGCTGCTAGTGGGAGCCCTGGTGGCCCTGGGGCTGTCAGAGCCAGAACCTGACTTAAACCTGTGTTCCAAGCCCTGATCCTTGACCTTTGAATGGGGGCAGCACTGAAGACTGCTAAGCCCAAGAGAAGGAGGTGGAGGCAGCCAAGAATCTCAGGAGCCAGCTTCCTCTCTTTTCTCTCCTTCCTTCCTTTCCATCTCATGCTGTGTAAAGCTGCTCTGTAATTTAACTTGTAAATAATAAAGTTTAACTGACTATATGAGATAGAATTTCATATATCACTTTCTCTAGATCCCAAATATTCCCACAAGCTTTATTCCAAAAATAATTTTATTTAATAGGTATTAAATAATGTATAGAAGGAAAAGGAGCTGGTGTCACAGGTTCTGTTTACGTCCTTCTCTTACCCTAGCTCTTCTCGTGTTTTGCCTATTTTTTTGGGCATTTTCTTAGCATGGGGATCTTCTAGCTCCTTGGCCTTATAATAATGGGGAGCCACCTCCAGAAGCCAGCTGCTCTCAATCTCCAGTACCTAGAAGAAGAGAGAAAAGATCAATGGAGTTCCCTTCTTTCCAACGTAGATCTTTTGTTGTTGTTATTATTTTTTTCTTAAATTGAAACAGGGTCTTGCTCTGTTGCCCGGGCATGGCTCACTGCAGCCTCGACCTCCCAGGCTCAAAGCAGTCCTTCTGCCTCAGCCTCCCAAGTAGCTGAGACTACAGGCACACATCACAGTGCTCCATTAATTTTTTGTATAGATGGGGTCTCAGTATGTTGCCTGGGCTGATCTCGGCCTCCCAAAGTGCTGGGATCCTGCCTTGGCCTCCTAAAGTGCTAGGATGGTTTACAAGAATGAGCCACTATGCCCAGCCCCAACCTAGATCCTTACGTGTGTGGTCAAAAGTTATCTTTCCTCTTTGACTGCAGGGCTAGGGGTAAAGGTGCCTGGCTCTATTATTATATATCCAAAGGGCAGATACACCTCTATATGTTATTCAAGATACCAAATAAGCTATTCCTAAGAAAAGTCTAGAACAACATGCCAGGCGTGGTGACTCACGCCTGTAATCCCAACATTTTGGGAGACTGAGGCGGGCGGATCATGAGGTCAGGAGTTCCAGATCAACCCAGCCAACATGGTGAAACCCTGTCTCTATTAGAAATACAAAAATTAGCTGGGCGTGGTGGTGGGCACCTGTAATCCCAGCTACACTGGAGGCTGAGGCAGGGGAATCGCTTGAAACTGGAAGGCAGAGGTTGCATGAGCTGAGACTGTGCCACTGCACTCCAGCGTAGGCTACTAGAGTGCGAAACTCTTGTCTCAAAAAAAAAAAAGAAAAGCCTAGAACATAGACTAAGTACACTCTGTGAGACAAGAGACACTCTGCTTTGTTCATTATGGCCCCAGCACCTATACAGTAGCCATTCAAATATGTATTGAATAAATGTCTAGTTCTCAGATCTTGGAAGATGCTGACACCTGTTAGAAAGGATGTCTTTGGGCTGGGCACAGTGGCTTACAACTGTAATCCCTGCACTTTGGGAGGCCGAGGCACGCATTTAAGACCAGCCTGGCCAACATGGTGCAACCTCATCTCTACTAAAAATAACAAAAATTAGCCAGGCGTTGAGGCTTGCGCCTGTAATCTCAGCCACTTGGAAGGCTGAGGCATGAGACTATCTTGAACCTGGGAGGCAGAGGTTGCAGTGAGGCTAGATTGCGCCACCGCGCTCCAGCCTGGGCAACAGAGCGAGACTCAGTCTCAAAAACAAAAACAAAAACAAAACAAAGGATGTCTTTCTATTTTACCCTACCTTCCTCTTTCTGTACCAGTCCCAGCAACTTGAACCTGGGTTCTTAGCTTGTCAGGATACCATCTCTCTACATAGTCTCCACGTGTGTGGGCACAGGATGTTCTCACCTGTCTCATGAACTCTTTGGTGGTCAAGACAAGTTCGTGGTAGAGCAGCCAGCGTGGCTGTTGCTCAAAGAGGGAGGAGTTGGGATGAATGAAGACCGTCTGCTGCTGTTTTACTGTGCGGTAGCCGCTCCGAGTCAACCGTGCCGTGTGGTAAAAGTATCCAGCAGTGATGGCCTAAGGAGCAGGCAGGCAAGAAAATCAATGGAAAAGGCAGACATCTAGGGACCCTAAGAGCTCACTACCTTTTTAATTCAAGCTTCAGGAAAACTAGAGAGATAAGGAATGCATGAAGAACTCCCCAGGAATGAACCTTCAGCGGTCTGGGGAAGAAAGGGCCCTGGGAGGACACCGTCATACACCAGGGGAAGAAGGCATGCTCTCAGGCTAGAGGAACTGCTGCATGCCCCCAGAGAAGCTTGCTCCTGGGAAGGCATTGGGGGTGGAGAGCAGGAGGCTGAAGAAATGCTGACCTTGCGTACACGGATATAGTCCCCCTGGCAGGAACTAAGACCAACTTCCACACGTTCCAAGAGCCCTTCCAGCTGTTCCCGCACATCCCGGGCTCGGCGCATTGATCTGAACTGTACAAAGTTCTCATAGCACCACTGGGAAGAGTAACCACTCTCAGCCCACTGGGAAAAGGGTTAAAAAGAAAGGAGAGATAGTTAAGTATACAGCAGGACTAAAGTCCCCCGGTGTCTCTCATTCCCACTCACCCAAGGCCAGTGACCTGTGTGTAAACGTTTAGCAGAACCAGGTGGTCACCACCAGGGAGAAAGAAGTTGACACGGGCATTGTCAGCATGGACGACCTTGTCCTTTGGTCGGTAGAAGATGGAGTTGTTGACAGAGAGCATGGCAGCCACTGTCAGGATCTCCTCTGAACAGCTGTACCTGGGACAGGAAGGGGAAAGCATGAGTTCAAAGCAAGACACATAGGAACGGATATGGTGGAGTGGGGAGTGACCACGGTGTGATGGATGTCTCCTCATGTGGAAAAGGCTGGTTGGCCGAATGGCTACAAAGCAGCCAGCAGATAGATTCTGGCAGCAGCCTGGGGGTCAAGGAGGTAGGGGCCATAGATGAAACACAGTCACAAAGGAGGGACATCCATGGAGGCAGGAGCAGGAAACACTGGGGACTTCTGAGGCTTCTGCAGAAAGTGTGCATTCACTATGTGCATTTGGAAAAGATCTCTGACAGCAGAGGAATGGCATTTAAAGGTGGTCCCTCCACAGCTACATTAAATGTTTTAGTTTGAAACCTTAGGAACGAGTAAGTTCCTCAAGGGGCCAGGCACAGTGGAATCAAGGATAGGATCAAGTGTCTTACCCTTGTTGGCCTCAAAAGAGGGCAATCAGAGGTATCTAATACTTCACTGTGTGTTAAAGTCAGAGGTATCTAATACTTCACTGTGTGTTAAAGTCAGAGGTATCTAATACTTCACTGTGT
>NW_012115577.1:956522-959084 GCF_000951035.1 Colobus angolensis palliatus | reverse complement strand
TGTTAAAGTCAGAGGTATCTAATACTTCACTGTGTGTTAAAGTCAGAGGTATCTAATACTTCACTGTGTGTTAAAGTCAGAGGTATCTAATACTTTACTATGTGTTAAAGGATAATACGATGAAGAGAAAAAGACAGACAAAGAGGACGCCAGAGACAAGAGGAGGCCTGGCCAGTATGTGTGCTGGGGGACCAGGTGGAGGGAGGGCTTACTTCTCAGAGGCTAAGATCATTTTGGACAGCATGGGGTCCACCGGCAGCTCTGCCATCTTTCGACCAGACTAAGGAGAGGAGAGAGAGAGTTGAGCCCAGTCCTCCCTCAGGTTTCCCACTACTACTACAGGGGTCCCTGGAGCCATCCTGACCCCTATCATCCTGCCCCAAGCCATGCTGCCCCCTAACTCACCGTAGTGAGCTCCCCAAGGTGGTTGAGGGCTCCCAGAGCATACAGCTGCTCCAAAGCCAGCAGCAGTGTCTCATATGGTGGAGCATCCAGGAAATCAAAGTGCATTAGGTCATGGATCCCTAGAGAGAGGTGTGACAGATGGAACACAGTCCCTTCAAAGGACAGTGACTCCAGCCCCTCCCTCCTCTCTCAGGTAGCCCAATCACCTAAGCTCTTGAGCAGCAACACAACATTGCCCAAGCTGGTCCTCTGGATCTCAGGCACTGTGGTTTCCTCAAGCTCGTGCTGATAGGCCCAGGCGGTATACAGGCGGAAGCACTTCCCTGCAGCCACTCGACCTGCCCTGCCAGCTCGCTGATTGGCTGAGGCCTGGAAAGAAAGGAGAGCAGGCTGGCTGACAATTTGGTCAGGGAAAAGAGAAAAGGCAGTATTTACGCAAGAAATCTGTAAGGATGCAAACTGCTCATCCCCGTTCCCTAGGAAGCCCCCACTCTGCTTCTGAGTTGGACCTTCTCTGTGGGCCAACTCCACCTCCCCCCATGGATTCCCAGGCTGACCTTGCTGCAGGGTGTGACAGTGAGCGATTCCATGCCTGTGCGGGGGTTGTAGCTCTTCTGCTTACAGAACCCTGGATCCAGCACATAAATGATACCCTCGATGGTGAGTGATGTCTCAGCAATGTTCGTTGCCACAACCACCTGAGTGAGAGGATATGGGGTCATCCAGTGACCCTACCTACATAGTTACCCAGAAAAAGTAATCTTGGAAAGTTAGGAGTAGTGAAGCAATTGCAGTAAGGGGCAGGAGCTAAAGGAATTAGTATTCAAGGTCAGGAGCAGGAGACAAGTCCAAAAGACAGGGGAGAGGGAAGTGGGGGCTGGGAGACAGCAGGGCCATAGGAGGAAAGGAAATGGAGAAGAGGATTTAGGGGTTTTTTTTGGGGGGGGTTGGGAAATGGGGGTGTTCAAGTTCCTGCCCCATCTTCCCCACCACCGCTTTCATCTTCACACAACACTTCCTGTAAGAGCCTCCTAACACGTCTCCCTGCTTCTGCTCCTACCCTCTGTCACATAGCATCCAGGACAGTCCTTTTAAAATACAAACCTGTCACATCACTCCCCATCCTTCAGTGGCTTCCTATCCTACTCTAGAATTTAATCCAAGCCCCTTAAAAGCCTGGATCACCTACCCCGGCTGCCTTTCTGACCTCATCTGCTAGCACTCCACCACCTCCCTCACTCCTCTCGCACACTGCTTTGCTCTGCCCACATAAGTGCACTCCTCAATGGATTATTTGCATCAGCTGTTCCCTCTGTCTGGCACACTCTTCTCACAGGTATCAGCCTGGCTCCCTCCCTCACCTGCTTTGGGTCTCTGTTCCACTTTCCCCTTACTGAAGAGGCCCTCACTACACCTCAAGAAAAATACCTTCATGCCAGTCCTCACTCCCACCCCTCAGAGTCAAGTTCCATCCTGCTATGCTACCTTGTATCTCTTCATAGCACTGGCCACAAATTGACATTATGTATTTATGCATCCACTATTTCCCCAATAGACCACAAGTGCAAGTTTGTTAGGCTAGGGACGTTTGTTCTGTTCATCACTGTATCATCAGCCCCTGTGTACCCGACACACAGAAGGAACTCATTAAGTATTTGTTGAATGAAAGTTAAACCTCTGCTCAAAATCCTTTGATTGCTACTCAGCTGTCTAAAGTCCAAACTTCGCTGGGCACAGTGGCTCAGGCCTGTAACCCAGCACTTTGGGAGGCCAAGGCAGGTGGATCACTCGAGGCCAGGAGTTCAAGACCAGCCTGGCCAACATGGCAAAACCCCGTCTCTACTAAAAATTAGCTGGGTGTTGGCCGAGCACAGTGGCTCATGCCTATAATCCCAGCACTTTGGGAGGCCAAGGTGGGTGGATCACCGGAGGTCAGGCGTTCAAGACCAACCTGGCCAAAATAGCGACACCTCATCTCTACTAAATATACAAAAAATTAGCTGGGCGTGGTGGACGCCCATAATCCCAGCTGCTAGGGGGCTGAGGCAGGTGAATCGCTTGAACCTGAGAGGCAGAGGTTGCAGTGAGCAGAGTTGGCGCCACTGCACTCCAGCCTGGGCAAGAGTGAGACTCCATCTCAAAAAAAAAAAAAAAAAA
>NW_012115577.1:951061-955942 GCF_000951035.1 Colobus angolensis palliatus | reverse complement strand
AAAAAAAAAAAAAAAAAGAAAAATAAATAAAGTCCAAACTCTCCTGTCATCAAAGGCTCTCCCTAATCTTAGCCTCAAATTGTTTTTAGCCTTGTCTCCTACTCCTTCACCATATGAACCTCCCACTAAGCCTACTAGCTCACACTGACCTCAAACACTTTGGGCCTTCCTCTGATAACTTCTCAGCCATTTTTCTTTTTTGAGATGGAGTCTTGCACAGTCACCAGGCTGGAGTGCAGTAGGGCAATCTCAGCTCACTGTAACCTCCTCCTCCCGGGTTCAAGCGATTCTCATGACTCAGCCTCCTGAACAGCTGGGATTATAGGCGCACGCCACCACGCCCGGCAGATTTTTGTATTTTCAGTAGAGGCAGGGTTTCACCATGTTAGCAAGCCCAGTTTTGAACTACTGACCTCAAGTGATCCGCCCACCTCGGCCTCTGAAAGTCCTGGGACTACAGGCGTGAGCCACCGTGCCTGACCTCAGCCTTTTCTCTTTTTTTTGAGATGGAGTCTCACTCTGTCGCCCAGGCTGGAGTGCAGTGACGCGATCTCAGCTCACTGCAAGCTCCGCCTCCTGGGTTCATGCCATTCTCCTGCCTCAGCCTCCCGAGTAACTGAGACTACAGGTGACCGCCACAATGCCCAGCTAATTTTTTATTTTATTTTTTTAGTAGAGACGGGGTTTCACCGTGTTAGCCAGGATGGTCTTGATCTCCTGACCTTGTGATCCGCCCGCCTTGGCCTCCCAAAGTGCTGGGATTATAGGCGTGAGCCACCGCGCCTGGCCGACCTCAGCCATTTCTCTTAAAGGTCCATATCAAATCCCAACTTCTGGCACATCAAGGACTTCCCTTCTCCACTGAATCTACTGTGCTTACTTTCCAGATCACATATTTGGCTCTCTCTTGGTTCACACCATATTTCTCCTCCCTTCAGTCCCAGGGACAAAGGACTGACTGCTCCTCAGCTGTGTGCAGCAGGTGAGCCCAGGGCTCACCTTGCATAGGGCAGGCACACAGCTTTTTCACTACTAGTTGTGGGAAGCATAGGGGTGAAGAGTGTGGGTTTCTCCAACTGACCTTTCGTGCCCCAGGTGGCGTGGGCTGGAAGATACGGGCCTGCATGTCAGAGGGCAGGTTGGCATAAATGGGCAGCACCAGGAGCTCCCGGATTTTGGAGCCCAGGCGGCGGCAGCGATCCTGGAGCATCTCACAGGCAGCCTCAATCTCCTCCTGGATAGAGGGTGGAGAGAGCAGCAGGGATCCCAGAGTCACAGAAGGCCAACATGCCGCCCCCGTCTACCCCTGGGATACATCATCCCCTCTCCCAACCATGTCAGGCACCTGTCCTGTCAGGAACACCAGGATATCCCCAGGGGGCTGGGTCACGTGGATCTGCAACACAGATACAACACAAGCTTCCAAGTAGTCGGCCTCTGGAGCCTGGAGAGCAGAAAGAGATGGGGTAACAGGAGGACCACCTGCTTAGACAAACCTTTCCTCTCCTCCCAGTTCAACATATACTTTATCCTAGTTCCCCTTTGGACCTTCCACTCCATCTTTCCCTCCTTGGGATAACCTTCTCCAAAGGCCTCAGCTTTTCTGCCACAGACTCAAGCCCATCCTCCCTGAGGCAGCACCTTGGTGTAGAAGATGTCCACAGGAAACCTGCGTCCGGGGATTCGAAACACAGGGGCGTCATCAAAGAAGCTGGAGAAACGGGCAGTGTCCAGTGTGGCTGAAGCCACCAGGACCTTGAGCTCAGGTCGGAAGCGAGCAACATCCTTGATCAATCCAAAGAGAATGTCTGTGTGTAGGGTCCGTTCGTGTGCCTCATCCACCATCACCACACTGGGGAGGGAAGAGGCAGCAATGAGGGAGGAGCGCTGGGCAATGCAGTATCAGACACCAGGGTTCCCTGGATGAGAAGGGAGTAATGGACACAAAGAGCTCAAGAACGACTGTTGACGGAGGGGGATCTAAGGAGAACTCAGCCATCCCAGTTATGTAAGACCAACAGAAAGTCAGAGGCGGCCAGGGACCCATGATCTGCAACCTATGCCGGCCTCAGCAGACAATAGAAGCCAAGATGTAGAGGCTGCACTGAGGCCAGGACAAGTTAGATATACTCTCTAGTTCAGTCAAGAGTCTGCTTAGACTCAGTAGCTGCTCTTACTAGAAAAAGTTGAAGGATATGCTTTAGGCTGGGCACGGTGGCTCACACCTGTAATCCCAGCACTTTGGGAGGCCAAGGCAGGCAGATCACGAGGTCAGGAGATTGAGACCAGCCTGGCCAATATGGCAAAACCCTGTCTCTTCTAAAAATGCAAAAAAAAATGAGCCAGGTGTGGTGGCACGCACCTGTAGTCCCAGCTACTCAGGAGGCTGAGGCAGGAGAATCACTTGAACCCGGGAGGCAGAGGTTGCAGTGAGCCAAGATTGAGCCACTGCACTCCAGCCTGGGCGACACAGAGAGACTCCATCTAAAAAAGAGGTCAGGTGCGGTGGCTCAAGCCTGTAATCCCAGCACTTTGGGAGGCCGAGACGGGCGGATCACGAGGTCAGGAGATCGAGACCATCCTGGTCAACATGGTGAAACCCTGTCTCTACTTAAAAAAAAAAAAAAAATTAGCCGGGCATGGTGGCGGGCGCCTGTAGTCCCAGCTACTTGGGAGGCTGAGGCAGGAGAATGGCATGAACCTGGGAGGCGGAGCTTGCAGTGAGTCGAGATTGCACCACTGCACTCCAGTCTGGGTGACAGAGCGAGACCTGCCAAGGATTCTTCTTTTGCAGAGAGGAGCAAGTTAAGCCTTTCTACTCCAACTCTCAGAGGACTCTGCATGCTCCCTGGTTTCCTCCTAACTCAGTTATGTGCATGACACCTTCTTTCTCTTTGCTTTATTTTTTGGCTTTTCTGGGTGGCAGCCAAGTCCCAGGAACTCATCCTCATCTTCCCCTACCTACCTCTCTGACCTCAACTCTTTGTCCCTAACCCTAACTGTGATGGTGAAGTCCCCAGTTATTCCACAAAGCAGGCTGGCTCAATGGGCAAAAGTATCTGCATCAGGCCCTCTTGCACTGGCTGGCTCTCCATGGGTTCTCAGAGATTTTTTGCAAGGGATATGAAGGATAAAATCCTATCTGTCCAATTGCTCCACTGTGATCTTCCAGGGCCAGAAATTCACAGCCTCTGAAGAGTCAAAAGGGCACATATTGTTCAGCTGGCCTGACCCCAACCCCATCACATTCATGAATCCCTTTTCCCCCTCAACACATGTTCAACCAACCTCTGCTTGGCCATTTCCAGCACTAAGAGCTCATTATTCACAGACCAAGCTACCCAAGACTTCTGTGGAGGGCCAAGATCCAGAGTCCAACCACTCTGACAGGCCCTGCAATCTCCAATACTCTGAGGGTTACTCAGCCATCGGTACTGAGTTGGAATCTGTCTCCCTGTAACCTCCCCATGGCTCCTAGCTATATCCTGTAGGGTTACATAAACCAAGTCTCATCCTTCTTTCCATGTAACAGCCTTCACATATTTAGAGGGAACCAGGATGCCTCTCCTGTTTCTCCCTCTGAGCTGAGCATTCCAAGTGTTTTCAAATGGTCTTCACATGGCATTTCAAGCCTCCACAGCAATGCCATGCTATCCTGGTTGTTTTCTAAACCCTGGAGATGAATGGGGAAAGAAGAAGAGGCTTTCTCTACAATCTCTTCCATCCCCCAGCCCCATCTCCGTGGTACCTGGAGGTCAGTTCAAGGACCGTTTGAATCATAACGATTTAAGAACTGGTAGATTAATCAGAAGACAATGGCTGAATTGGCTGGGTGGCAAGAAATGAGAGAAAAGCCAGAGATTAGAGATCCAGGAAAGAACTGAGTGGGAGGGAGGCGGCAGCACAGGGGGAAGAGAGTGTGGGCAGCTCTCTCATGGGAGATGAGGGCCCTGTATGTACCTGTAACTTGCAAGGTCAGGCTCAGAGAGGAACTCCCGGAGAAGCATCCCATCTGTCATGTAGCGGAGGACAGTTCGCTCTGATGTGCAGTCCTCAAAGCGGATGCTGTAGCCAACCTGGTCAAGGGGAACCATTAGCAACCAAGTGTTGGATGGTGTGCCCTGAAAGGAACTTGGGGAAAGGTGAAGTGGGGCAGCACCAAGACTTCTGCTGTAGGGACCTGAGGGCAGTGTAGACTGAGTCACAGACCCCAGTCTCTACCCCCCAGTTCCCTAGAAATCTCACCTCATTCCCAAGCTTCACACCCATCTCCCGGGCCACTCGGGCAGCTACACTCATGGCGGCCACTCTCCGGGGTTGGGTGCAGGCAATCTTCATACCCTTCTTTGTATAACCCTGAATGACAAGGAAGAAAAAAGAGGTTTACCCTTTGCTAAATATGCCCGCTGGGACCAGGTACAATTCAGAGAAAGAAGTTGTAAAAGCCAGACAGGAGAAAAGGAGGAAAAGACAGATGCTGAAAACGAGAAAAGAAGGGCAAATAGATAGGATGACAGACCTAGGGCCCTCAAAGGGGGTCCTCACCTAGCTCTGGGTAATTAAGTTCATGGCTCTGCTAGACTTGAGCTGGAAAAGAACAGATTAGCTGAGGCAGTCAGCTAAGGTAAAAAGCAGGAAGGCTGGACACAGTGGCTCACGCCTATAATCCTAGAACTTGGGGAGGCTGAGGTGGGAGGATTGCTTGAGCTCTGGAGTTCGAGACCAGCCTGGGTAACATAGTGTGACAAAAAAATTAAAAATTAAAAATTTTGGCCAGGCACAGTGGCTCACGCCTGCAATCCCAGCACTTTGGGAGGCCGAGCCAGGCGGATCTCCCGAGGTTGGGAGTTTGAGACAAGCTTGGCCAAAATGGTGAAACCC
>NW_012115577.1:938689-950571 GCF_000951035.1 Colobus angolensis palliatus | reverse complement strand
TCAGGCCAGGTGCAGTGGCTAACACCTGTAATTCTAGCACTTTGGGAGGCCAAGGTGGGCAGATCACGAGGTCAGGAGATTGAGACCATCCTGGCCAACATGGTGAAACACCCTCTCTACTAAAAATTAACTGGGTGTACAAAAATTAATACAAAAATTAGCTGGGTGTAGTGGTACGCACCTGTAGTCCCAGCTACTCAGGAGGCTGAGGCAGGAGAATCACTTGAACCTAGGAAGCGGAGGTTGCAGTGAGTCAAGATCGCACCACTGCACTCCAGCCTGGCGACAGAGCGAGACTCCACCTCAAAAAAACAAAAAATTTTTAATATGGGCATGGTGGTGTGCACCTCCCAGATAGGAGGCTGAGGTGGGAGGATGTCTTGAGCCCAGGAATTCCAGCTTGCAGTGAGTCATGATGGTGCCACATCATTCCAGCTTGGGCATCAGAGCAAGAGCCTCCAAAATAGGGCAGGGGCCAGGCACAGTGGCTCATGCCTGTAATCCCAGCACTTTGGGAGGTTGAGGTGACTGGATCACTTGAGGTCAGGAGTTTGAGACCAGCCTGGCCAACATGGTGAAATCCCATCTCTACTACAAAATAAGCCAGGTGTGGTGGCACATGCCTGTAATTCCAGCTACTCTGAAGACTGAGGCAGGAGAATTGCTTGAACCCAGGAGTAAGAGGTTGCAGTGAGCCGAGACTGCGCCACTGCACTCCAGCCTGGGTGACACAGCAAGACTCCCATCTCCAAAAAAAAAAAAAAACTATCAAAAAGACAAGAAAATAGTCCTTTAACTTCTTGTTTTTTGGCCAGGTTGGAGTACAGGGAGGTCCACATTTACACACGTGTCCCACTCCACCTATCCACCTACCCATCCTTCTAACCTGAATGAAATGAATGCAGGAAGTGAGAACATAAATGTGAAAAGGGTATGGTCTTTATTCTCAAGAATTTCACAATTTAGTGGAAAAGATGGGTAAGTGACTACTAAAAATGCAATATAAAAGGAGCTCTGACAGGAATGAGGACATTAATGCCAGGTGCACTGGCAAGCTGAAGGGTGAGATGACTGTACCTCCTCAAAGAGATACTGCGGGATCTGGGTGGTCTTCCCTGAGCCTGTCTCGCCTTCAATGATGAGGACTTGGTGATTTGCAATAGCAGCCAGGAGCTCCTCTCGAAATGGGAACACTGGGAGGCTGCGGCGGACGGCCTGGATGGACTCTTTCTGCTGGGCCTGAGTTGAGGTGGGTGGAGCTGATGGCTCCTAAGGAAAGAGGAGGAGATGTGAGCTAAATAGCTCGCTTCGGGTCCTCCTTAGAATATCTCCCAGCTCTCCTCTTACCTCATCACCCTGGAGCTGAGTGGCCCGGACAAACTCAATGGTCTCCTCCTCCTCCAGCACCAGCTGATACTTGGGCTCCTGAGAGGCAGCATCTCGGGCCCCAAACTTCAGGGATGCTGCCCCAAGCCGCGCCTCCTCCCAGCGCCGCTGCTCCTCCCCAGGGGCTCCTGATTCCTCCTCCACTAGATCCACAGCTCGGGCTGGCTACAGAGAGTGGGGATATGTGAAGACTCGAAAACAGAGGATGTCCTCTCTGCCCAACCCCCTCCTCCCGTAACTACCCCCGCCCACTGCCCACTGGGAAAGGCAAGGCAAGAAAGGGGCTGACCCAGGGGTTGCCCAATCCCCTAAAGCCTTCCCCACAATTTGTCTTGGGGACCAAGGCTGAAGCAGATGCCGCTTCGCCTCACCTGTCCTCGGGTTTCCTTGGGCATGTGGTAGCGATTGGTGGCCTCCAGCTTCTCCTGCTCCCCAGCTGCCCGGTACTCCCGGGCGAGATCCCGCACTCGCCGCTTATATTTGAGCTCCTGCCGCTCATGCCGGCTCAGCTCCACGTCCCCAAAAAGGAACTCCTCATCAGCCAGCTCCGCCTCCAGGTCCTCAAGCTTCTCTCGCTCCCGCTTAGCCAGGTACTCTCGGCGAGATTTCTTCCGCAGCTCAGGGACCTGAGTTGGGAAAGGACAGTCAAATCCTCATCTTGCTGGAGCAGCAACCCCTTTCTCTACCAATCCCTAAAAAGGAAAAATTCCCTGACAGGTGGGCATGAGAACCTAAGGATGCACCCTCCACCTTCCCTCTGCAATGCACAACCAAAACAATGACATACTCAAATCTGGGCCCCTTTGGATGCTACATACTGATGCCACACCCTACCTTCCTGCAGCAGAATCCAGCTGGAAAGTCCTGTTGGGCAGCATTATCATCTTTGTTAAAATAGATACATTAGGGAGACGTCTGCATAGCTTTATTTTACTCTTGCCATTTTATTCGAATTAGTGGAAAGGGGGAAAATAAAAGGCTAATCCAGTATTTAGAAGCACAGGACTCAAACCGAAAACAATTAAAGATAGAAACCAGTGGGGGTGCCAACAGGAGGCAATCTTCAGCCCCAGTTAGATGTTCCTTGGTCTTAAACTGTACGACTGTAGTTTGAGGGAGAGAGAAAAAGTGATTATAAAAAGGTAGGACTACAGCATCAGAGTGTTTCTGTAAGGCAAATGTAATCAGGGATGTTTGGCTCTCTGGTACTAACCTCTCTTCACCATGCTATGTGTCACTTAGTTTCTACACATTTACCTTTGATACAAACTTTTCAGGACACATTATGGATGACAGCAGAAAACTGGCAATATCTGTAAGGCCCTTTCCTGCCAGGAGTCCTCCCACTATGACATCATCATCTTCCCTGTGATCACAACTTCCTCTAATGCAAGGTCAAAGCCCCTCTGGTGGGCACAGTGGCTCACACCTGCAATCCCAGCACTTTGAAAGGCTGAGGCAGGTGGATCCCCTGAAGTCAGGAGTTCGAGACCAGCATGGCCAACATGGTGAAACCCCGTCTCTACTAAAAATACAGGTGGGCACAGTGGCTCACACCTGCAATCCCAGCACTTTGAAAGGCTGAGGCAGGTGGATCCCCTGAAGTCAGGAGTTCGAGACCAGCATGGCCAACATGGTGAAACCCCGTCTCTACTAAAAATACAAAAATTAGCCAGGCACAGTGGTGGGCACCTGTAATCCCAGCTACTTGGGAGGCAGAGGCAGGAGAATCGCTTGAACCTGGGAGGCGAGGTTGCAGTGAGCTTACATCACGCCACTGCGCTCCAGCCTGAGCGACAAGAACAAAACTCCATGTTAAAAAAAAAAGTCCCTCTAGTGCTTTATCCTTAAGGGGCCTGGTTCTACTTAGTTGCTTGGCTTTTCTTGTTTGTTCTGTAAAGACTTAAAATGCAGTTTATGATCACCACCTAATTTAAGTACCACAGTCAAATATTCCTTCAATGGAAGAGGCAGATAGATTTTTTTTTTTTTTGAGACGGAGTCTCGCTCTGTCGCCCGGGCTAGAGTGCAGTGGCCGGATCTCAGCTCACTGCAAGCTCCGCCTCCCGGGTTTACGCCATTCTCCTGCCTCAGCCTCCCGAGTAGCTGGGACTACAGACGCCCGCCACCTCGCCCGGCTAGATTTTTGTATTTTTTAGTAGAGATGGGGTTTCACCATGTTAGCCAGGATGGTCTCGATCTCCTGACCTCGTGATCCGTCCGTCTCGGCCTCCCAAAGTGCTGGGATTACAGGCTTGAGCCACCGCGCCCAGCTAGATTTTTTTTTAATATGGGTAAAAAATCAGAGCAATTTGAGCATTAAAAAGAATAATGATGTGAGATTATAAAATACTGAAAAATAAAAATTCTTGAATCCAACATGACACACACAAACAAAAAACAAGGGAAAAAAAAATCTGTCTCCAGTGAAATGACTGTTACACCAAACTCCTTACTCTAAAAGTTGGTATTTAAAAGGAAACAAACATTTACCCTGGTTTTTAAGAAGGAACTCTAGCTTGTTCCTAGTTGTTAAGGAAAAGCTCTTCTTTATAGACAAATTCTAGCCAATACACGTAACAGGAGTGAAAGAATCAAAAAAATCACCATTTTGCAATCCCCAATAAAATAACATGTTCAGGAAAGGATTACCAGTGGCTGCTAACAGCATTCGATGAAAGGCTGTTGGTAGAAAGGATATCAATACTAATAGATACACAACTGGATAGTATGTCCCCGTCATATGACATAATATGAAGTGCACATCACCGCCCAAGAAGTGTTCCTGCCACAACTGTTTAATCTGAGTGTAGACAAGCTTTAGACCCGATTGCCGCTTTAAAGAAAGCACAGGGCAGAGAAGTACTTAACACCGTAAGATAAGGATCAGACAAATCCAGAATGTAGGACACTGCAAGGTGAGACAGAGAGAGAGAGAAACAAACTTAAAATCTAATAACCAAATGCAATGCATGAACCTTGACTGCATTGTTAGGAAAAAGCAGTCATTAAAGTTATTTTGGGGGTAATGAGGGAAATCTTTGATTGTACAGAGATCTTAGTCGATACATAAGAATTGCTGTTCAACTTCCTGACTGTGACAAGAGCATTCTGATTTTAGAGGACAATGTCTTTATCCTTAGCAGGTACATACTGATGTACTTAGAGATAAAATGCTATGATGTCTAAGACTCTTTTAAATGATCTGAAAAGAACATACCACATGTACAAAGACAATGCAAATATTGCCCACAGTATTAACCATTTTTCAAACTGAATAGTGTACATGAGTGTTCTCTGTTCTATTCTTTCAACTTCCCTATGTGCTTAAATATTTTTGTAATTAAAAAAGAAAAATTACAGCTGGGCACAGTGGCTCACGCCTGTAATCCTAACACTTTGGGAGGCCGAGGGGGGTGGATCACCTAAGGTCAGGAGTTTGAGATCAGACTGGCCAACATGGCAAAACCGCGTCTCTACTAAACACACAAAAATAAGCCGGGCATGCTGGTGCATGTCTGTAGTCCCAGTTACTCGGGAGGCTGAGGCAGGAGAATCACTTGAACCCGGGAGGCAGAGGTTGCAGTGAACCGAGATCATGCCACTGCACTCCAGCCTGGGCAACAGAATGAGACTCCGTCTCAAAAAAAAAAAAAAGAAAGAAAAAGAAAGAAAAATTAAATTCAGGCCAAAACAGTAACACCACCACCACTACAACTGCATTGAGATGTCTCAGAAGCCTAACCACAGTCAATTTCAGGAAGAGAGATGAGATAAATTGGTCAGGAGAGACCTGGGAACTAGTAGGCCATTCTCAGAACTCCAAGAGTAGCCCAGGCACGCGGTGGCTCACGCCTATAATCCTAGCACTTTGGGAAGCCAAGGCAGGTGGATCACCTGAGGTCAGGAGTTCAAGACCAGCCTGACCAACACGGAGAAACCCTGTCTCTACAGAATTAGCCAGGCGAGATAGCTCATGCCTGTAATCCCAGCTATGCTGGAAGCTAAGGCAGGAGAATCGCTTGAACCTGGGAGGCAGAGGTTGCAGTGAGCCAAGACCACGCCATTGTACTCCAGCCTAGGCAACAAGCGCAAAACTCCGTCTCAAAAAAATAAATAAATAAAAGGTCAGGCGCGGTGGCTCACGCCTGTAATCCCAGCACTTTGGGAGGCCAAGGCGGTCGGATCACGAGGTCAGGAAATCAAGAACATCCTGGCTAACATGGTGAAACCCTGTCTCTACTAAAAAAACACAAAAAACATTAGCCGGGCATGGTGGCGGGCGCCTGTAGTCCTAGCTACTCGGGAGGCTGAGGCAGGAGAATGGCATGAATCCGGGAGGCAGGGTTTGTAGCAAGTCAAGATCACACTACTGCGCTCCAGCCTTGGGGACAGAGAGAGACTCCATCTCAAAAAAATAAATATAAATAAATAAATAAATAAATAAAATTTAAAAAGTAAAAAGGGCCAGGCGTGGTGGCTCACGCCTGTAATCCCAATACTTTGGAAGGCCAAGGCAGGCAGATCATAAGGTCAAGAGATCAAGACCATCCTGGCCAACATGATGAAACCCCCTCTCTACTAAAAATACAAAAAACTAGCCAAGTGTGGTGGTGCGGGTCTGTAGTCCCAGCTACTTGGGAGGCTGAGGCAGGAGAATCGCTTGATTCCTCCACCAGGGAGGCAGAGGTTACAGTGAGCTGAGATCACGCCACCACACTCCAGCCTGGCAACAGAGTGAGACTCCACCTCAAAAATAAATAAATAAACAAAAATTAAAAATAAAACAAAACAAATAAATAAAAAGAAGGCAGGGCACGGTGGCTCACGCTTGTAATTCCAGCTCTTTGGGAGGCCAAGGTGGGTGGATCACAAGGTCAGGGGTTCGAGATCACCCCGGCCAACATGGTGAAACCTCATCTCTACTAAAGATAAAAAAAATTAGCCAGGTGTGGTGGTGTGCTCCTGTAATCCCAGCTACCCGGGAGGCAGAGGATGCAGTGAGCTGAGATCGTGTCACTGCACTCCAGCCTGGGCGACAGGACAACGTGTGCCCCTCTCCATTTCAAAAGAAAGAAAAAAGGTAAGAAAAAAAAAGGAGCTCCAAGTGTCTCAAAATTCTATTGGGGAATCTAAGTGTGACTTTACTTGACAAGACCAGGCCTTTGGAAAACAGCTTACCTTACCTAGTTTCATACCATAAAAAGTCCAGTTTATGAATTATGAGGGCTCTGCCCCTGTCCAGTGAGAAGACACACGGAGATCACAAAGCCGCATAAGGGGTGCAGGAATTAGGTGGTGGGAAGGTATTTGGAGATGGTGTGCCTAAGCTGAATGGTTAGCACATTCCTGTACAGTGGGACTGCTGCCCTGCCCTTGTCCTCCAGCAACCTTCTTGACAACATTCCAGCTGCCTCACATCTCATTAGGACTCAGGAATAGGGAAAGCTGACGATTTCATTCACTAATAGAGTATATTTGATCCTAAAGTTAACAGTCAAGGAGGACTTATGGGTAGCCTCCCTCCCCCTACAACTTAAGAGGGTTCCTTCCCTCGACAATATAAGTCTGTCCTCAGCTGGCTCCTGACAACCAAGCCCCTCCTCTAGAGACGTGACCACTCCATCAGCATCCACACCGTGCTTCCTCTGTATTCTCTCTCCCTATAGAAGGTCTTCCCTTTTGTCTTCTGATCTTGGCTCGCTGGGCCCTGGGACTCACCATGGCCTTCCGGTCCTCCTCAGCCATCTTGAGGCGCTTCTGAGCCTCTTCATAAGCCTAGAAAAAAAAAAACAAGAATGGAGGGGTGTGCCGGGCGCGGTGGCTCAAGCCTGTAATCCCAGCACTTTGGGAGGCCGAGACGGGCGGATCACGAGGTCAGGAGATCGAGACCATCCTGGCTAACACGGTGAAACCCCGTCTCTACTAAAAATACAAAAACTAGCCGGGCGAGGTGGCGGGCGTCTGTAGTCCCAGCTACTCGGGAGGCTGAGGCAGGAGAATGGCGTAAATCCGGGAGACGGAGCTTGCAGTGAGCTGAGATCCGGCCACTGCACTCCAGCCCGGGCGACAAAGCGAGACTCCGTCTCAAAAAAAAAAAGAATGGAGGGGTGTGAGGCCAAAGAGCCCCCACACTGACAGCTGCTCCTCTCTAGAATCACAAGGATCATTCAGATGTACCCTAACACAAAAAATGTCCCCTCTCAGTGAGGAATCTGTATGATTGCAGGTAGAGAGTTGCCTTAGCCACAGGATGCACAGGGCTTCTCTCACCACATCTCTCACCACATCTCTCACCAGAGAGGTGAACATCTCACTAGAGAAAGCCCCTTGTCTTCCCAGAGATCACCATCTCTGCAATCACAGCCAACCTCAGATTTCACCCTGGGATCTTGGGGATTTACAGAACGTGCTGCTCCTATTCACCTTCTTGTCTGACCGCTCCAGGACATTTCGAGTCCGATCCTTGTCCCGCTGTCGAACCCTCTCAGCAAAGGCATCACGCTCCTCCAGGTCCTGAAGGCGCTCACGCTCTGTCCGTTCCCATTCATCTTCTGACTCTGGCTTCTCTGTCTGCTGTTTACTCCCCCTGCAGCCCATCCAGGGGATTAAATAAGGGCATCGAGAACACTTCAGCCTGCCCCATCCTCTCTCGCCCTGCTTCTGACTTACCCTGTTTTCTTCTTCCCTTTCTCAGAAGCCTCTTCTTCCTCTTCTTCCTCCTCTTCCTCACGCTTCTTCCTGAGGTGTTTCCGCTTTTTACGTTTCTTCTGGAGGCTGCTTCCAGCCCTACTCACAGTCTCCTCACTGCTCTCTTCACTGTCTTCCAACAACCTGTAAGATTGGTTCTTCTCCAGCAGGGCTCGGGCCTCTCGCTCTGCTGCCCGCGCTGGTTTTTCTACCACTGCCTTTCGTGGTACCTGTCAGTAGAGGAGAAGATAAGGAGGTCTGAGCAACTCCTGATCTCTGCCCTCCCACTTAGCTCTAGCTCTGTTCCTAATTTAAGCAATTACTTAGTCTCCCCCTGCCCACCGAGATGGAGTCTTGGTCTGTCACCCAGAGCTGGAGTGCAATGGCGTGATCTCAGCTCGCTTCAACCTCCACCTCCTAGGTTCAAGCAATTCTCCTGCCTCAGCCTCCCAAGTAGCTGGGATTACAGGCGCCTGCCACCACGCCCGACTAATTTCTGTATTTTTAGTAGAGATGAGGTTTCACCATGTTGGTCAGGCTGGTCTCGAACTCCTGACCTCATGATCCAGTTGCCTGGGCCTCCCAAAGTGCTGGGATTATAGGCCTGAGCCACTGCACCCAGGCAAAATTACTTAGTTTTAAACCAGCTAACCAGCCTTCATTCTTTCTTCCTCATGGCTTCACCCCAGGTTTATCATCCTGAATGGGGCCCACAGCTTTTTGGTTTTTTTTTTACAGACAGGGTTTCACTCTGTCCCTCTTGGGCTCAAGTGATCCTCCCACCTCAGGCTCCTAAGTAGCTGGAAACACAGGTGCACACTACAACGCCCAATTAATTTTTAAATTTTTTGTAGGGAGGTTTCACCATGTTGCGCAGGCTGGTCTTGAACTCCTGGGCTCAAGTGATCCTCCTGCCTCCGCCTTCTGGGATGCTGGGATTACAGGTGTGAGCCACTGCACCCGGCCCCCTCTGTTAATTAAACGGCTGAAAGGAAGTTCAGAAGCTGAGGGGGGCCGAGCAAGGTGGCTCACGCCTGTAATCCCAGCACTTTGGGGTGCTGAGAGAAGACTGCTTGAGCTGAGGAGTTAAGAGACCAGCCTGCGCAACACACCAAGGCCTCGTCTCTAAAAAAAATAAATAAAAATGAAAGATATTAGTCGGGGGTGGTGGCGCACGCCCGTAGTCCCAGCTACTGGGGAAGATGAGGTGGGAGGGTCGCTTCAGCCAGGGAGGTCGACGCTGTAGTGAGCCGGGATCTTACGACCGCACTCCATCCTGGGCGACAGGGCAAGCGAGGCTATGTCTCTCAAAAAAAAAAAAAAAAAAAGAAAGGAAAAGAGAGAAATGCAGAAACTAAATGCCCTACTGAATCGCAACCTGCATTTTAACGAGGGCCCTGGATGCATGTTAAGAGTTCGAGAAACACCGTTCTATTGCGCTTAACCCGACACACCTAAGCCCTCCTCAATCTTCTCCACTGAGCTGGGCGTCCAGCAGCTAGCACAGTACCTAGGCGATAACGGACAAAGAATAAGTGCTTGTGAACTGAGCTTTCTTAACTCCTCGATGGACCGTTAGGCCAGCCTCACCCGGACAAATCACAGGACCCCTCCCCACCCTGCCGACACCTTGTTCCAGAGTCTCAGGGCGAAGTCCCGGGCCGGCCCACTGAGATCCAAGGTATCAGTGTCTCGTAGGCGCTGCACGAACTCCTCGGCCGACGTGCAGCGCTGTGCAGTACCGATCAGGAACTGGGCGACGTGCCGCTCGCTCAGCCCCAACACCGAGTGCAGCTCGTCCTGAACCCAGCGCTCCAGCCCCGCCGGCGTCGCCATGGCGACCCACGCTCCCTGCTCCCGGCCCTGAAGCGTCGAGCAGCCGCGCTCACTGCTGGGCCGGTCGGAGGCCTGGAGCCCTCGGCTGGAGCCTCAGCTTCGCAAAGCAGCTACTTTGGGACCTCTAGGATCAATTTCCGACATCCCAAAGACGTCGTCCGGTACCGCAGAGCCCGGAAGGGGCTGCACTTTTTCGGCCTCTAAGCACTACGGTGGCTGAGCGAGTTCAAACCTCGCGGAACCATACCTGAAAGTTCGGAGTAATTCTTTTTTCTTCATTTCCGCCTCTATCCAGTTTCTCTGACGCCCCCTGATGGTCAGTCCGTGAGTGCTTCGCTAACGCATTCATTCAAGTGAAATCAATTTAATGGACGCCTAATGTGTGCTCATTGCTTTCCGTCGCTGGAATCTAGCAGAGGACAAATCAAAAGTTCCTTACCGAATTTACATTTTGCGGTGGGGGAGGGACAGGATACATAATAAATAAAGTATGAAAGTTTTATAGAGCCCAAAACTATACAAAGTAAGGGACGACCGAAATTCTATTTCAGATTGGAAGATCGGGTCCATGCTCATAAAACATATTAGTCGTGTTGGCCGGGCGCGGTGGCTCACGCCTGTAATCCCAGCACTTTGGGAGGCCAAAGCGGGCAGATCACCTGAGGTCAGGAGTTCGAGACCAGCCTGGCCAAGAAGGTTAAACCCTGTCTCTACTAAAAATTTAAAAATTAGCCGGGTGTGGTGGCTGCGCCTGTAGTCCCGGGTACTCGGGAGGCTGAGGCAGGAGAATCGTTTGTACCTGGGAAGCGGAGTTTGCAGTGAACCGAGATCCCAACACAGCACTTTCAAACAAACAAAAAAGTGACCTTTGCTAGGATTGGTTTGCCTGCAGCAGGAGTGAAGACAGGTCAGGCATAAGGGAAGACCTCTAGGCAGGAAGAAACTAGGGAACTGGGGAAAGTTGTTAAAGACAAAATCTCCAAACTAAGGAACAGGCAAACTGTTTTCTGCATTTTTGCTAACATCTTGAGAAAATCACTGGTGGCTGCTTATTTAAAAGTAAGCAAGGCAGGTGCAGTGGCTCTTCCTATAATCCCAGCACTTTGGGAGGCTGAGGCAGGAGGATCTCTTGAGACCAGGGGTTTGAGACCAGCCTGGGCAACATGGTGAGACCCCGCCATCTCTACAAAAAATTAGCCAGATGTGGAGGTCTGCATCTGTAGTCCCAGCTACTCTGGAGGCTGAGACAAGAGAATCTTTTATTTTTTATTTTTATTTTTTTGGAAACAGAGTCTCGCTCTGTTGCCCAGACTGGAGTGCAGAGGCACGATCTTAGCTCACTACAACCTCCGCCTCCTGGGTTCAAATGATTCTCCTGCCTCAGCCTCTGGAGTAGCTGGGATTACAGGCGCAATAGGCATGTGCCATCACGCCCTGCTTACTTTTGTATTTTTAGTAGAGACGGGATTTTACCATGTTGGTCAGGCTGGTCTCGAACACCTGACCTCATGATCTGCCTGCCTCAGCCTCCCAAAGTGCTGGGATTATAGGTGTGAGCCACCGTGCCGGGCCTGAGACAGGAGAATCTCTTGAGCCCAGGAGCCAGAGGTTGCAGTGAGCCAAGATCAGGCTCTCCAATCTAGGCGACAGACCAAGACTATGCCTCAAAAAAAAAAAAAAAAAAGCTGAATTTGTCACTTGATGCTCTGCTGTCTGATTTGTTTGACCCTGTATCATACTTTTATGATTAATTGCAGTTACCAGGCACTACTGTTAGGAAATGAAACATTGTTCTTATTAATAGTCACAAGTGGATCTACATCACTGACTTTTTTTGTGTGTGTGTGAGACACAGTCTCGCTCTGTCGCCCGGGTTGGAGTGCAGTGGCCCGATCTCAGCTCACTGCAAGCTCCGCCTCCCGGGTTTACGCCATTCTCCTGCCTCAGCCTCCGGAGTAGCTGGGACTACA
>NW_012115577.1:935382-938374 GCF_000951035.1 Colobus angolensis palliatus | reverse complement strand
TTTTTTTTTTTTTTTTTTGGAGAGGGAGTCTCAGAGTCTCACTCTGTCGCCCATGCTGGAGTACAGTGGCGTGATCTTGGCCCACTGCAACCTCCACCTCTCAGGTTCAAGCGATTCTTCTGCCTCAGCTTCCTGAGTACCTGGGACTACAGGCGCATGCCACCACATCCAGCTAATTTTTTGTATTTTAGTAGAGACGGGGTTTCACCATGTTGCCCGGGCTGGTCTCGAACTCCTCAGCTCAGGCAATCCACCCGCCTTGGCCTCCCAAAGTGTTAGGACTTCTAACTGACTTCTTGAATGCATTGTTTTCTGTTTCTGAGATGGACTGTGGGCACTCCTGGCATCTCAGAGCTTCCTAACTCTGTTTTCCTGGGTCACAACTGGAAACTTATTAAGACCTTTACCTAACAGGCTACTAATATAATCATTCTGTTTCCTTCCCTACCCAGACTTTCTCCGAACTGGCTGTCTTTTGACACTTGGCTCGTTCTCTTGCTAGTAAATTGAAAACCTTTGGCATATGCTTAAGAGCAATTTGTCTGATACATTTTGTTTTATAGTAAAGGCGTGGGGCCTCCTCTGACCAGTCTGAGAGTAGCAACTTGTAGTGGTAGGAGGACTCTAACTATTCAATGATATCTTTCTTAGCCTGGAGAGCTAACAACTAACAAACAAAAATACCTGATGAATAAAATATTGATATTCTACATTTGTATAAGATATTTTTTGAAATGGGAAAATCCCGATTATCAACTATATGGGCACCAAAGCCATGCATTATCAAGGTTTTTTAAACCTTTTTTTTTTTGAGATGGAGTCTCGCTCTGTCGCCCAGGCTGGAGTGCAGTGGCACGATCTCGGCTCACTGCAAGCTCCACCTCCCGGGTTCACACCATTCTCTCGCCTCAGCCTCCTGAGTAACTGGGACTACAGGTGCCTGCCACCACGCCCGGCTAACTTTTTGTATTATTTTGTATTTTTAGTAGAGATGGGGTTTCACCGTGTTAGCCAGGATGGTCTCGATCTCCTGACCTCATGATCCACCAGCCTCGGCCTCCCAAAGTGCTGGGATTACAGGCATAAGCCACTGAGCCCAGTGATATAAAATCCATTGTCTAACAGAGAACCTTTTCCAGGAAACTGACTCTTGTACATACTTACTTCATTTTGCAGCAATTTCAGATTTACTATTCATAGCCCCAACCCTTGAAGTATATATCCCTGGGTTAGCCACATGGCTTGTATGTCATATACTACCTAGCTGCCTGCATAGCACAGGCTTCTAAATCCTAGAACCCTTCAACTCGAAGTGTCCTCTGCAATATTTTAACCCTTTTCTTCTATTCATTCGTTGTCATTCATTCTAGAAATAATTTCGTGTCTACTAGTTGACAGGTACGGGATGTTGCAGTGAACCCAGCTGATGTAGTCAGCCTTCATGGCACTTCCAGTCTAGAGGACACTTCAACTGCCCTTCTCATGTCACCTGCTTGTCCTGCGTGAAACCCATGCGCAGCTTCCCAGATCCCTTTTGACATGTCAGTGCCGAGTTCCTGGTTCATCCCCCATCATTTTCCTCTCCCCCAGCCACCAGAGCCTCACATACCCGTTATTGTTTTTTTGTTTTTTTCCTAAAGAAGGAGAAGCAGATGAGTTGGAGAGAACTCCATTTTATTATGGAAAGTTAAAAAAACAAAACAAGACAGGCAATTGATAAAGGTGGCACAATGGGGGAGGAGAGGTGAGGGGTCTCCTCAGCCACCCGACACCATCTCAATTCAGTTCAATTGTGAACCCCTAGGAGAAACAGAATTAAATAACTATCAACGGGTACAGAGTTAAGATTTCCAGCCTTCCCTCTTGGGGAAAACTAAGGCAAAGTAATACTGAGAAAAAGTGGAGGAAGCCACACCTTCAGGTCACTCCAATGAGAAGACTGGAGGGGACAGAGGAAAGAATTCCACGCAGACACAGCAAGTAAGCGTGGCTTGTAAACCTGGGACTTTGGCAGGTGGGGCTGGGAGCTGGTGGAATTTGTAAACCAGGCTGTGGTCAAGGAGGAGGCAGGAGCTGTAAACAAAGGGGCAGTGACCTAGGAAATGAAGATGTGCCTATAAATGGAGTAGGGTCTGGGCCTCCCAGAAAGATGAGTGCTTAAATCCCAAGAGTCCCCACAGGATGGTGGGGAGGAAGGCTGTGGGGAGACTATACCCTGCCATGGGGTGCTCCATCTCCACCCTCCAGGGAGTTCTGTGCTCCTTCTCAGCACTTGGCGCTCACTCTTGGATCACCCAGGATGTACCAGCACGTTTAAACCCACCCACACCAGGGACTTTGGATTAGGGTAGAAATTGGGCAATTGGCTCTGCCCCCAGAAACAGGGTGGGGAAAGCAAGTTACAAGATGTTGGTTGTTGCCCTTCCCTGCCAGGCTCATTATCAGGGTCTGCCTGCCCTGAATCTTCCGGGATCCAGGATCTTCAATTATAAGAAGGAAGGAGGTATATCCCTATGCTGAAGATGGTCACCGCCGGCAGGACTCATCTGTGGGAGAAGGGGCAATAATGATAGAGAATGAGTGAGAGCCTCTGCCTTCTGCCCACCCTTCCCCCACACACAAATTGAAGGGCAGTTGGCATGCAGGAAGTCCTATAATATCTTCCATATCTAAAGCACGTTACCATCAGTAACCACATCCATCACTCATTTAGCTCAGATTCTGTGCCAAGCATCCTCATAATTGTTTAATGTCACCATAACTCCAGGAGAGATTAAGTAATTTGATATCCAGCTGTGGCTCTTGGTGCTTCACAAAAACTACTTAATCTTGGCCTGGAGCCCCTGTAATCTGAGCAATTTAGGAGGCTGAGGGGAGGATCACTTGAGGTCAGGACTTCAAGACCAGCCTGGCCAACATGGGGAAACCCTGTCTCTACTAAAAATATAAAAACTAGCCAGGTGTGATGGTACACATCTGTAGATTCAGCTAC
>NW_012115577.1:933609-934565 GCF_000951035.1 Colobus angolensis palliatus | reverse complement strand
TCCTGCCTCAGCCTCCCAAGTAGCTGGGACTACAGGTGCCCGCCACCACGCCCGGCTAATTTTTTTTAATTTTTAGTAGAGATGGAGTTTCACTGTGTTAGCCAGGATGGTCTCAGTCTCCTGACTTCATGATCCGCCCGCCTCGGCCTTTCAAAGTGCTGGGATTACAGGCGTGAGCCACCGTGCCTGGCCCACACCTGGATAATTTTCGTATTTTTTTGTAGAGACAGGATTTTGTCATGTTGCCCAGGGTGGTCTTGAACTCCTGGGCTCAAGCAATCCACCCGTCTTGGCTTCCCAAAGTGCTGGGATTACAGGCATGAGCCACAGGAGGTAGTTATTATTAACTTCATTTCATAAATAATAAACTAAAGCCAGAGATCAGATGGTTTCCCTGAGATCACACAATTAAGAGACAAGCTGGAATTCCAACTCAGGCCTGTCGACTCACCCTGTGGTTTTGACCAGATTACAGTACTCAGGAAGAGTTCTCGTTTTGAAACCTGAAGACTCAATGTGTACTTCACTGCCCGGGACCTCCGTTTGCCCATCTATTGAAGGAGCAGGTTGGACCACAGGACCACCAAGCCCCTTCCAAGCGCCTACATGCAATCCTCCCTCTTCTCTCCTGGACCGCAGCGCCCGCTCTGACAGCAGGGGGCGCCCTCGAGCCGGCGGAGCCTCCGCTTACCCACAATCAGGGCCTTGGTGCGCAGGCCGCCCTGGAGCTCTGGCTGCAGCAGCAGCAGCTCTTCCTCATCTTCTTCGTCGTCGGGTTGGGCTGCTGGGGGGTTGGGGGCACTGGGGACCTCAGGCTCCGGGCCCAGCTCCTCCAGTACCGAACTCTCGGAGGGGTATTGGTACGTGGTCTCCAGGGCTGTCTCGCTGAAGGAGATCTTAAGCTAAGGAGGGAGAAAAAGGGGGCAGGAGGCAAGGTCAGCAGGGGTGAGGCCCGG
>NW_012115577.1:921158-933379 GCF_000951035.1 Colobus angolensis palliatus | reverse complement strand
GCGGGTGAGGGGGGCGAAAGGTGGGGGTGGCGGTTGGACTTAGGCGCCCCCCTCACTCTCTCTCCCATCCACTCTGGGATCCAGTTTTCTTTACACACTGGCTTTCCAATCCTAGAGTTTCCCTCTTTGATCATATCATTTCAAAACATCAGACTTTGCCCTGTACGTTGGCAGGGGCTTGGGAGGCAGAAGTGAATAACATAAGACCAAGGTCCCTGCTCTTTCGAGTGTGGGAGGCAGAGGGGTAAAAAGAAATTAAAATACATGGCGATTAGTCTTGTGATCAGAACCCAGTCTTTGGGCACCTTGGAGGCAATAGAGTAAACTTCCCAGAGGAGCCCAGCAGACTGGCCAGTGGGGAAAGAACTGGCTGGGGAGCCAGTCTCAACCAAAACCATGGTTTTCATACCCACAGCCCCTTGCTGTCCTATGCGAAACCCAGGACCCTGGGCGCCTGTTCCCTCCCACTCCCCTCATTCCTCTCCTATCCATAGCAAAGGGGGTCTAGGGCCTGGGAAGAGATGGGAGATGAATAGAAAGGCCCAGAGGAACCAAGAGACTCCCACAACACACAGGGGAAAGATTAGCAGCTGACACCTTGAAAGGTTGGGGGAGATGACAAGGGCAGAAAGGAAAGTCCACACAAACCTGGGGTGGGGGTCCACAGTGTGCCCAAAGGGACAGGCACAGAGACAAAATACCAGACAGGGCACAGAAAAATCACACTGTGCCAAAAGCAGGCGAGTCCCAGCTGTTCTCACTGCCTTTCTACCCTTCCCCTTTGCCCTCTTAAGAAGCTCGGGGGAAGGGGCAGGGTGGGATTAAGTCTAGGAGCCAAAGGGATTAGGCAGACGGCAGGAGGGTTCCATGTGAGCTACTTGGAAAGGTCCAAAGGATCTACTCAGGCCTTCCCTGGCATCTGTTTGGGAAGACTTGGGCCAGTCAAACATCCCTGAGTCCCCTAACGGACTGAGGTATGAAAAGGGAGAAGCCAGAAGGGTGACTGGGCAGGTGGTTGCTAAGAGCTGCATCAGATATGACACCAGTCAGGCACGGTGGCTCACGCCTGTACTCCCAGCACTTTGGGAGGCTGAGGCAGGATTATTTCTCGAGCCCAGGAGTTGGAGACAAGCCTGGGCAACAGAGTGACACTGTCTCTAAAAAAGAAAAAAAAAAATCAGAGATGACACCTGGGTCCCCATGGGAAGGTGGAACTCAGGAACTGTATCTGTTACTCCTTGTTGGCTCCGAACCCTGCATTGTCTCCCCATCTCACTTGGAGCAAAAAGTCTACTCGAGGCTGGGCGCGGTGGTTCATGCCCATAATCCCAGCATTTTGGGAGGCCAAGGCGGGCAGATCACAAGGTCAAGAGATTGAGACCATCCTGGTCAACATGGTGAAACCCGTCTCTTCTAAAAATACAAAAAAATTAGCTGGGCATGATGGCGTACACCTGTAGTCCCAGCTACTCAGGAGGACAAGGCAGGAGAATCACTTGAACCCGGGAGGCGGAGGCTGCAGTGAGCCGAGATCACGCCACTGCACTACAGCTTGGGCAACAGAGTGAGACTCCACCTCAAAAAAAAAAGTCTACTTGATTGCTCCCAAGGTGCCCAGAGCCTGACCAAAGCCTACAGGGTGCTCCCAATGTGCCACCCTCCCCTTGCCTCTCTGGCCTCTTCCTCCACTCCAGCCACACTGGCCTTGGTCCCTCCACGCACTCCCACCTCAGGACCAGAACAGTACTAGCTATTCCTTCTGCCTAGAACACTCCCCCGAAATATCCCCATGGCTCTGACCCTCCTGATCACCCCATTTTGAAGTCTCCATATTCACTCCCCCTACTTCCTGACCCTCTAAGTTCCACTGTTCTATTTTTTTTTTCATAATCACTTACCACCTTCTAACTTCCTAGATAATTTACTAATTTGTTATACTCGTGTCTGCTGTTGAAAGGAGCTTGGGGCCAGGTGAAGTGGCTCACACCTGTAATCCCAGCACTTTGGGAGGCCAAGACAGGTGGATTATTTGAGGTCAGGAGTTTGAGACCAGCCTGGCCAACATGGTGAAACCCCGTCTCTACTAAAAATACTAAAATTAGCTGGGCTTGGTGGTGTGCGCCTGTAGTTCCAGATATTCAGGAGGCTGAGGATGGAGAATCACTTGAAGCCGGAAGGTGGAGGTTGCAGTGGGCCGAAATCTCACCATTGAACTCCAGGCTGGGAGACAGCAAGACTGTCTCAGAAAAAAAAAAGAAAAAAGAAAAAAGGAGCTCGGAAGTTGCTACAATGCAAGAGGTTAGAGTTTGTTCAAACCTCAGATGAGGTGCCATCAGGGGACCAATGCTGGAGAAACAATCTGGGGGTGGTCCAGCCTGTACATATTTGACCCCCTAGTTCATGTCTGTGGAACTGATGGTAGAATCTAGTTATAGCAGCCAGACTGCTTATATCCCAAGTTCTCAGAAGCGACCACTTAGTTTCTGTTACTGACAGATTTACCCACATTTCTGGGAACCCATTTTTGCTTTCTTCTCATATCCTCTTTTGGAATAATAACCTCTGTAGTTTATTATCTACTCTGAAAAAGGACTTATTTTATTTTCTCTCTGTCTATGTTTATATCTCCCCCCTACCCTGCCTCTCTCCTCACCCCCCAACCAGCTTCTGACTGGGCTTCTCAGGAATGCACAGCCTGCATGGGAGTGGGGAGGGGAGAGAGAGGGTGACTCACTTGCTCCTCTCCCATCAGCTATATAAGGTCACAATGGGGCCGGTCTCTCAGCCCAAGAGGCCTCTGGGTTAGGGCACCAGCCACAGCCATCCCCTGGGCTCCAGTGGCAGGGCTGGGATTTCTCTCCTGATGGCAGGGATAAGTTTGATGGACTTAGCCTGCAAATGAGTTATTTAGGGAAGGTGAAGCGGGGGTTGGTGGCAGGGTCCTCCTATCTCCTATTCCTGAGCCAGTGTGTTGCAGCAGAGCTGGGACAAGGCACCCAGTCCCTGAAGAGCAGGGTGCTGAGAGTGGGGAGAGGGTGGAGGGTGAGGCATCTGGGTCAGAAGAACTCTGTGCTGCCTCTTCCCCACCCCCACCCAAGCAGCGGCTGCTTCCTTATTCTCTCACCACATCCTGAGCACAGCTCTGGCAGGCCCAGGGCCCAGGGCCCAGGGTTCCCCACTCAGCCCCACCAGCCTTCCGGCCCCCACCCCAGGCTTCCTGTTTGGGCGATCTGCTTCTGGCTCCCCTGCTCTCTGGCCTAGGTATGGTCACCAGCATGGGTCCTGCCCTGCACTTGCTTCCTGGCTCCCCTGGGATGCTCCCTGGGCTTTGGGTCTCAAAGCTTCATGCTTCCCTCTGCTCATTCTTCCCCAGAGGCACAAGCCTCTCTCAGTAGGAAGTGACTTTTCTGAACACCTCACCCGGGTAGCATTTCCGGACTTCTGTTTTTTTCATCTGCCCAGCCCTGAGGGGAACAGGATGGTAGCAGTCAGAGGGCTGAGGGTAGGTTCCCAAGCACCATGGCTCAGGGGTGTGAACTTACGCTTCATGTGAAGATGAATTGGGCAATCAAATGAACCCCCCGCTACCCCAGGCTTAACCCGTATCTTTAGTCCCTGTGGTTCCCCACTGATACTGAGGACACAAAAAAATCAAATCTGAGGATATTAACACATGGGATGAGAATGAGACTGGGCTTCCCAGGCTCTGGGGAGATGTGTGTGCCTGGAGGGACTTCCTAAGTCTGAGATGTCTGAGTGTGGGACCTCTCTCTCCCCAGAGATTTTCAAGCTGGAAACAGGTGGGTGTGCACAGGGAAGAAATGAGGCCAGGGCCAGGGGGAGTCAGCCTAGCTGCCCTCACTTTCCTGCAGGTCTTTGTTGCAAGTCTAACCTCTGACCCTCTGCTGGCCTCAGCCCCGACCCCTATCCAGAACTCCCACTGTGCTCCCTGGCCAGGGCCCGCTCTATTCACTTCTCTCTTTTGCTACCCTAAGGGGAGGGAGAGTCCAGGATGGCAGGAAGAGAGGGGAAAACCGATCCCTAAGCCAGTTCTTGGGAGGGAGGGGAAACCCAGGGAGGAAGGACGGGGGAGTGAGGGGCGGGGGCATTTTGGAAGAGGAGAAGGCTTTTCTTGTCCCAAGAGAGAAGGGAGCACTGTCTGAAGCAGTGGCCCAGCTGGGGGTGTGCAACCCCGAGGTCATCCACTTCAAATGGCCTCTCTGTGTCTCTCTCATGGGGCAGACTCGGGGTTCAAAAGCCTTCTCTCTGCTCTTTGGCCGGCCCAGTTCCATCTCCCCTCTCCCCTCCATCCTAAGATGTGCCTATTCAGCTCTGCCCTCTTTCCCATGGGGCAGCTGGACCTTCCTCCATTCACTTCTCCCTACAGTTTCTCCCTAGAACACAAACGCACCCCCTCCGCCACCCCAGGCTCCCTAGCCCTTCTCCGCAGAAAAACTGCAAGTGCTTTCACCCGTGACCCTGCCCTCACTGATTCAAGCTTGTCAGTTTGGGCTCTCCCACTGGATGGGCTGGGGCGGGTCACACTCAGGAAAGGAAGGAAAGAAAAGGGGGTTGGAAATTTAGAGCCCAAGGGAAGGGAGAATGAGCAGCCGGGCACACCCCGAAAGAGACACACCCAGAGATGGCCTTTGCTGGGGGAGGATCTTTTGGGCTCAAAATGGAAAAGGAGGGCTCTGAGAAGGAAGGGTGTATGTGCAGAGTGAGGAAGGGTGGTGGCAGGAATTAACAAGAAAGAAGAGAGGAAGACAAGAAAACAGGGGTATAAAAAAGAAATAAAGACCAGAGTCCAAAGAGAATTGACAAGTGGGCTTCTAAGAAGTCTGGCTTGGCTGCCTCCCTACCTGTTTGTGGTGTCTTTCGGGGGACCCCTTGGCAAGGCAGCTGCGGCTGAGACGGAGGTAGCCCCCCAGAACCAAGATCTCCTCGGCAGTTGGGTACCGCTTCTTCCCAGCTCCCGGGACTGCAGCATCAGCTGTGGCTGGAGAGGTTGGGGTGGCTGGGGTCGCAGAGGGCACAGACCGCCGGGGGTTGACGGTGAAGGTGTGTCCACTGCGGCGGGGGGCCCCCACCCCTGGCCCTGCCTTCACCCCATAGAACAGGCGGCTCATGAGGGGATCCCCAGGAGGTTGGGGGGCAGTTGGGGCTGGGGGTGGGGGAGACAGAGGGGCTGGTGGTGGGGGCTGGAGTTCCACTGCTTCCTCTTCCTGCTGTCTCAGGCCTCCACTCCCAGCGTCCTCTGGTGGGAGGGGGGAGGGCACAGAGCAGCAGTTCTGCAGGGCTCTCAGAGGCCTGCCCTGAGCTCCCGCCTCCTCCTTCTCAGCCTCCCCTTCTCCAGCCTCCACACCAGGAGATTCCAGACGCTTCTCTGCTGACTCTGAAGGTTCTGGTTTCTGAGTTTGAGCCTCTATGTCCCTGGGTGTCCATTCTCGAGCCTTCCCGGAGTTCAGGGTCCATTTCCACCCTTCTGCTGGCTTCATGCCCCTCTCGCCATCTTCCACAGGCCTCTGCTCTGCTGCCTCCATTCCTGTGGAACTGCTGCCTTGGGCCTCCCTTGTCAGGGTCTCGGACAGCTCTGTAGTCTCTTCCGGGGCCACCCCTGGAACTGGCCACTCTTCTTTCCTCCCACATTTTTCCGAGTAGCCTTGTCTTTCTTCTCCTGACCTCAGCCTCCACTCTGTTGCCTCCAGTTGTACCAAACTCTGTTCCTGAGACTCTCTGGAGTCAGGTCTCCATTTATGGGCCTCTGTCAGGCCCAACTTCTGGCAGGCAGATTCCCCTGGGCTCAGTCTACTTTCCACCTCTTTTCTCCTGGGGCTTTGCTCTCGAGACTCTGCTAGTCTCAGACTCCGCTCTGGAGTTTCTCCAGGACTCAGCCTCCATTTCCATGGCTCTGACAGTCGGGAGCTCCTGTCTCCCACCTCTCCTGGGCTTTGCCTCCAGTCCCGAGCCTCCAGAGGCCTCAGGCTGGACTCTTGGGCTCCCCCTATCCCCAGTCTCCTCTCTCTGGTCTCCCTGGGACTTAGTCTCTCTTCTCTTGACTCTCTTCCCTTGGGGCTCTGATCCCGCATCTCCCCAGGACTGGGTCTCCGCTCCCGGGCCTCCAGAGGCACAGGCTTTCTCTCTGCTAGCAGCTCTTCACTCCTTTGTTGCTGCTGCTGCTGCTGCCGCTCCTGCCGGATGAATCGGTTCTGGTGCACTGGCCCAATAGCCTCCAGAAGGACCGCGGACTCATCTGGGTCTGGAGGTCCAGCCTCTGCAGTCCCTGGCACAGGGCTAGGCTCCCCAGGGGACAGCCCAAGCTTCGCCCGGCGGCGCTCCAGGAGCCCTCGCTTCCAGGCTGGCATCTGGGACAGGCGCTCCCGTTCTGCTTTCTCCCGGCCTCGAACAGACGCCTCCTCCTGCCGGCGCCTGGCTAGCAGCTGTAGCTTCCAGTCTGGGATGGTGGCCATGGTCGCCTTGAGGTGAGGGTAGGGAGCACTGGGGGCAGAGAACAGGAAGGAGAGGCTCCAGAGAGGCCCAGGGGGAGACTGAGGGTGGGAGGAGAGGAAGTGGAGGGGGAGAGGTGGGACACAAAGCAGGGCAGAGGGGCTAAGGATGAGGACAGAGGGAAAGAGGGAAGGCAGAGAACTGGGGAAATGGAAAAAGCGAAGAGAAGTTGTGAGCCCAAGTTGGGGGTGGTGGGGGTGATGTGAGAGGAAGAGTCCTGATTGGAGGCAATGAGGGCAGGAGCCAGATGCGGCAGTCAGGGTTAATGCGTGTTAAAGGCAGTCAGGGTTAATGCGTGTTAAAGGCAGTCCAGGGTTAATGCGTGTTAAAGGCAGTCAGTCTCTAGGATGTGAGACAGAGAGAGAAGGGTGAAAAGGAAAGTTGGTGTGAGGGAGAAGAGAGAAATGGGGCTGGGGTGAGGGGAATCTGGGTGCAGGCCAGACTGCCTCAGCGATACCCCAGGGAGACTAGTGTGGGAAGGAAGGACCAGGAATCCCTGGAAGGACCAGGAGGCAACGGGACCTGAGGGGGTGTTGGGGAGGCAAGGAGGAGCGGAGAGAGAAGAGGTCTAGGGGAGAAGGGAAACCAGGGAAGAGGGGAAAGGAGCGCGGCGGCAGCAACCCGGCGCGTCTCAGCGCGGGCCCCAAAGGTCCCGGCTCCCCTTCCAGCACCGCTCGGGCCACGCCTCTCCCCAGCCCCCACCCCTCTGCCCCGCACTCCGCCCCCGAGGCGGGTCGGGGGAAATACCCACCCCCGGGACTTTCGGAACCCGGGCGTCAGGGCTGCCAGCGCGTTCCCAGAACCCTGGCGTCCACCCCCACCCTGTCCCGTCACCACCGCCTGCCTCCCCCACCGGCTGCGCCACGCGACCCCAGAGTGCCGGGGGTCGGCTCCATGTCTCTTCTCCCCGGCGCCTGCAAGTCCTGTGCCCGGTCCCCGCTCTTATGGAGCCGTGACAGAGCCGGCAGTCTCCACCCCGCTCTGGCCGCACAGACTGACAATCTCGGCACAAAGAGGAGACAGCCAAGATCCGGGCCAGGGATGGGAGCAAGGACCGGAGCGAGGAGACACCCACTCCCCAAGTCTGAGCCCCTCAGCCAACTCACACGCCGCGGGACCCCCGCGGGAGGGGGTGCCGAGGAGCCGGGCGTCCGGAGAGAGGAAGAGGAGGAGAGAGGGACCGAGAGAGATCCGGAGACTAGAGGGAGGGGAGGAGGGAAGGAGAGGAGGAGGGAAAGAGGCAGCAAAGGAGGTGGGACGGAGACAGAGACCAGGGGGCCGGGCGGGGGCGGCGACCGCTTTGTCTAAGGACAATGAGGAGAGGGATGGGGGCGCAGGGCGGAGCCGAGGAGAGGGTGGGGCCTAGCTCCCTCCTACCCCGCGTGGGACTCGCTCCGGGACTGCCCTGTTCTCGTCCCAACCCCTGGTCCTCCGCTGTGTCCCCAGGGGCCCTCACCAGCTTCCCGCCCGGACACCCCAGGTGTCCAGATCCGTTCCCCCAGCTCGCCGACCAGGGCGGTGGCCCGTGACTCAGGCCCCTCGTGGGACTTTGGGAGGAAGCGGCAGCTGCTTGGGGCCGGGCCCGCCCTTCCCATCTCCTGCAGCTCCTCCCTACGCTTTTGCCTTCTCATCTGGGTCTGGAGGTCCAGCCTCTGCAGGCCTTTGTTTTTGCGGGGTCGAGGGCAGCCGCCAGGCTGTGGGGGGCCTCGTGGAGTGGGCGGCAGGAGAGGCGCTCAGAAACCAGAGGTTTTGGAAGCTCGCTCCCCTACCAGAGCTGCTGCCCGACTCTTTCTAGCTTCAACCTGTCTGCCTTGGGTCAGCAGGTCGGCTGCCGGGAAAAAGGGGATTTGAAGGAATGGGAATGGGGACCTGGCCGCTCTGGCAAAGTGGGGGCGGGTCTGCGGGGGATGGCCGAAGCCCAGCGGTTGCCAGAGGGCGTGGTGGCTGCCCAGATTCCAGTTTGGCGCTCCCAGGCTCCCTCTGGCTTTCCTTTCCAAACTCAGCCCTGCAGCTTGGGAGACACTGACAGACTGCATGCCATCTGTAGAAAAATCAGGCTGACTTTTATTTTCCTGCAGAGCATCTTCCTCGGGAGAGCAGGGAGCCCCAAGTTATCGAGTTAAGAGCAGGAGAATACCCTTGACTAGGTTGGGGTGTAAGCACAGAGGCAGGGCCTAAGGAGGTGCAGAGACTAGGGCCGGGAGTGGTGAGGCAAGGTGTGGGGCCTGGAGGGACAGCTATGACCGTTGAACTTGCAGACCCTGGTCCAGCTTCTTGGAGTGGAAGCCAGAGGTGGAGAAGGGGACCCCTGAGGCACAGAGGCAAGTAACAGTGCCAAGGGAGTGGTCAGGGCAGATCCTTTCCTTCTCAGGAGGCTGTTGAGGGCGAAAGTGTCATGCCCTGAACAGTGAGGGGACAGATGAGTTCCATACCCCGCTCTTCCTTGCTAGTGAGAAGTGGACCTTGGAGTTCAGTGGCTGAAACTCAGAATTTAGGGTGTGGAGCTGGACCCAGAAAATAAAGTCTCAAGTAGTGGAAGGGGCAACTCCTTCAGTCCATGAATTTGGGCCTCTGGCGTGAAGCAGCCATGGCCTGGATGTTAAGGATTTAGAATTCAGGGGGAGAGGAAGAACAGAGCTTGTAACCAGAGTGAGCTCCTCACTCTGCCTCCCCATCCTGGGGCCGAGAGAGCAGGTGGAGTTTTCTTTGTAGTTGGGCCCGGAGGTAGCGGAGGTCTTGCTGATCAAGCCCATGAGCCAGGCCCAGGTAGAGGGTAAGGAGGAGAGCAAGGAGGAGACGGTCCATGCCCAGGGTAGGCACCACCCACAGCACTGTCAGCAGCTCCACACACACTGGGTGGCGCAGGTGAGAGAAGAGTCTGAGAGCCCGGGGAGACTTCAGGGCCAGAGGCTCGCCCAGCCCCAGCACATGGTAGTATACCTACGAGAGGGAGAAGAGTTTAGAAATTGAGTCAAGCCCTTTTCTCAGCTTAGGCGCTTCTTTCCTCCTCTTCCAGGCACCACCCTTCTAGAACTCAGACCCAGGAACCCCTCTTCTGAGACTTGGATCCCTGATCCTGACTTATGACCCATGTACCTTCCCCAGGCCCAGGAGGCCCATGGTTGCTGTCCTTCTGAGGGAAGGGTGAGGGAGAAGCAAGGAGACAGTAGAAGAGCCTGGGAGGTGGGAAACCCTTGAAAGGGAAAGAGTAGTTCTAAAACGGGTCAGAGGTCGCAGGTAGGGATCTCAGAGCCTCACCTGTTTGAGGCCCATGAGCTCAGCATAGTCAAAGACGAGAAGGATGCTGAAGATGAGAAGCCAGGAGATGACATGGAGCACAAAGCACAGGAGGGGCACCCAGGTGGCCCATGGCTCAGCCTGAGCCTCCCACAACACGGGGCCTCGGGGTACGGGCTCCCAGTACCGCATCACCAGCTGTGGAAGGATAAGGGGCTTTGTATCCCAGTGGCCTACCCTGCCCCACCTTGGGAGACCCGGACCCAGAGCTGCCCCCACCACAGGCTAGCCTGCAACTCTCCCCCACCTCTCTCCTAAGCATCACCACTAAATATTCACCATGTGGAGGGTGCATGCTGGATGAGGTCCCAAAGATGTAAGGATGGCCTGTCTCCACCCTGAGAATTTATAGAACAGATGGGGTGACCTGATAGCTACACAAAGTAGTAGCCTATGCCAACCACCCAATGAGAAGACAGACAAGGCCTCTTCAGACCTAGGGAAGTGGTTTTGAAGAAAGGGTAGGACTGAAGAGAAGGAAGGGATCTCAAGCAGGACATGAACAAGGTTGCAAAGGTGAGAATGCACGTATTGTGCTTGGGCAAGGACAAGTACACCCTTCTTGATAAAAACTAGGGTATGTGCTGTGGAGGAATGGAAGCTGAGATTAGTTCCTCAGTTCTCCTCCTGAACCCATATTTTGCCCCTCCAATCTGGGGCACCCCTCCCACACTTGGTCTCCCTTAGGGACTTCATACCTGCAAGGCCAGGGCCTCATACCTGCAAGGCCAGGGCAGTGCAGGCCACATACAGTGACCTCTGAAGGACCCCAAAGTACCGGGATGTCCATGCCTTCACTCTTTCAGCTGCCATGAGGCTGTGCTGCCCAACAAATAGAAGCAGGAGTCCCAGATCCCACGCCAGGGGGGCAAGGATGCTGCGGTCCTGCAGGGCAGCCAGCCATCCCTGGCGGGCATCTACAGGAAGTTGAGGGAGAAAGAGACAAAAGATCGAAAAGGTGGCAAATGTTTCCCCCATCCTCATCTCCTTTTGGAGCCCCAGGCCATGTCCCTACTGCTTTCAAGAGCCTTAATGCTTCCTCTCTAGGCTATGCCCATCTCACTTTTCCATTCCTAGTTTCTGCCCTCTTCCCTAGGCCTCCTGCAAACCTGGGGGAGAGGATTTATAGAACAATGCATGTTAGGCAGTTGCAAAAAGCATGGCTGGAGAGGCCACCGCTGGATTGCCCCTCTTATTTCGGTTCTCCAAATGCTCCTTCTTTTTAACACTCTCAACAGTCCTCTCTACAAAACATTTTACTTAGAATACTCTGGTTATCGCCCTTTTCGGCTCCCTCAGTACTCACTCTCCCGCCTCTCCAAAACTGTAATCCTTGAGTTCCTAATTTAGAACTCAGGTCTCCCTCCCCTGTAGCTTCTCGGCCGCTTTCAAGATTCGAGTTCCCTCTCTTGGACTTCCCCTGTCATTTGTTTCCAAGCCCCGCCCTCGATCCTTCTCCTACGGCTCCACCTTCCTACTCCCAGTTCATCCTCGATCCCTCCCGCTCACCCGGACCACCAGACTCCGGGATCCCTCCAAGAAGTGGCCGAAGGGAGGTAAAGCGCACGAACTCCACTCCGGTGCCAAAGGCCAGGATGAAAGAGGCGAGGGCAGCAGGGACCAGGAGCAGTGCAGGGGCCGGCCAGCAGGGTGGAGACTGAATTCAAGGGAAAATATAAGATGTCTGGTACAGCATACAACAGCATCGATTCAGAGGAGGGTGGGAGTACTGAGCCCAGGAGAGGGAGAAGGAATGTAAAGCCTGCGAGAGGCTGCTCAGCAATTTTCTGGTCCCTTAGCCTACAGGATTAGCAGCTTCCTAACAGGCAATTATCTCTCTGGACCTGTTCTATCTATAAGTTGATGGAATTAGTCTAATGATAACTAAGGTCCCTACTATGTGCACAGCTACTGTGACAAGGTCCTTAGCTGCATGATCTTTAATTCTGACAAAGGTTACTATCACAAATATTTTAACATTTTTACTCTCGTGGTTACAAATCAACAATCTCTGGCACTGTTACAACAAACCTTTCAGTATTTACAGAGAAGTTATTTGCCCTTCTTAGCAACTGGCCAATCAACAACTCAACTTTATAGTAAGTTACAGAATTTATTCTGTACACTGTATTCTGTACAATGTATTCCGTACATTAATGTATTTTGTGGTAAAATAGTAACTTTTAACTTTGGATGGTTAAACTAGAAGACCTGAGATTCAACCCACGTAAGCGGCTGCAGAGCCGCTACCCTTAACAGCTCTCTCTCGGGATTCTAACATTCCCTTCTGTGACGGAGAGACCGCAGGCTGGGACACGCATCCTTGGACGGATCCACAGCTAGATGGAGAAGGCTGCGCCCGGCGGGCCGGAAGCCGGGCGGTGGCGTGCAGGAGCCCCGCCTTCCCGGGCTGGATT
>NW_012115577.1:920070-920893 GCF_000951035.1 Colobus angolensis palliatus | reverse complement strand
TTACCTCCCTTCGGCCACTTCTTGGAGGGATCCCGGAGTCTGGTGGTCCGGGTGAGCGGGAGGGATCGAGGATGAACTGGGAGTAGGAAGGTGGAACCGTAGGAGAAGGATCGAGGGCGGGGCTTGGAAACAAATGACAGGGGAAGTCCAAGAGAGGGAACTCGAATCTTGAAAGCGGCCTCCACAACTTCAGGAAGTTGTCCCAAATGGACGGTATCAATGAAAGTCATAGTTTTTATTGTGAAAGTCCTCTTTACACGACTGCTCCGTCCTCATCTTTTTGAGCTTGGAGGTGATCACAACAGAGCTGTGGGTACTAAGGCACTGCACTATGCTTTCTGATTTCCCTACACCCTGCCTACTTCTTTGTAATTATCATTTTATTAAACTCTTCCCCAAATTATCCTAATTTGACTGTGCTATTCATTTCCTGCTAGGACCACGAATGGAGACACTTACCACACAAAGCAATGTGCTACAAGCTGTGGGGTTCATTGGAAGTGTAAGAGGCCAGACGCGGTGGCTCACGCCTGTAATCCCAGCACTTTGGAATCGCTTGAACCCGGGAGATGGGAGTTGCGATAAGCTGAGATCTCGCCACCGGACTCCAGCCTGGGTGACAGAGTAAGACTCTGTCTCAAAAAAAAAAAAAAAAAAAAAAAAGAGGCTGGGCTCAGTGGCTCACGCCTGTAATTCCAGCACTATGGGAGGCCTAGGCGGGTGGATTACAAGGTCAGGGGTTTGAGACCAGCCTGACAAACATGGTGAAACCCTGTCTCTACTAAAAATACAAAAATTAACTGGGTATGGTGCCACACGCCTG
>NW_012115577.1:914286-914810 GCF_000951035.1 Colobus angolensis palliatus | reverse complement strand
TGGGCTTCAAAACATTTTTATCACCCCAAAATAAAACTCCATACCCATGACGTTACTCCTCATTTCCCCATTTTCTCATTCCCGCCCCCCCACCCCCCGCCAACAGCCATTGGCAACCACAAATCTGCTCTTGTTCTCTGTGGGTTTACCTATTCTGAATATTCCACACATGTGTAATCATATAATATGTGTTCTGTTTCTGGCTTTCCTTCACTTAGCAAAACATTTTGATGTTCATCCTCAAAATATTGTAGCATATATCAGTGTTTCATCCTTTTTTATGGTCGAATAATATTTGATTATATGGCTTTATCACAATTGTTTATCCACTCGTTTGCTGATGAACATTTGTGTTGTTTCCATCTTTTTGGCTATTGTAAAAAGTGCTGATATGAACACTCGTGTACAAGAATTTGGACAACTGTTTTCTTTTCCTTTTTTTTTTGGAGACAGGGTCTTGCTCTGTTACCCAGGCTGGAATGTAGTTGCACAATCATGGCTCATTGCAGCCTCAACCTCCTCCC
>NW_012115577.1:881960-913416 GCF_000951035.1 Colobus angolensis palliatus | reverse complement strand
ATCCGCCCGTCTCGGCCTCCCAAAGTGCTGGGATTACAGGCTTGAGCCACCGCGCCCGGCCTGGTTTTGTAGTTTTTAGTAGAGATGGGGTTTCACCTTGTTGGCCAGGTTGGTCTTGAACTCCTGACCTCAGGTGATCTACCCGCCTCGCCTCCCAAAGTGCTAGGATTACAGGCGTGAGCCACCGCACCTAGCCCATTTTTGTATTTTTTGTAGTCACAGGGTTTTACCATGTTGCCCAGACTGGTTGCCCATGAACTCCTGGGCTCATGCAATCCTCCTGCCTCGGCCTCCCAAAATGCTGGGATTACAGGCATGAGCCACCCCACCCAGGCTGGACACCTGATTTAAATTCTTTTGGGTGTATCCCTAGGAACAGAATTGCTGGATCATTTGGTAATTCCATGTTTAACTTTCTTTTTTTCTCTCCAATTCGAGAGCAGGTACTGTTTAAGTGCTTAGATTAGAAAAACAATCACGGTAGACACCTTAGTTCATTCTTCTAAGAAGTCTGTTGATCTGGTCCTCCCTGTTGCCAGCATGTCCACTTTCTACAAAATGGGTGGTCTTTTTCTTCATTCCACCTTGTGGAGAGGATAATTTCAAGGGCTACAGGAAGTTATTTGCTTCTTTGAAGCATTTTCCAACAGTATAGATCTCAAGAATCAGATCCTCCATGCAGGTGATGCCGTATTTACCCAGAGATCAAGCAATCACAGTATCATCTGTCAAAGTAATTCGCTTCTTACTGATTTTGCCATAACCACACTGATAGATTAGTTCATTTACTGACTTCAGATTTGGGTATCCCCATGCCATATATGGTTCTATAATCCTCAGCATGTTCACTGAAGTCTTGTTGAGCTTCACAAAGGTTCCATTGAAGATTTGACAAAGGCGAAGAAGCTTCGACACCTTTTGGACCTTTGGGCTCACACCATTGATATCTCTGATCCCGATGACAAATGTCAATTTGGGTTTTGCAGATACATAGAAGTGGCCAGCTTTTCTGGCCGTCCTAGCCGTTTGAATTTCAGTTCTGTATACCTGCCTATATTCCTTGTGATAGTGTTTCACTTTTTCTTTTTTCTTTTTTTTTTTTTTTGAGACGGAGTCTCGCTCTGTCGCCCAGGCTGGAGTGCAGTGATCTGCCCGCCTTGGCCTCCAAAGTGCTGGGATTACATGTGTGAGCCACTGTGGCCATCCATATGTTTAACTTTTTGAGGAACCATCAAACTGCTTACCACAGAGGCTGAACCATCTAATATTCCTACCAGCAATGTATAAGGATTCTAATTTCTCCACATCCTTGTAATCAACTTTTAAATTTTAAATTTGGCTGGGCACGGTGACTCAAGCCTGTAATCCCAGCACTTTTGGAGGCTGAGGTGGATCACTTGAGGTCAGGAGTTAGAGACCAGCCTGGGCAACATGACAAAACCTTGTCTCTACCAAAAATACAAAAATTCACCAGGCATGGTGGCACACACTTATGGTCCCAGCTACTTGGGAGGCTGAGAGGAAAATCGTTTGAGCCCAGGAGGTCAAGGCTGCAGTGAGCCGACATCAAGCCACTAGACTTCAGCATAGACAACAGAGTGAGACCTTGTCTCATAAAAATAAAAGGCCAGTCATGGTAACTCATGCCTGTAATCCCAGCACTTTGGGAAGTCAAGACAGGTGGATCACCTGAGGTCAGGAGTTCAAGACCAGCCTGGCCAACATGGTGAAACCCCATCTCTACTGAAAATACAAAAATTAGCTGGGCGTGGTGGCATGTGCCTGCAATCCCAGCTACTCAGGAGGCTGAGGTGGGTGGGTCACTTGAGGTCAGGAGTTAGAGACCAGCCTGGGCAACATGACAAAACCTCATCTCTACCAAAAATACAAAAATTTAATAGAGCCCCGTCTCTACTAAACAACAACAACAACAAAAAAATTAGCCAGGCATGGTGGTATGTGCCTGCAGTCCTAGCTACTCAGGAGGCTGAGGTGGGAGTACTGCTTGAACTGGGAGGTGGAGGTTGCAGTGAGCTGAGATGGTGCCACTGCACTCCAGCCTGGGTGACAGAGATGAAACCCTGTCTCAAGAAAAAAAAAAAAAAAAAAAAAACCTTAAGAAATGTTATATAATTTGCCCTAAATAGAAGATAATGATGAATTAAATACAAGTCCGTGACTTTTTTTTTTAAAGTTTGTGTCTTGAGACCTAGACATTTTAAAAAACTACACTACACCATAAGGCACAGAGTGAATATTTATTTATCACAGAGGTCAAGCCTAAGCTCTAATTTTATAAATCCTGGAAAAGCAGGCCAGAAAAGTACAGAGACTTGCCCAAAGTCAAAGCTCAAGATGCTTCCAGAGGCCAGGAGAGAAGAAAATGTTTTAGTAGCACTCCATAACTGGACCCTCAAATCTACTTACTCCAAGCATCCCTTCAAGTTCCTAACTCCAAAGAATCTCAGTAAGAAAACAATAGAGATGGTTTCCAAATAGGAGGTAGGACACCATGAGTGGTATTGAGCAATTAATTACAACACTCTAGCTAAAGATACCTGCCACTTATGACATCTGAGCATGAAACTAAGTTTAAAATGGCCATTTAGTATATACATGTAAGAAATCTTGTATCCCCTAAATCTATACAAATAAAAACTACAAATACAAAATAAAATGGCCATAAAAACGAAACAACAAAACAAAAACAACAACCACCTGTGGCTTCCAAACGCCTTATCTTTTCATTTATTCATAAAGATTTCTGGTCCCACACATGTTCCAGGACAAGTTGTATCAACATACCCCAATCCTTTCTAACGCCCTGAGTTCTTTCTTCCAAATATCTTCTAATTCGTGGTCTGGGAGGGAAAAGGGTAGCGGAGTTCTCAGGTAGATGACAAAGGGGAAAGGACAAAGGCCTCTGGCTTGGCTTCCTGCTTCAGCACTCCAGTCAGCAGGAACTCAGGTGAGAGGAGGGGCAGCCCAACACGCAGTGGAACAGAGCAACGAGGGAAGTCCTGAGGGCATGTGATCACAACTCTCTGAGGCTAGGGAAGACAGAGCAAACACAAAATCAGGGATGAAAAAGAATCCTAGAAATGGGTTCAGGACCCACTAACCAGTCTTAGCATCACTAAAATAATATCTCCTAATATGAAGCCAAGTGAAGCACACTGCATACTGTCTATGAAATACTCTTGCTAGGCCAGGCACAGTGGCTCATGCCTGTAATCCCACCACTTTGGGAGGCCAAGGCGGGCAGATCATGAGGTCAGGAGATTGAGACCACCCTGACTAACACAGTGAAACCCTGTCTCTATTAAAAACACAAAAAAATTAGCCAGGCGTGGTGGCGGGCACCTGTAGTCCCAGTTACTCAGGAGGCTGAGGCAGGAGAATGGTGTGAACCCGGGAGGTGGAGCTTGCAGCGAGCTGAGATTGCGCCACTGCACTCTAGCTTGGGCGACAGAGCAAGACTCCATCTCAAAAAAAAAAAAAAAATTAGCTGGGTGTGGTGGTGTGCGCCTGTAGTCCCAGCTATTCGGGAGGCTGAGGCAGGAGAATGGTGTGAACCCAGGAGGTGGAGATTGTAGTGAGCCAAGATTACTCCACTGTACTCCAGCCTGGCGACAGAGCAAGACTCTGTCTCAAAAAAAAAAAAAAGAAAAAAAAAAAAAGAAATACACTTGCTAGAAAGATGAACCTGAATTTATTCAAGCTTTTACAATTATCTGCAGTTTCCAGGAAATATGGAATATAGAGGAACAAGATAAATGATGCAACAAGGAGGCAAACCCAAAATTCCAGCCTGAGGAACATTCTAAAGGACAAGTGACCCAGTTTCTGCAGGAAATTGATGGCATAAAAATAGCTGGGTGGGTTAAGGGATGCTGTAGAGTAAAGAGAATTAAGAGGATAATAGGTGTGGCAGTATGTGGACCTTATTTGAATCCTGATTTGAACAACCGTATAGAGAGATTTTTCAGTCAATGGGAGAAATTTTATTAATGGAGTGTGAGCAAATGACCAATAAACTACTGTTAATTTTGTTTAGGATCAATAATGGCATTGTGATTATGAAACAAAATGCACATATTTCTTAGAGATGTATATTTAAGTATGTAGGAAGAAATAATGTAATATTGGCAGTTTGCTTTAAAATACTTCAGCAAAGGAAGAGAAAGGAAAAAAGGAAAGAATAAAGAAAAATAAAAAGAAATAAAATACTTCAGCAAAGAAAATCAAAGGAAAAAAGGGATAGATGGAGCAAAAGTAGCATAATCTAAATTAAGCTGCTGAATCTCAGTGATTGTTATATGGGGGTATCAGCAGATCTGTCCCCTCATTCCTATCCCTTTCTATACCATAGGTCTTTCCCCACCCTCTCACTACTCTATATTCCTTTCTGTTCCTCCATTTTTTTCCCCCTCTAACCTTTGCCATTCCAGCCACCTCTTTAACTGCCACTGTCACCTCACCCAGACCCAGAACATCCTAAGCATACCTTATAGGACCGAGGCATGCTGGGTAGGTATGTGCCTCCACAGCAGGTAATGATCTCTCCCATCTGAGGTGGTGGTGGCTGGACTCCAGGGGTCACATAGATCTCATAGCCCTAAGAGAAAGAAATGGTGGAGACGGTATTGTAGGTTGGGAAGCACTGGAGGGAGGGCTGAAGCACGGGTCAAAAGATAGCCTCTCACCTCCAGCAGCCTTCGCTCCCGAGCCCGACTCAGTGCGTCTTGAAGGCTAAAGCCAAAGTTCTTCTCTTGCTCAGGGTCGGTCACCACATATTCATCCGGGGGTAGGAAGCAACCGGCCTTGCGGGACTAAGGACAGCAGCAGTCAGCATCAAAGCTCAGCCCAGCCCCTCACCCAGCTCTGCTGCCTAGCATTTAGAGAGAGCTCACAAAATGTCTTTTAAATCAATTCAGGCTTCTGGCTCACTAATGCCCGTCTTCCTGTAACGCCTCTTCCCTTCCACAACTTTCTAGGGTACTACGTGAGCAGTCTTGCCACTATATTGGTCTGTCATCATCCCTTGGCCTCTCACCTGATGCAGCCAGTCCAGGGAGAGAATGGGGATTCCCCGCCCCAGGGCACACAGGAACTTGACTGTTCGGCGGATGCGATCAGTGACCAGGTGGGAAGCCTCTGCCGCTGAACCAGCCAGACTTCCCCCCAGTGCCAGCACGGCCCGCTCTCCCAGAGCATCCACCACTCCTGTGAAGAGCACCTGTGGAAGGGTTGACCTGAGGTGGTCACAGCAATCCACACCATCAGCACCCATCTCTACAATCCTCTAGGTCTGCTTGCATCCTCCCCTCATCTCTGTCTCCCACAAAGTCCCATGTCCTTGTCTCTTACTTTGGGGGCTGTTGATTCTTGGTTAAGTTTGGTCCGTCGGAGGCTGCGATTCGGTATTCTGTTGGGCTCCTCCTCTGCCCGGTCTCTCTTTCTCTTGCCTGGTTTTGGAGTCATGACATCCTGAGATTGAGAAAAATCTTGGTGGGAGTTTCAGAGCTCCGAAGCCATTTTTCCCAGCTTTGTGGCCCTAGCCCTCTCCTCACCTCTTCCTTCCCTGGCTTCTCTGCAGTATCTTCTTCCTCTTCCTTGATAATCACTGTCTTCTGGGAGACTTCCCCTCTTTGGGGCTGTTTTTGATGTGGTGGTGAATCCATGATAGCTAAAGACCTCTTGCGGCTTTGAGAGGCCTTAGGTTGGAGCTCTGGGGTGAACCTAGATCTACCTGTTGGTTCCACCTTTTGGATCTGGGAGACATGAGTTGGTGTATCAAGAAGCTGGGGAGAGGCAGGCTCAGGAATGGCTGTAAGGGATTCACCTACTCTCACTGCTCCCCATCTTTGGTTCCTTGAGGGCCGGGATTTAGGTTCCAGGGGTGCAGAGCAAGGCTTATGGTCAATGGGAGACGTGAGGGAGCCAGGATTCCCAGTGGCTCTCTGCCTCTTGATGCAACTGGCTTGAGGAATAGGCTCAGGGGAAATAGGCTGGTCTGTGGTGACAGGAGATTGGAATTCAGGGGTAGTAGGAATTAGCATAGCACTTACTGTGGAAGACCTCAGTGTTTTGCTCTGACCACCCTGAGGTATGGCCTCAGGGGTGACAGGCTGGTCTGTGGGGGTAAAAGGCTCAAGATCAGAGGCTGCTGGTTCAACTGATTCAGGAGTCTTGACAGATGACCTATTTGTCCTTCCCCTAGTGGCCCTAGATGTGGGCTTGGGGGTGACAGGCTGGTCTGTGGAGGTGGTAGAATGGCGCTCAGGGGCTGTGGGGACAGCTGGCTCAGGGGTCTTGACAGAGGACCTATTTGTCCTGCCCCTAGTGGCCCGAGATGTGGGCTCAGGGGTGACAGGCTGGCTTCTGGAGGTGGAAGGGTGAAGCTCAGGGGCTATAGGGACAATTAATTCAGGAGTCTTGACAGATGACCTATTTGTCCTGCCCCTAGTGGCTCGAGATGTGGGCTTGGGGGTGACAGGCTGGTCTGTGGAGGTGGTAGGATGGGGCTCAGGGGCTGTGGGCACAACTGTTTCAGGGGTCTTGACAGAAGACCTATTTTTTCTTCCCCTAGTGGTCCGAGATGTGGGCTCAGAGGTGACAGGTTGGTCTGTGGAGGTGGAAGCCTGGAGCTCAGGGGCTGTGGGCACAACTGTTTCAAGAGTCTTGACAGAGGATCTATCTGTTCTTCCCTTAGTAGCCTGAGATGTAGGCTCGGGGGTAATAGGCTGGTGTGTGGAGGTGGAAGGCAGGAGCTCAGGGGCTGTGGAGACAACTGGTTCAGGGGTCTTGACGGAGGACCTATTTGTCCTGCCCCTGGTGGCCTGAGATGTGCACTTGGGAGTGACTGGCTGGTGTGTGGAGGTGGAAGGCTGGAGCTCAGGGGCTGTGGGGAGAACTGTTTCACGGCTCTTGACAGAGGACCTATTTGTCCTACCCCTGGTGGCCTGAGATGTGGGCTCAAGAGTGATAGGCTGGTCTGTGGAGGTGGAAGGCTGGAGCTTAGGGGCTGTGGGCACAACTGTTTCAGGGGTATTGACAGAGGATCTATTTTTTCTTCCCCTAGTAGCCTGAGATGTGGGCTCAGAGGTGACAGGCTGCTCTGTGGAGGTGGAAGGTGGGAGCTCAGGGGCTATAGGGACAGTCGATTCAGGGGTCTTGACAGAGGACATATTTGTCCTGCTCCTAGTGGTCCGAGATATGGGCTTGGGGGTGACAGGTTGGTCTGTGGAGGTGGAAGGCTGGAGCTCAAGGGCTGTGGGCACAACTGTTTCAGGGGTCTTGACAGAGGATCTATTTTTTCTTCCCCTAGTAGCCTGAGATGTGGGCTCAGAGGCGACAGGCTGGTCTGTGGAGGTGGAAGGCTGGAGCTCAGGGACTATGGGGACAACTGGTTTAGGAGTCTTGACAGAGGACCTATTTGCCCTGCTCCTAGTGGCCTGAGATGTGGGCTTGGGGGTGACAGGTTGGTCTGTGGAGGTGGAAGGGTGGAGCTCAAGGGCTGTGGGCATAACTGCTTCGGGGGTCTTGACAGAGGATCTATTTTTTCTTCCCCTAGTAGCCTGAGATGTGGGCTCAGAGGCGACAGGCTGGTCTGTGGAGGTGGAAGGCTGGAGCTCAGGGACTGTGGGCACAACTGGTTCAGGGGTCTTGGCAGAGGACCTATTTGTCCTGCTCCTAGTGGCCTGAGATGTGGGCTTGGGGGTGACTGGCTGGGCTGTGCAGGTGGAAGGGTGGGGCTCAGGGGCAGCAGAGGTAGCTGGAAAGGGTGTCATCCTGGAGGACTTCCGAGTTATGATTTTAGGCTTTGGGTGGAAAGGCTCCAGCTCTGAGGACAAGGGAGTCTCTGGAGCTTCCTGACTCCTATCCTGCCCGGTCTTACGAATGGTTGGCTCGATAGAAGGTGAAAGGGGAGAAAGAAGAGGCTGAGGTACAAGATGTTTCTGGCTCTGAGAGTTAAGGGGCTTTTGGGGTGGGGCTGAGGCTTCAGGCACTGTAGGAGGCAGATAAGCATCTGGAGATTCCTGATCGCCCTAGGGAGAAACAGAAGCAAGTGAGGGGGAGGAGGTGGAGAAAAGAGATAGAACTTGGATACTGTTCTTGATACTTGTTTATGGTTAGATAGGCTTACTGGATTTCGCTCAGGCGTGGTGGCTCACGGCTATAATCCCAGCACCTTGGGAGGCCAAGGTGGGTGGATCACGAGGTCAGGAGTTCAAGACCAGCCTGGCCAACATAGTGAAACCCCTGTCTCTACTAAAAATAGAAAAAAAATTAGCCGGGTGTGTTGGCAGGTGCCTGTAGTCCCAGCTACTTGGGAGGCTGAGGCAGGAGAATCACTTGAACCTGGGAGGCAGAGGTTGTAGTGAGCCAAGATCGCGTCACTGCACTCCAGCCTGGGTGACAGAGTGAGCCTCTATCTCAAAAAAACACACAAAAAGTAGCTGGGCGTGGTGACACGCACATGTAGTCCCAGCTACTTGGGAGGCTGCAGCAGGAGAATCGCTTGAACCCGGGAGACAGAGGTTGCAGTGAGCCAAGATGACGCCACTGCACACTCCAGTCAGGGTGACAGAGAGAGACTCTGTCTCAAAAAAGAACAAAAACAAAACAAAAAATATGCTCACTGGATTTCCCTTTCTGTCTATGATCTCTCCTCCATTAGACTAGGATATACCTGGGAAGCTACCTTTTCCCCATGGACCTGTCTCCATAATGCTACTATAGTGTTCTCCACACATGGATGATGGTAATGAAAAGAATGGCTGGGGCAAAGAAAGAAGAAACACAAAGGGTCTTTCTTTTGAGTCAGGTAGGAGATACAACTTGGGAAACAGATATGGAAAACAATGGGTGCCGAGGATAAAGGAATAGAAGCCAATCAAGGAGTGATAAAAATGGAAGAAAACTGAATAATGAGAAAGGAATAGATTAAAGTGAGGCTAGGTGAAGGAGCGTTGGCGAGGATATAGAGATGACTTGTGGAGTAGGAGGTAGAAAAAGCAGCTCTCACCCTGGAAGCCTTCGTAGCAGCTCTGATCCTGGAAGCCTTCTCAGTGGGTGGCATCTTGCAATTCAGGAGGCCTAGACAGAAAATAAACACAAAGGTGGCTGAGTTCCAAGCAGCTGGTTGCCCAGGGGTTGATTATTATGAGGCCTGTGCATCACCTTGAGTTCCCCTCTGCCTTCACTTACCTTTCTGATGCCTCCTGGGGCTCACTGGGGATCCCCTTCCACCTGACTGGCTCCCAGAAGATACGGGGGCTGAGGTGGGTCCCGGAAGGTCTCCCGCCCCCACCCCAGGCTCTGGTATTGGGCTGGAGGCCTGCCCTTTCTGGTCCTGGCTTCCTCCCTCTGGCTCCCCTCTCTGTGCGTTTCTCTCCAGGATCACTTTGGGCACCTTCTCTTCTAACTCAGTGGGCTCACACTCTCTGTCTGCTACTGGTCTCTCTACTTCTCTCTCAAATGCTTTGCTTGGAAGGGTCTGCTTCTGTAATTGTTTCTCTTGTATTTCCTCGGATGTCTCAATTTCTACCTTCAAACTCTCCCTATCTCTTTCAGGACTTGCACTTTCCCCATTTTTGTCAGATTCTTGTCTCTGGGTGTCTCTAGCTAACAACTGTTTTTGTTCTCTGTCCTGTGTACCCCTGGTTAATTGTTCCTCTCCTGTCACATCTGTCTGTCTTTCCGGTAGCAGTTTCTCAGTTTCTCTCTCCAGTGGCCCTCTCTCAGGGCCCACCCTCTCTGCTGTTTCTTTTGGTATACCCATGCCTTTATCCACAGTCTGCCTCCCTCTGCCTTGAATCCCCACTGGCTCTGTGTGAACTGGGCTCTCTGGATGTTGGTCTCCTGGTATTGCCCTAGGTGGAGACAGGCAAGGTCCATAGGCCTCAAGGTGGGTGTCAAAAGGTTGGGTCTCAGAGTCCTCAGACTCTCTCAGACAGAATGGCTGTGTAGCCAGGACCTCCCATGGTTCATCTAGGGTACCTGGAAGGGAAGAAGGAAGAGAGAGAGAGGGGGAGAGAGAGAGAAGAAGGAGAGGAGGAGGGAAAGGGAAGCACAGGTTGACATAATAAATATGATGAGAAAGGATTTAGATAAACTCATAAATAATAAATCTGAACAGGTTATTAAAGGAAAGCTGGGAATAAGGGTGGTAGTTATAACATTTAACGTTTGTCTCAAAAAGGTCATAGCCTTGGGTGGGCATGGTGGCTCAGACATGTAATCCCAGCACTTTGGGAGGCCAAGACATGAGGATTGCTTGAGGTCAGGAGTTTGAGACCAGCCTGGATAACATGGCAAAACCCCATCTCTACAAAAAATAAAAAAAAATTAGCCAGGTGTGGGGGCAAGGACCTGTAGTCCTGTAGTCTCAGCTACCCAGGAGGTTGAGGTAGAAGAACTATTTGAACTCCAGAAGTCAAGACTGTAGTGAGCTGCGATCATACCACTGCACTTCAGCCTGAGTGACAGAGACCCTGTCTCAAAAAAAAAAAAAGAAAAAAAACCCAACAACAAAAAGAAAAACATCATAGCCTAATATGTGTTCCCTGAATAGTCTCTCATCACACCACTGTACTCCAGCCTGAGTGACAGAGACCCTGTCTCAAAAAAATAAAAAAAAATTGAAAAAAAAAAATCATAGCCTAATAAGAGAGCTCCCTGAATAGTCTCTCTCTTTTTCTTTTTGAGACACAGTCTCACTCTGTCACCCAGGCTGGAGTGCAGTGGCATGATGTTGGCTCACTGTAACTTCCAATTGCTGGGCTCAGGAGATCCTCTCACCTCAGCCTCCTGAGTAGCTGGGACTATAGCATGTGCCAATGCGCCTGGCTAATTTTTTGTATTTGTTGTAGATATGGGGTTTGGTCTTGAACTCTTGGACTCAAGTGATCCGCCCATCCTAGCCTCCCAAAGTGCTGGGATTACCGGTGTGAGCCACCATGCTTGGCTGGAATTTTCTACTTTTTAAAGGCTGAATAGTATTCCACGGTGTATATATACCATATTTTCTTTTTCATCGACACATAATAATGGTACATATTTATGGGGTACCTGTGCTATTTTGACTCATACATACAGTGAACAATGATAAAACCAAGATAATTGGGATATCCACTATCTAAACATTTACCATTTCTTTGTATTGGAAACATATCAAATCTCTTCTAGCTATTTTGAAATATACAATAAATTATTAACTATAGTAACCCTACTGTGGAACTGAGTACTAGAACTTATTCATTCAATCTTGACTATATTTTTGTATCCATTAACCATTCTCTTTATGCGTCCTGTCCCTCTACCCTTCCCAGCCTTTGGTAACCATCATTCTACTCTCTACTTCCATGAGATCCATGTTTTTAGCTGCCACATGAGTGAGCGTGCAATATTTGTCTTTCTGTTCCGACTTATTTCACTTAACATAATGTCCTTGGGGTTCATCCATGTTGCTGCAGATGACAGGATTTCATTCTCTTTTGTGGCTGAATACTGTTCCATTGTGTATATACACACATTTTCTTTTTTAGATTGAGTCTTGCTCTGTCACCCAGTTTGGAGTGCAGTGGTGTGATCTCAGCTCACTGCAATCTCTGTGTCTTAGGCTCCAGCAATCCTCCCATCTCAGCTTCCCAAGTAGCTAAGACTATAAGTGCATGCCACCATGCCCAGCTAAGTTTTGTATTTTGAGCCACCGCACCCAGCCTATATACACATTTTCTTTTTTTTATTTGAGATGAAGTCTCACTCTGTCACCCACATTGGAGTGCAGTGGCATGATCTTGGCTCACTGCAACCTCTGCCTCCGGGGTTCAAGTGAATCTCCTGCTTCAGCCTCCTGAGTAGCTGAGACTACAGGTACCCGCCACCATGCCCAGCTAATTTTTATATTTTTAGTAGAGACAGGGTTTCACCACGTTGGCCAGGCTGGTCTCAAACTCCTGACCTCATGTGATCCACCCACTTTGGCCTCCCAAAGTGCTGAGATCACAGGCATTAGGCACTGTGCCCGGCCTACGTTTTCTTTTCTTTCTATTGTTTTTGAGACAGAGTTTCACTCTTGTTGCCCAGGCTGGAATGTGATAGCACAATCTCAGCTCACCACAACCTCCGCCTCCCAGGTTCAAGGGATTCTCCTGACTCAGCCTCCTGAGTAGCTGGGATTACAGACATGCACCACCACACCCAGCTAATTTTGTATTTTTAGTAGAGACGGGGTTTCTCCATGTTGGTCAGGCTGTTCTCGAACTCCCGACCTCAGGTGATCTGCCCGCCTTGGCCTCCCAAAGTGCTGGGATTAGAGGCGTGAGCCACTGTGCCCGACCCCGGCCTACATTTTCTTTATCCATTCATCTGTTGATGGACATTTAGTTTGGTTGCATATCTTGCCTATTGTGAATAGTGATGCAATAATGTGTTTTTTTTAAGAGACATTATGGGTGGGGGTTGAGGGAAAGGTTATTGCCCAGGCTGGGCTCAAGGGAACCTCCCATGTAGCTGGGACTACAGGTGCTCACTACTATGCTGGGCTAATTTTTTCATTTTTGTGGAGACCAGGTCTCTCTCTGTTGCCCAGGCCAGTCCCTAAATATTTTCAGTCTGCAGCTGGTTGAATTCACGGACACAAACTCGCATATACAGAGGGTTGATTGTGATCAGAGTATGAAAGAAACATGTAGGAAGGCAAATCAAGAAAGAATGCAGGCCGGGCGCAGTGGCTCACGCCTGCAATCCTAGCATTTTGGGAGGCTGAGGCAGGCGGATCACTTGAGGTCAGGAGTTCGAGACCAGCCTGGCCAACATGGTGAAACCCTGTCTCTACTAAAAACACAAAAAAATTAGCCAAGCATGGTGACAGGCGGCTGTAATCCCAGCTACTTGGGAAGCTGAAGGAAGAGAAACCGCCTGGGAGGTGGAGGTTACAGTGAACCGAGACGGCGCCACTGCACTCCAGCCTGAGCGACAAAGGAAAAAAAAAAAGAGAATGCAAAACTGGGGGCACAGAGGAGGTAAGAGTTTCTTGTACCTGTTGTCTGGAAGCTGCAATGGGAAGGGCCAAGTTCTTGGGGTGGAGTCAACATGAAGGCCTGGGTAGGTTCATCCTCCATGCTCTGGACTGCTGTACAGGAAAAGATGACCTAAGTACATCTCCACACTACTGCAGGGTCTGATTCCTGGTCTCCTACCCTACCCACACTAGCGTTTACCCTTCAAGGACCACCAGTCTAATCTCCCAGCTCCCACTGGTACAGGATTCAAATAACACAGAAGTCCTCACCTTCCAGGCCCTGATTCTCCAGAAAGCACTGGGTAGCTTGTAGGTCTGGATCTTCAGAATCTGGTAGGGGAGGAATATTAGATAATTTAAAAAAAAAAAAAAAATCATACCTGACACTAAACTCCTTAAATAATCTCTACCTTTCTCTCCCCAACCCCAGCTGTTAGAACCCTGGTTTATTTCGGAGGTCAAGGAAGGAAGGCCAGCACTTACCATCACAGTTGTCTTCAGAGCCCTTGGTCCTACCCACATGTTGTTCTCTCTCCCTTCCTCTGGGGACCTGGGCTCCCTCTCTCTGTGGCTGGGTGGATTCCCCTGGAACGTCTGTGTCCACCACCAGATCTGTGAGGTTCTCTCTTGAGGTAGGGAGGTCCTGCTCCACTTGTGCCACAGGTGACCCACCCTGGGTCCCCACCTCATAAGCTCTCTCCTGCTTAAGACAAGCTGCAGTCCACTCTGCCCCAGCATCCCCTTCTGCTGGAAGCTGGCTCCTTCTTACATCTGCAACTGCTGAGGCTGCTAAGGAGGTGCCCTCCTCCGCATCTGTTTCACAGTCCCCATGCGGAGGCCAGGCTTCCTCTAGAGATACCACAAGCAGCTTTGCTGGTCCCCCGTCTGCTTTCACATCTGTTTGATTTGTCCCCTCCACAGACACCTGATGCTTCTTCATACGTACAATGGCTGACCCTGGCGGGACTTCCTCCTCTACTTTTGTGTTGATGTCCACTGTGATGGAGGCTTGGCTTCTTTCCAGGTGGATCCCAGGTGAGCTCTTATCTGCTTCCACACGGTCATCACTGTCCCCAAAAGGAGGTTGGTCCTTTTCTGAATGTGCTCTAACAAGGGCTCTAATCTTTGTGTGAGCCTTGGGGACAGTTTCTGCATTTTCCACTGGGAGCTCTTCCTCCTCCACATCTGTGTCACTGTCTCTCCCAGTGGTGGTTTGGCTTCGCTGGAGAAGGACCACATGGTGGGCCATGTCCTCTTCTGCATCTCTGTTCCATACAGCAGGCTCGCTCTCTTTCAGACGTGCCAAAGTCAGCGCTGCTGAGACTTCTTCTTCATCATCTGTATCGCTGTTGATAACCATGGAAGCTTGGCTTTTCTCCAGAGGGACAGCCTGTGGGGCCTTGCCTTCCTCCACATCTGTATCACTACCAGCCTGGCCCTCCTGCAGATGGGACAGGCCTGGTGCTCCAGGACCCCTTGTACCAACTCCATGAAAGATCTTCCTCTTCTTCATAGGAACGACAACTGGGGTTGCTGGAATCCCCACTTCTTCCGCATCGGTGTCGCTGTCGATGAAGCCAAAAGGCTGAGCCTTTTCCAAATGGACCTCAGCTGGCCTTCCAGGAGGCCTGCTGTCATCATCCACATCTGTGTCACTATCCTCTCCAGGAGGTTGGCTCCTCTCCAGAATGATCCTAGCTAGAACCACCCCATTCCCTGCACCCCTCCTGACTTTTGTGTCATTGTCCCTCTCCTTCACTGAAGGCTGATCCTTTTCAAGCTGGATTTCAGTTACAACTTCAGCTTCAGACTGCTCTGCCTCTATAGTGGCACCTCTTCTGGCAGCTGAGGAGGCCTCCTCTGTGGCTGATTGCTGACCTTCTTCCGCATCTGTGTCACTGTTCAAATTGAAGGCAAAAGGCGGCCCAGGGCCACCCAGGACAGGGGAATGCCCCTCTTCATCACTGTGAAGGGAAGAAAAGAGAGTCGATAGAATTTACTTCCCTGGAAAGGATACCCCAACTCAACTGTGACCTCCTTGAGGGGAGACACAAGGTAGTATTTCTTCTTCTGTTTCCAATTTGTTTTCCACTTGGCACATCAGAGGTGCTCCATAAACATTCAGCTGAGTGAATGAATATGTATGGTTCCCCAGCCCCAACTCTCAGGATAATCATCTCTTTTAGAGATTGATCCTCCAGTCCCTGGTTCTTCCTCGTTTTGAAGACTCAGGTGTCTGACTCTTTGGCACTCACCTCTCTGGAACTATCATTGCCACGGGGGAAGATGTGGTCCTTGATTTTTTTACCACACGCCTTTCAGAAAGAAAATCTGTCAAGAACAGAAAAGAATAAGTTGACAATTGTACACTCATTATTCCTGTCTCCTTGTTTGCCCTGCCAATATACAAACTTACCTACTTCCTCCTCTGAGTCCTCAGCTAACAGAAGCCTCTGGGGTTGAGTTCCTCCCTGTACCCTGGGTGTCTCTTCTACAGTCAGAGGGCCCCGGGAGACAAAGGGCAGAGAGACATCCAGGCGATGGTACTGGCAGAGCAAGTCAGCAAAGAGAATCAATTCCTGGTCCCTCAGACGGTGACTCACCCCAGGGCTCAAAACCTTAGGAGGTCTCAGGATTTGAGTACCATTAAGGCTCCCACAGTCTCGGAGGATAGGTGCCTTGTCCCAGGCTAAGATTTCAATCTCTGCATGTTGTTTGGAGATAGATGGAAAGGGCAGGGCCACAGAGCAGTCAGGCATTCGGCCTACCACATTCTTCCCGAGGTGTAGTGGGAAATCTAAGAATTAGAGAGGCAGGTAAGTTCCAGGGTCAGAGTCCTGGCCTGTCATTAGGAAAAAGTGCCTATTAGGTACTCTACTACTCACTCAAGGCCTCCGTATGCATTAGAAAAATAGAAGGCCCTAGGACATCTAGGCACTGAAAAAGTATATGTGATACCCCATCCATCCACAATGGATTTTTTTTTTACTGTTATAAAATATATATAACACAAAATGTATCACCTTAATAATTTTAAGTGTACAGTTCAGTGGCATTAAGTGCATTCACATTGTTGTGCAATCATCACTACCATCCATCTCCAGAGCACACAATTGGATTTTATTTGATTATTACTTTTTTTGAGACAGGGTCTCATTCTGTCACCCAGGCTGGAATACAGTGGCATGATCATAGATCAGTGCAATCTTGAACTCCTGGGTTCAAGCGATCATCCTGGCTCAGCCTCTCAAGTAGGTGGGACTACAGATGTGCAATGAACCACCACACCTGGCTAATTTTAAAATTTTTTTGTAGAGACACGGTCTTGCTATGCTACCCAGGCTGGTCTCTAACTCCTAGTCTCAAGTGATCGTTCCGCCTTAGCCTCTCAAAGCACTGGAAATACAGGTGTGAGTCACTGCACCAAACTTCATTTCAATCTCTTAATCTTCTCTTATCCAAGTAAAATCACTTCTAGTGAGTCCAGGGCAGTAGCCTACAACAATCAACTCAGTCGGCCCCATCTCCTCCATTCATAAAAAAAGAAAAATTCACATCTCGTTGAAACATACATAAACTTCTTGCAACCCTCCAAATACCTTCCCACAAAAATAAAAGACCTATATCAATACTTGAGCATCCAATACCCTCTGACCTTTTTCTGGTCCATGGGCACCACTAAAGATATGTAGCCGCCCTACTGGCTCCACATTACACCTCAAGGATTCACTGGATTGCTCTGTCTCCTCCTCTTCTTCAATATCCCAGTCAATAGCTTGGGTGTCCTCCATGATCTGGGAAGGATACACATTATCAATTATCCTCATTATTGGTTCACACAAACAACATCAGAGTTATCAGACTGAAACCTGGGGGGTAAACTGGATTATTATGAATGTTGATGCTTCTCTTTCCACCAATCTTTCTGTTGTTAACCTTCTGAAGCACTTAAACTTTTTTTTTTTTTTTTTTTTTTGAGAGAGAGTCTCATTCTGTTCCCCAGGCTGGAGTGCAGTGGTAAGATCTTGGGCCCACTGCAACCTCTGCCTCCCGGGTTCAAGCAATTCTCTCACTTCAGCCTCCTGAATAGCTGGGATTACAGGCACCTGCCACCACGCCTGACTAATTTTTGTATTTTTAGTAGAGATGGAGTTTCACCATGTTGGCTAGGTTTCATCTTGAACTCCTGACCGCAAGTGATTCGCCTGCCTTGGTCCACCAAAGTGATGGGATTACAGGTGTGAGCCACTGGGTCTGGCCCTTAAAACAGTTTGACCATGACGCAGAGCAAGAAATATTGTAGGCCAGGTGTGGTGACTCACGCCTGTAATCCCAACACTTTGCTAGGCTGAGAAAGGCATATCACTTGAGGTCAGGAGTTTGAGACCAGTGTGACCAACATGGAGAAACTCTGTCTCTACTAAAAATACAAAAATTAGCTGGGCATGGTGGCTCATGCCTGTAATCCCAGTTACTTGGGAGGCAGAGGCAGAAGAATCGCTTGAACCCAGGACGTGGAGGTTGCGGTGAGCCGAGATCATACCATTGCACTCCAGCCTGGGCAACAAGAGTGAAACTCCATCTCAGAAAAAAAAAAAAAAAGTAATATTGTATTGTAATGTCCCAAGTACACAAATAGGTAAAAACATGTGCTTGTTTATAGAAACAAGTTCTGAGAAAGAGACAATGTTTATCCTTACTATGTACAATATACTGATATTTTTCATTCTATTTTTTTCTGTTCTACATATTTTAAATGCTGATTTGTAACCTACTAAATTGATTTCACTATCCACTACTGGATTGCAACCCACAATTTGAAAAATGCTATTTTGCTAACACATGCCAAGCATGTGTTGGGCATTGTCTTATGGTCAGGCATAGTAAACATATGAGGCAGGCATTTAGGAAACTAATACTAAACATATATTCAATAGTTTGCTCAGGATATCCCAGCAGGTTAAGTGAACAAGAATAAATGTGCTTCTGGCTGCAAAACCCATGCTTCTTTTTGTCTTTCTCCTTTTTTTTTTTTTCTTTTTTTGAGACAGAGTCTTGCTCTCTCGCCCAGGCTGAAGTGCAGTGGCACGATCTTGGCTCTCTGCAACCTCTGTCTACTGGGTTCAAACCATTCTCCTGCCTCAGCCTCCCAAGTAGCTGGGACTACAGGCACGAGCTGCCACGCCCAGCTAATTTTTATATTTTTAGAAGACACGGGGTTTTGCCATATTGGCCAGGGTGGACTCAAACCCTTGACCTCAGGTGATCCGCCCACCTTGGCCTCCCAAAGTGCTGGGATTACAAGCGTGAGCCACTGTTCCCGGTTGTTTTTCTTTCTTTTTTAGCCCATGCTTTTTATACTTTACCAGACCACCTCAGTATGATCAGATGCAACTGCAAAAAATGATAACAAAAGATGACATATATAGAGGCTTCCTATGTGTCAAGCACTGTTCTAATTACTTTATATTGACTCTAACTCATTTAATCTTCACAAGAACCTTGTAAAGTAGGTATTATTATCTTCCATTTCTTCAGATAAAGAAACTGCAACATAGCTGGGTTAAGATTTTCAGATCTCCTTGAAACATATATAAGCGTATATAATGTTAAGATTTGCCCCAAATCACCCAGATAATGTCTCTCCTCTAAAATCTTCTGATGGTTTTTCATGCACACAGAATAAAATCTAAACTCCTTAGCAAGACTCTCCATGATCTGAAATTCACATCTTGTAATGCCTGCCCGTCACCTGCAAAAGCCTATGGTTCAGCCAGACTTTTTCCCCAGTCTTCGAACACACTGTTCTTGTCCCCTCAAATCTTCATGCTTTAGACCAATTCCTTGGCTTTTCCCCACCTAGTTTTCTGGTCCAACTTCTACCTATCCTTTAAGATTCAGTTCAAATGTCACTTTTTTTTTTTTTGAGACGGAATCTCGCTTTGTCATCCAGGCTGGAGTGCAGTGGTGCTATCCTGGCTCACTGTAACCTCTGCCTCCCGGGTTCAAGCGATTCTCCTGCCTCAGCCTCCGGAGCAGCTGGGATTACAGGCGCCCACCACCATGCCTGGCTAATTTTTGTATTTTTAGTAGAGACGGGGTTTCACCATGGTCTTGAGCTCTGACCTCAGGTGATCCGCTCACCTTGGCCTCCCAAAGTGTTGGGATTAGAGGCGTGATCCACCGCGCCCGGCCTCAAATGTCACTTTCTCAGCAAACCTTTTCCTGGTGTCTTCCCTGCTTTCTGGTGTTCCTGGTGTATCCTGACTGTTCCACAGTGGTCAATGGACTTGTGTTTACCCTAAGATATCTCGCTACACTGTAACCATTACTTTCCATTTCTGCCTTCACACCCACTTCCAGGACCTGATTAGGGGAACTGTGTCTTTCCCCTGGGGTCCATCATATTCATTCAATGGTTATGGTATACCTAGTGCTGTTTGAAGTATTCGGCATACATCTGTGAACCAAACAGGAAATCAACCCTGCCCTCGGGAAGGCTCATCACCGAGCCTACTGATGAAGGAACAAATGAGATGAAAAGAAAACAGCATAAATGGAATTCACCTGAAAATATGCCACTCTAAAGGGAAACCGTTGACAGGTAGGGAAAGTAGGATGCCCCATGGACAAAGAGTCAACTCTGTCTTTATGACAGCCCATCTCAGCGGGTGCCCACCACGCTTGGCTCCAATTCAAAGAGCCACCATCTTTGGTCCCCACCTCAGTGGGTTCCCTTGTGGCCCAACGTCTCCGTGTCTTCATACCTAAACTCGGAGCGGGGCGCCAGGTAAGGATGAGTATTATGGTCCGAGAAGCGAACTTCCAAGTCACCTCCGCCCAGTCGCACCCAAGACATGCCCCTCCCACCTTCTGGGGGAAACAAGATGGCTCCCGGGGAGCCGTGGGCCAGGCCGCTAGAACTCACCTACTTTGAGTCCCCGCGCGCGCCACCAGTAACGGTCGCGACCCGGGTGGAGCGAGTGCGTATGCTGAAAAAGACCCGATTTGCTGATTGGCTGCTGCCGCTGTCTTTCACAGCTGCAGCCAGTCAAGCAGAGGCACACCCAAATCCCCGCCCCTCCTCCCCGCCCCCTTACAGCTCAAATGGGAGGTGTCTCCCAGGCTGCTGAGATCAGGTAATAAGACGGTAATTGAAGGCCGCCGTGCGCCAACAGAATAATGCACGTCGATTGGGCAGCTCCAAGGGACAACCCATTACCGCTTGCCCGCCCACCACCCGCTTCCCGCGCAGATTTCCAAACCGCGACCAGAGAGTCTGGCGCCAGCTGCCGGCGATGGATAGAGGGGCTCTGCCATAGACGTCCGACGTGTCCGGTACGGCCAGAGCGCCTTTCCTCGGTCCTCCTAGACATGGTGTCCGCTGACTCATGAGAAATGAAAGTGGGTTGGAGGTTGCAGTGGTAGCTGGGGGCTGCAGTTTGGAGAACAGCCCGTAGGCGTGGCATTTCACTCCTTGTTGCAGTGGAATTTCATTTCCTTTTGATTTGGTTTGTCGTAGAAGTCATATCATTTCTTCCCGGGAATACATCTCTGACGGACATTTTGAGGTCATTTTCATAAATCCAAGATCCTAAAGATCTGTAGTTGAACAGAGAAAACTGGCTTGCACTCTGTCTTAAAGGCTGTCCCCACCTTTCGAGGGGCGAGGGAAGGATGATAAAATCATTTATTTTTATTTTTTAATTAATTTATTTTGAGATGGAGTTTCGCTCGTTGCCTAGGCTGGAGTGCAGTAGCGCGATCTCGACTCACAGCAACCTCTGCCTCCCGGGTTCAAGCGATTCTCCCTGCCTCAGCCTCTCAAGTAGCTGGGATTACAGGCATGCGCCACCACACCCAGCTAATTTATATTTTTAGTAGAGACTGGGTTTTTCCATTTGGTCAGGCTGGTCTTGAACTCCTGACCTCAGGTAATCCGCCCGCCTCGGCCTCTCAAAGTGGTGGGATTACAGGCGAAAGCCACCGCGACCGGTCATTTATTTGTTCTTTTTTGAGACGGAGTTTTGCTCTTGTTGCCCAGGCTGGAGTGCAATGGCGCCATCTCGGCTCACCGCAACCTCCACCTTCTGGGTTCAAGGAATTCTCCTGTCTCAGCCTCCGTTAGTAGCTGGTATTACAGGCATGCGCTACCATGACCGGCTAATTTTGTATTTTTAGTAGAGACGGGGTTTCTCCATGTTGGTAAGGCTAGTCTGGAACTCCCGACCTCAGGTGATCCTCCCACCTGGGCCTCCCAATGTGCTGAGATTACAGGCGTGAGCCACCGCACCCAGCCTATTTTATTATCTCACAGTAAGACATGAAGAAAATGGTAACTATAACACTTGCATAATTCATAAAGTCCGTTCTGTTAGTTATCTCAATTCTGTCCACAACAGTCAAATAAGCAGATTTTACAAACAAGGAGTTGAAGCCCTGCAAAGTTAAAGGACTTTCCTAGGATCCTACAGCTAATATAGAGACAAATTGAAACAAGTTATCTGTGTATTTTGAGTTATTTCTACTCCCACAAAATGACTGTTTTCATTTCCCTAAAACATAGAGCATTATATTTTAAGTGGGCAGAGAGGGCTTACACAAGTTGATGTTCCCTTATTTAGAAGGCAACTTAGAAATACATTGATCTGCCCGCCGCGGTGGCTCACGCCTGTAATTCCAGCACTTTGGGAGGCTAAGGCGGGCGAATCACGAGGTCAGGGGATCAAGGCCATCCTGGCTAACATGGCGAAACCCTGTCTCTACTAAAAATACAAAAAAAAAAAAAAAATTGATCTGTGTGTAATCGAATGTGAATTAACAATGATGTTGACTTGATACTACATTTCTGAGTGGCCAGACTGCAACATCCTGGAGGACAGGGAACTAATTTTTAATCATTTTGTAACCATAGTTCCTAATTTGGTGGATACACAGTAACTGTCAAATAAGTGAATAAATCTCTGGGAAGAAGCAGATGGACTCTGTCTTGGGCCCATCCAATTTTCCCCCATCAATTACCCCCTCTCCTTTTTCAATACTGGGTATCTTGCAGAGTTGCAATGGCGGCCACCTGGTCAGTGAAATAAGCGAACCACTGACTTCATTAACATGTCTAAAAAGGTAGGCTGAAAAAACTGAAAATCTATCAGGCATCTCATTCCATAGTTCCCTGTTTGACAAGAAGATCAAGGTGTCTTCAAAGTCTGCCCTAAGGCCCAGATCTCCTACGTGGATGGAGACTTCTAGTTTCACAAATCCCCGATGTCGGTTTCTCTAAACTATTTTATTCTTTGAACATACTCTCCAGACAACATCTCTATCCTGAAAAGCCCTTGCTGCAATTTTGTTTCTCTTTCAAAACAATGACTCGAAAATTCCCAAGGAAATAGCAAGAGGGCGATTCCCTTCTTGAAGTATTTGAGGGAGCAGAAGCTTACTGAAGTTCATGACTTGGGTCACCAAAAGCCAGAGGTAGCAGAGCACGGTGCCACACTCCTCCCCATTTTTCGCTGAGCTAAGCAATTCTGTCTTCCCTAGAGGTACTGCAGCTGGGAGCTTTCAGGGCGTGCCTCACCACCCAACTTCTGGAACCCCAGACTTCTCAATTCCTGTATCCCCGAGAACTGCTCACTTTTTGTACAAAAACCTCAGGCACAGAGGAAAGGAATCTTGCGCAAGGTCGTTTTTCATTTACAAAACAAAAACCCAACAAAAACCAAACCGGTACCCACCCATTCGTCACTTCATTTTGCACCGTGAACAACAATAGGGGACTACAACTCCCAAAGAGGACTGCGCTCGTCCACTTGGCTCAGAGGCCAATGGACGCCTGGTACATGACCGACATCGACTAATCAGGGCCAGGCTCGATGAGGCTTTGTCTCCCGACCGCGCGCGGGGCCGATTCTCCCGCCTCCCAGCGCGGGCGCACGCGCGCCCCGCCCAGCCTGCCTTCTCTCCGCGCCCTCCCCTCTCCTTTCTCCCTCTCAGAACCTTCCTGCCGCCGCGTTCGCACCTCGCTGCTCCAGCGTCTGGGGCGCATTCCAACCTTCCAGCCTGCGACCTGCAGAGAAAAAAAATTACTTATTTTCTTGCCCCATACATACCTTGAGGCGAGCAAAAATAAATAAATTTTAACCATGAGGGAAATCGTGCACATCCAGGCCGGTCAGTGTGGCAACCAGATCGGTGCCAAGGTAAGAAATTTTACACCTCTTTTATTTCTTTTTAGAAGGAAAAATCCAGGTAAGTTATGAAAAAATGGTTGTGGGGCATTTGCGCTCTCCATCCTTAATCAAGCTTTGCCCCTCCCAAGTTTGTTACATTTATATATATAATAAGTAGCATTTGCTTTTGGAAAGCTGGGAATCATTTTTCTTGGCAGGCACATTTTGGAGACACTAGTAAAAGGGCTCTTCGGGTTTCGGGGGCGGGAAGACCAAGGACATATGTTACTTAAAAGGGCTTCTAACGGTCCGAGAACCGGGCAGGGAGAGAGATGCGGAAACAGTCGGAGACAAAGCGGGGCGAGGTTTTGCTTTGCCCATGTGCATCCCGCCCAGCCCCCCCTGCGGGGTTCGTAGGGCCAAACGGGAGCGGGAAGGGGTGAGGCTGTCGGGCGACTGCAGAGAGCTCCAGTGCAAAGGTCGGGGGGCGATGCGCCAGGGTAGGCTGCGCTGGGCGCTACCATTCACAAAAGATCAGGGACCCCAGCGCGCCCGCGACCCCGGAGGGCCCGTCCTGTAGTTGTTCCTGGGTGGAAGGAGAATAAGAACGGGATTTTTCTTGCTTTCATGGCCCCTAAGCGAGACCTCTTTAGGGCGTGAACTGGTATGTCGAGAAAATGGGGGTGTGTGGTTTTCTTTAACGAGTCCCTCAGGACTCAATGGGAGAGAAAGAATGCTTTAAATCAAGGGGGAGAAATCTAGCAAAGGAATAAAATTCCTAGGCCAAGGGTTTTTTTTTTTTTTTTTGCGCGCGGTTACAGTGTAGCGGGGGAGGGGCGGGAGGAAGTGCGGGTGCTACGTTGTGGCAGAAGGGCGGGGCCCTGCGGGGCGGGGCCAGGGCGCCGCTGGCTCGCGGGGACAATGCGGCGTTGCCCGCCGGCAGGGGCGCGCTACCCTGGGCCCCGCCCCTCGCGCGGAATTCTTGCCCCTGGCCCCGCCCACGTGCGAAGTCCTTTGTCGGCGGCTCGACCTGCGCGTGCGCCGCAGTCACGTGGAGGGCGGGGGGTGGTCGACTGCGGCAGCAGCTCTTTTCTAGTACTTCGAGCCTTTTGTGCGCCGCGCGGTGGGGCGGTGCCCAGCTCGGGGGAAGGACAGCGGCGCTTATCCAAGTATGGTCGACCTCCATCCGCCCACCGAGCACTTGGGACCCGCTGCACATAATCCCGAGCAAGGAAAGTTGTGGCTTTCCCGGGGGAGCGAGTGTCTAGGGGAAGGGTGTGGCAGGCACACGGATGCCAGGCCCTAGAACAACGGTCTGAGCGCGTGTGGAATTAAAATGGGAGATGTGGGGCTGAGGCGGGCTAACTGGGATCGCTCCAGCTCAGGGGTTTGAGACCATCCTGGGCAACAAAGCGAAACCCCTCCCCCCTGCCACATCTCTACAAAAAAAATAAAAAATTAACTGGGTGTGGTGGCGCGCGTCTGTGGTCCCAGCTATTCGAGAGGCTGAGATGGGAGGATCGGTTGAGCCTGGGAGTTCCAGCTGTAGTGATCCGTGATTGCACCACTGCACTGCAGGCTGGGCAACAGAGGAAGACCCTGTCTTAAAAATTAAAAGAAGCTAGGCGCGGTGGCTCACGCCTGTAATCCCAGCACTTTGGGAAGCCGAGGTGGGCGGATCAAGAGATCTAGACCATCCTGGTCAACATGGTGAAACCCGTCTCTACTAAAAATACAAAAATTAGCTGGGCGTGGTGGCGGGTGCCTGTAGTCCCAGCTACTCTGGAGGCTGAGGCAGGAGAATCGCTTGAACCCGGGAAGCAGAGGTTGCAGTGAGCCGAGATAGCGCCACTGCACTCCAGCCTGGCGACAGAGCGAGACTCCGTCTCAAAAAAGAAAAAAAAAGTTAAGAAAAAGATGAAATAAAATGGTAGTTGGGGACGTAGTTGACTGGGACTTGACTTGTTGTGGTCTCGTTGCTTCTGCCCGGCAGTTCTGGGAGGTGATCAGTGATGAACATGGCATCGACCCCACCGGCACCTACCACGGGGACAGCGACCTGCAGCTGGACCGCATCTCCGTGTACTACAATGAAGCCACAGGTAAGGGCAGGAGCCCGGGCAGCTCAGGTTCCCTTCCCTGTCTCCCACTTCTCTAGGGTCTTTTTCCATTCTTGGGCACACCTTATCCCCTTTGGGTGAATCTGTCATTTTCTCCCTTTTGTGAACCACCGTCGGGGCCAAAGACGTCTTCTGCCACCTGGTGGCAGGACCTGGAACAACAAGTCTTGGGTCCTTGCTGTCTCCCATTCCCAGTGTATCTATACACCTTCCCCTCTGCCAGATCTCACAGCTCTTAACTTTATTCTTTGTAGGTGGCAAATATGTTCCTCGTGCCATCCTGGTGGATCTAGAACCTGGGACCATGGACTCTGTTCGCTCAGGTCCTTTTGGCCAGATCTTTAGACCAGACAACTTTGTATTTGGTAAGTTATACAGATGATATTAGCAGATGATATACTGTCGTGTTCAACTTATTTGAGTGCAAGGACACAGCAAAAGTTAGGAGATGATTGTTGTACTGGAGTGCTAAGAACTGTGTTCTGAAATCTAATGGAGGGTAGAGGTAGGGTAAAGGTAGTGCCTGCTGTTGCTGGTACATTATGGGGTAGTGGGGGGAGAATACATCGCAGTGAAGGAGAAAGAAGACACATCCAAGGGAATTATTTCTAAAGTTGAAAGATGGAAACATCATGTATCTTCTATACCCTGTTAATTGAACTTTTCTCCTGACTGCATTCCAGGTCAGTCTGGGGCAGGTAACAACTGGGCCAAAGGCCACTACACAGAGGGGGCTGAGCTGGTTGATTCTGTCCTGGATGTGGTACGGAAGGAAGCAGAGAGCTGTGACTGCCTGCAGGGCTTCCAGCTGACCCACTCACTGGGTGGAGGCACAGGCTCTGGAATGGGCACTCTCCTTATCAGCAAGATCCGAGAAGAGTACCCTGATCGCATCATGAACACCTTCAGTGTAGTTCCTTCACCCAAAGTATCTGACACCGTGGTCGAGCCCTACAATGCCACCCTCTCCGTCCATCAGTTGGTAGAGAACACTGATGAGACCTATTGCATTGACAACGAGGCCCTCTATGATATCTGCTTCCGTACTCTGAAGCTGACCACACCAACCTACGGGGATCTGAACCACCTTGTCTCAGCCACCATGAGCGGTGTCACCACCTGCCTCCGCTTCCCTGGCCAGCTCAATGCTGACCTCCGCAAGTTGGCAGTCAACATGGTCCCCTTCCCACGCCTCCATTTCTTTATGCCTGGCTTTGCCCCTCTCACCAGCCGTGGAAGCCAGCAATATCGAGCTCTTACAGTGCCAGAACTCACCCAGCAGGTCTTCGATGCCAAGAACATGATGGCTGCCTGTGACCCCCGCCACGGCCGATACCTCACCGTGGCTGCTGTCTTCCGTGGTCGGATGTCCATGAAGGAGGTCGATGAGCAGATGCTTAACGTGCAGAACAAAAACAGCAGCTACTTTGTGGAATGGATCCCCAACAACGTCAAGACAGCTGTCTGTGACATCCCACCTCGTGGCCTCAAGATGGCAGTCACCTTCATTGGCAACAGCACGGCCATCCAGGAGCTCTTCAAGCGCATCTCGGAGCAGTTCACTGCCATGTTCCGCCGGAAGGCCTTCCTCCACTGGTACACAGGCGAGGGCATGGACGAGATGGAGTTCACTGAGGCTGAGAGCAACATGAACGACCTCGTCTCTGAGTATCAGCAGTACCAGGATGCCACCGCAGAAGAGGAGGAGGATTTCGGTGAGGAGGCCGAAGAGGAGGCCTAAGGCAGAGCCCCCATCACCTCAGGCTTCTCAGTTCCCTTAGCCGTCTTACTCAACTGCCCCTTTCCTCTCCCTCAGAATTTGTGTTTGCTGCCTCTATCTTTTTGTTTTTTCTTCTGGGGGGGTCTAGAACAGTGCCTGGCACATAGTAGGCGCTCAATAAATACTTGTTTGTTGAATGTCTCCTCTCTCTTTCCACTCTGGGAAACCTAGGTTTCTGCCATTCTGGTGACCCTGTATTTCCTTCTGGTGCCCATTCCTTCCATCTGTCCAGTTAATATTTCCCTCTTAAAAATCTCCAAGACGCTGGGTCTCATCCAGATCCCATTTAGAACCCACCAGGTGCTGAAAACCCATGTAGATAACGGCCACCATCCTAAGCCCAAAGTAGAAAGTGGTAGAAGGTAGTGGGTAGAAGTCACCATATAAGGAAGGGGATGGGATTTTCCATTCTAAAAGTTTTGGAAAGGGAAATCCAGGCTATTAAAGTCACTAACTTCCAAGTATGTCCATTTCCCATCTCAGCTTCAAGGGAGGTGCCAGCAGTATTATCTCCACTTTCAATCTCCCTCCAAGCTCTACTCTTTGGAGGGGTCTGGCCCACTCTGTCAAGTGGAATCCTTCCCTTTACAACTCTACCTCCCTCATTCGAACTCCTTTCCCCTGATCAGAGAGAGGGATCAAGGGGGCAGGGGCGGGGGCAAGAGACCAGCCTTGGTCCCTAAGCCTCCAGAAACATTCTCTGAATCCCCACCTTTTCTTACCCCCCAAAAAGAACAAGCATCCCTGACTGTGGAATGGTATATACTGCCACATCAGTGTTTGAGTCAATCCCCAGAGGAGAGGGGAACCCTCCATCTTTTTTTGCAACATCTCATTTCTTCATTTTGCTGTTGCTTCCCCCCGCACACACTTGGTTTTGTTCTTTCCTACATTTGAGATTTCTATTTTGTGTTGAACTTGCTTTTTTTCATATTGAAAAGATGACATCGCCCCAAGAGCCAAAAATAAATGGGAATTGAAAAAAGCTACGAGATGTGTGCTTATTTAGGGAAACACTGCTGATGGAGGCCTGGGGCCTGAGTTCAGGTGCACTGCTCTCCTTAAATTGACACTTCACAATATTAAGTCCCTGTCCCATCTATGGGTTCTGCATCCATGGATTCAACCAACTGGATATTGGGAAAATAGTTGTACTGGACATGTATAGACTTCTCATTCCCTAAACAATAATAGTGTAAACTATTTACATAAGATTTGCATTTGATTAGGTATTACAAGTAATGTAGAGATGATTTAAAGTACACAGGTTATATGCAAGTACTACATTTTATATGAGGGACTTGGGCGTCTGCTGATTTGGTATTTCAGGGAGGTACTGGTAAGGACACTGACTACTGAATAGACCCTCACATCGTTCTCTCTGGTACCCAAACTGTTCCCAGCACCAGTCAGTCTTTTTAATCTCTGACGGCTCACTGCAGCCTTGATCTCCTGGGCTCAAGCAATCCTTCTCATTCTCCCAAGCAGCTGGGACTGTAGGCATGAGCCAGGTGAGCCAGTGCACCAGGTCCACCAATGAGTCTTAACTGGGGAAGGCATAGGCTTAGATACAGGATCCAGGGCTGGAAAATGGAAGCCGAGAAGAATGACAAGTCACGCATTCTGGTTTCCAGACCAGCATCCACATCCTCTGGAAACTTGGAGAAATAAATGGAAGTTTCTTGTCCTACCCAGATGTACTGAACCAGAAATGGTTGAACTGGCCTTGGCCACCCAGGATTCCTTTGGGTTAAGTGTACCCATGGCCATTTCCTGTGATCCTATGGGCTTAGTCAACCTGTGACACCAAGATAACTAGTGAAGCCCTGGTATGGTGGCTCCCACCTGTAATCCCAGCACTGGGCGGCCGAGGCAGGAGAATGACGAGGCCAGGAGTTACGCACCAGCTTGGGCGACAGTGAACCATCTAACCAAAAAAAAAAAAAAAAAAGCTGGGCATGGTGGCGCATGTGTGTAGTCCCAGCTACCAGGGTAGGGGGTGGTGGTTGTTGGCCAGGGTGGGGGTTGGGTGGGAGGGCGAGGCTGCAATGAGCCCTGACCATACCCCTGCACCCCAGCCTGGGTGACAGCAAGACCTTGTCTTTTTTTTCGAGATGGAGTCTTGCCTTGTCGCCCAGGGCGCAGCGCATTGGCGCGATCTTGGCTCACTACAACTTCTGCCTCCCGGGTTCCAGGAATTCTCCTGCCTCAGCTTCCCAAGTAGCTGGGATTACAGGCGCCCGCCATCACGCCAGGCTAATTTTTGTATTTTTAGTAGAGATGGGGTTTCACCACGTTGGCCAGGGCTGGTCAAACTCCTGATTTCAAGTGATCCACCCGTCTCAGCCTCCCAAAGTGCTGGGATTACAAGCATGAGCCACCGTGCCGGGCCCAAAGTGCCGGGATTACAAGCATGAGCCACCGCGCCCGGCCCAAGACCTGTCTTAAAAAAAAAAAGACAGTCGGGAATGCTACCTTACAGTCCCATTCTAAGACAATCTGTACCATCTGCTACCTCATGCTTTTAAGTTCTCAATGGAAGTCTCAAAGCTACCCTGAAAACAATAATTCCTTTTGCCATATTTTCAGGAATTCTGGGAACTAATACTATTCTCAACAGTCCTTCTATTTTAGCATGCTTTTCTGACTATAATACACTGTTGGGGGGTAAAATTAACTCTAAAACTCTTGACAGTATATAAGTAACTTGCTTTTCTCCCATTCTAGAAAGCCTATTTTATGCAAGGGAGGAAGCTACATTCTAGCGTTCATTTTCTTTCTAATAGAGCCAGGATCTTGCTTTGTCACCCAGGCTGGGTTGCAGTGGTACGATCACGGCTCACTACAGCCTCAGACTCCTGAGCTCAAGTGATCCTCCCACCTCAGCCTCCCAAGTAGCTAGGACTACAGGCAAGAGTCACTACACCTGACTCTAGCATTCATTTTTTTTTTCTTTTCAGTCTCACTCTGTCGCTTAGGCTAGAGTGCAGTGGTACGATCTTGGCTCACTGCAACCTCCACTTCCCAGGTTCAAGTGGTTCTCCTGTCTCAGCCTCCCAAGTAGCTGGGACTACAGGCACGTGCCACCCTATCTGGCTAATTTTTGTATTTTTGGTAGAGACAAGGTTTCGCCATGTTGGCCAGGCTGGTCTCGAACTCCTGACCTCAGATGATCTGTCTGCCTTGGGCTCCCAAAGTCCTGGGATTACAGGTGTGAGCCACCATGCCGGGCCAAGCATTCATTTCCAGTTGCTTCTGTTTTATTAACTGTTGATAAGTATCAGTACTTACTTACAGCAATTTATTTGGGTAGCAAAGTTGAAAACCTCCAGCCCATCCTTCAGTCTTGGTCAGGAAAGTATTCTAGACAACAGGCTCCAACAGTCTGATTTAATTAGGAATTAAATAAGTTGAGATGGGGTGGAGTGGGGTCATCAGAAGGCGGACATGGGACCGCTGGAGTTGGCAACCATAGCAGTGTGAGGTTGGCAAGGGGAGCAACCCCCTTCAAGACAAGGCACAGACTATTTGGCAAGGAGAGATGAGGGGTGGGGCCTCACTGTCAATGGACATGCTCAGGGAGGCCAGTGGATTACATGCAACAGGAGGATCATTCAGGCAACTTCAGCTATGAGGCTGGGCATCTGTGAGGGCTGAAGGCTCAGGCTGTTCGCAAAGGCTTGTGATTCACCTGGCAAAAAGACAACAGCAGGTGACACTTGGGAACATTTGGGAGGTTGAGGCCCCTGCTCTCCTGGGCCCCCATTTAGACGAATGGGCTATAGGGAGAACACACACAGCCAGGAGTCTTCGTTCTGGTGCCTCACCTCATCCTGTTTCCCTAAGCAAAGACATCAAGATCCACATACAATAAATCACTCAAGAGAAGAGAAGGGGCAGAGCCTTGTTTGCACTCTCCTTAGCTATGAATATTCCACTGCAGGCCTCCAGGAGGCTCAAAGGAACCCAGTTTGAAGGTCATCGGTATGATCCAGGGCTTTTATTTACATATGCTTTTTTTTTTTTTTGAGAAGGATTCTCATTCTGTTACCCAGGCTGGAGTGCAGTCATGTGATCTTGGCTTACTGCAACCTCCGCCTCCTGAGTTCAAGTGATTCTCTTTCCTCAGCCTCCCGAGTAGCTGGGATTACAGATATGCGCCACCATACCCGGCTAATTTTTGTATTTTTGATAGAGATGGGGTTTCACCATGTTGGCCAGGCTGATCTCAAACTTCTGACCTCAGCTGATCCATCCACCTTGGCCTCCCAAGGTTCTGGGATTATAAGCATGAGCCACAGCGCCCAGTCCAAATATGCATTTCTTTCTCCTTTTTTTTTTTTTTTTGAGACGGAGT
>NW_012115577.1:874924-881455 GCF_000951035.1 Colobus angolensis palliatus | reverse complement strand
TTCACCATGTTGGCCAGGCTGGTCTCGAACTCCTGACCTCAGGTGATCTGCCTGCCTCAGCCTCCCAAAGTGCTGGGATTACAGGTGTGAGCCACTGCACCTGGCATCATTTCTTTACCATACACATAATGCTTACTATACACCAGGCACTATTCTAAACATTGCAAATATTTGCTGGAGCCCCTCAACAATTCAAGAGGGTAGTTTCTAATTATTAACCCAATTTTAAGGTGAGGAAACAGGTATAGAGAGGTTGATTACTTGTCCAAGATCACAGCTAGCAGGCATTGTAGCTAGGATTAACAAAACAGTGGTTCCAGAGCCTGTTTGCTGACCTCGACCATGATCTACAGGTGAATTAGCTGGGGAACCAAGAAAAGCAGTGATATGCCCTGGAATTAATTAACTGTCAATAGGCTGCAACTAGTTCCCTATACTAGTGGGGTGACCACAAGCACAGGTTGCAGAGACAGTTGACCTGGATTTCACTCCAGCTGCACCAGCAGAATGAGTAGGAACATGCTGGAAGTTCAGTTTCTTGACTTTGTAAAACCCTATATGCCCTAAGGGTAGTTTAAAACAACTCATTTATGTAGAAGCTTAGCACCGTATCTGGCACACAGAAAGTGATTAATAAACATCAATGACTCTCAGGTCTGGATGCTGGTTAAATGCTATGCCTGCTGCGTTACACAACACAGGAACCTAGCAATTCTGCTCCTCAGCTCCAACCTGAGACCTCACCTGGGAGATGCTGACACCTGTGAGTCTTTCCACACTCTCTGGCAGGCGGGTTAGAATGTCCAGTACTTCCCCAGTCACTTTGGCTGCCCCCATGGTCCCACTGCCGCTGGACACCAGTGTGATCTTATTGGCCGAAGTCAAGGGACCACTGATCTCCTCTGCCACCTGGCAGGAGAGAGATGCCCACTCAGTGCCCATGATCTGACCACACTCCTCATAAAACAACTTACCCTGGGTTTTAAGGTCCTCATTCCATTGGTCATCCTTCCTTACTTTGGTCACTAATAATTCCCACCCCTAATTTAGGGTCCCCCTAGCCTGGTTCTCCCTAAGCCCCCCATTTCACCCCACCCCTTAGTCCCTGGTTCTATTTCCTCCTTTCTTGGTGCCCACACAACCTCCAGACCTGGGGCAGCTTCTCTAGCAGCATGTCCAGCTGAGCAGCCTCTTGGTACAGCTGGAAGGCTTCTGCCTTCTTGGCCATCTGCTCAGCCTCGGCTCGGGCTCGGGCCCCTATGGCAAAGGCCTCAGCTTCCCCACGCATCTGAGGGTTAAGGATGCTTGTGAGATTGACGGAAATCATTAAGAACCAAGAAATCCCAGCTCAAGCAGCAACCCCCACTTTCTCTACAAGCCAGCAGGAGCTGCATCTTAACTCACCCGCACAGACTCAGCTTCTGCCTCCGCCTGCATAATTAGTTGGGACCTGTGGACAGAAGGGAAGTGGAGGGTGGAGCCCAGGGACCCAGTGTTGCAAAGGCAGAGGTTCCTGAAACCTAAAATCCATAGGAGTCCAGGTGGTGAAGGCTTCAGCCCTCCATCTTGGGGTGCCTAGGTGGCAAGTGAGCTAGGAAGGGTCAGGAAGGGGACATTTACTTCTCTGCCTCGGCTAGGCGCTCCAGCTTGTAGCGCTCAGCTTCTGCTGGCTTCCGCACACGGGCCTCCAACTCCTTCTCCCGCCGGGCGATCTCCTGCTCCTGCACTGCCACCTGCTGGGCCCGCTCCACCACCTGCACCTGCACCCGCTGCTCCTCAATCTGCTGCTTAGTCTTGGCCACCTGGGTAGGAGGGGCGCTCTGAGTCAGAAGTGAAGAGGAAGTGCCCCGGAACCAGAGCTCCAGAGTGGGATATAAAAATAGGAGCTGGTGGCCGGGCGCGGTGGCTCACGCCTGTAATTCTAACACTTTGGGAGGCCAAGGAGGGTGGATTGCCTGAGTTCAGGAGCTCAAGACCAGCCTGGTCAACATGGTGAAACCCTGTCTCTACTAAAATACAAAAAATTAGCCAGGTGTGGTGGTGCACGCCTGTAGTCCCAGCTACCCGGGAGGCTGAGGCAGGAGAGTTGCTTGAACCTGGGAGGTGAAGGTTGCAGTGAGCCAGGATTACGCCACTGCACTTCACCCCGGGCAACAGAGTAAGACTCCATCTCCAAAAAAAAAAAATAGGAGCAGGTACATGAAGGTGGGTCCCCTCCTGCTTGGCCAGCCCAGTGGAGTCCAGTGTTCCTCTGATGAGCCCCCGTTTAATCTATTTTTCCCACCTATGCCCCCTTCTAGAGTATAAATACCTTGAGGGCACTGAGCACATGGTGGCCTTCTGTTATCTCCAGTCTTGCTCAAATCCCCCCACTGTTGCTAGAATAACCTAGTGCTAGCCTAGGCTACTGCAATAGCTGACTTATTTTTTGTGGGGGTGGGGATAGGTGATCTTTTTTGTCTTTTGCATATGGTGGAGATTTAACAGAAAAAAAAGTAAACCACGAGAAACCTTCTTCCTACATTCTCCAAACCACGTGGGTCCCTTTCCCAGAAGTAACCACCGAGACCAGCTTCTTGTGTATCCTTCCAGGGATACTCTGAACATCTACAAGAATGTGTGTATTCATATAATTCCTCTTATTTAAGCAGATTTATTTATTTTCTTTTTTTTTTTTCTTTTAGGCAGAGTTTCGCTCAATTGCCCAGGCTGGAGTGCAGTGGCGTGATCTTGGCTCAGTGCAACCTCCACCTCCCAGGTTCAAGCTATTCTTTTGCCTCAGCCTCCCAAGCAGCTGGGACTACAGGCATATTATACCACGTCTGGCTAATTTTTGTATTTTTTTTTAGTAGAGGCAGGGTTTCACCATGTTGGCCAGGCTAGTCTTGAACTCCTGATCTCAAGTGATCCATCCACCTCAGTTTCTCAAAATGCTGGGATTTTGGGAGGCTTAAGTGGGAAGGATCCTTTGAGCCCAGGAATTTGAGACCAGCCTGGGCAACATGGCGAAATTCCGTCTCTACAAAACATACAAAAATTAGCCAGGTGTGGTGGCATATGCTTGTAGACCCAGCTACTCGGGAAGCTGAGGTGGGAGTATTGCTTGAGCCTCGTAGTTGAAGCTATAGTGAGCTGAGATTGTATCGCTGTACTCTATCTAGCCTGGTGGACAGAGTAAGACTCAGTCTCAAAGAGGAGGAGAGAAGAGAGAAGATAAGGAAAGAAAGGAAGAAAGACTAGTCAAGTGCAGTAGTGAGAAGTAGGTAAAGAGCAGAACAAGGAGTTCTATCTGTAACTGACTGAACAATCAATTGAGATAACTCACTACCTTTGGACCAGCCTGTCTTTATCTTAAAAAAAAAAAAAAAATCATTTTGGCTTTAGTGAGGTTTTAGGAGAGAGTAAAATTAGCTACATTCGTTTAATCCATCATCTCTGAAAAAGAGCCCAACTCATCTCTTACTTCCTTTTTTTTTTTTTTTTTTTGAGACAGTCTTGCTCTGTCACCCAGGCTGGAGTGCAGTGGTGTTATCTCAGCTCACTGCAAGCTCCGCCTCCTGGATTTATGCCATTCTCTTGCCTCAGCCTCCCGAGTAGCTGGGACTACAGGCGCCCGCCACCACACCTGGCTAATTTTTTGTATTTTTAGTAGAGATGGGGTTTCACCGTGTTAGCCAGGATGGTCTCGATCTCCTGATGTCGTGATCTGCCCACCTCGGCCTCCCAAAGTGTTGGGATTACAGGTGTGAGCCACTGCGCCTGGCCTTGCTTCCTCTCTTCAGACAGTCCATTCTCCACAAGGCAACCAGACTGATCCCTATACAAATATAAATAAGACCATGGCACCTTTCTGCTTGAGGTTCTCCAATAGCTTTCCATTGTGCTTTCAATTCTCTTCTATGTCTCCATCATGACCACACAAACCCTTTGTAATCTGGCCCTGTCAGCCTTTCCTCCTCATTAACAGCACACCAGCCTCCCCAGATCAGAAACCTCCTTTCTTTCTCCACCTCATGGCCTTTGCACTTACTGCCTAGCCACTAGCCCTATCTATCTATCTATCTTAGATGGAGTCTCAATCGATTTATCTATCTATCTTAGAAGGAGTCTCGCTCTGTCACCCAGGCTGGAGTGCAGTGGCGCTATCTCAGCTCACTGTAACTCCTGCCTTCTGGGTTCAAGTGATTCTCATTCCTCAGCCTCCCCAGTGTCTGGAATTACAAGCTCACACCACCACACCCGGCTAATATTTTTTGTATTTTTGGTAGAGATAGGGTTTTACCATGTCGGCCAGGCTGGTCTCAAACTCCTGGCCTCAAGTGATCTTCCTGTCTCGGCCTCTCCAAGTGGTGGGATTACAGGCATGAACCACAGCGCCCAGCCACATACGACTACTTAAAAAGTACAGGCTAGAATGTTCTTGGCCCAGAACTCTATATTGTTCCTTCTTATCTCCAGGTCTGATCTCAAACACCACTTCCTCATAGAAACTTTCTCTGACCACCCGCTAACCTAGTAACTCCCCTCCCAGAGTTTTTCACATCACCCTGTTTATTTCCTTCACAGCACGTAAACAAGAATTATAGCCTGGGAAGGTCATTTACTTGCTTACTAGCTGCTTCCTGTGTCATAATGTAAGCTGCATAAGGGCAGGAATCTTTTCTGTCTCATTCATATTTACAGCCTCACCTCCAAAATGATGTCTGGCACACAGGAGGCACTTAACAGATATTTGTTGAATAAATCCTTTCCTGAACACCTAGCACATTGCCTGGTGCATAAGAAACTGATAAAAGTTGAAAAGAGCCCAACCAGCCCAATCCCTTAATCTGCAGACAAGTAAGGTCATGTTTAGAAGGTTAAGAACTTTATCCACAGCTTTACTGCAAGCTAGCAGTTTCCATTATGGTAATCCTTTTCAAACTCAAACGCCAATGTGCATACAAATCACCTAGGAATTCACCTCGAGATTTTGTTAAAATGCAGGTTCTGATTCAGTTGATGAGGGCCAGGGCCTGCAATTTTGTATTTCTTTTTTTATTTTTATTTTTTGAGATGAAGTCTGGCTCTGTCATCCAGGTTGGAATGCAGTGGCCGGATCTCAGCTCACTGCAAGCTCCGCCTCCCGGGTTCATGCCATTCTCCTGCCTCAGCCTCCTGAGTAGCTGGGACTACAGGCGCCCGCCCTCGCCCGGCTAGTTTTTTGTATTTTTTTTAGTAGAGACAGGGTTTCACCGTGTTAGCCAGGATGGTCTCGATCTCCTGACCTCGTGATCCGCTAGTCTTGGCCTCCCAAAGTGCTGGGATTACAGGCTTGAGCCACCGAGCCTGGCCGCAATTTTGTATTTCTAACAAGCTTCGCAGTGATGCTGTAGCTGCTGCTAGGTAGAACAGTTTGAGTTGCAAAGCTCTATGCCATGCTCAACCTGTCAAGTCACCCAGGAATTTAACATAATAACAAAAGATGTTTTGTACCTTCATTATGTTTTCAGCCTGTACCAACTCTTGGCAAAAACCAAAATGCATTAATATTGCTATCCTTTGGGTAAAGGTCTCAAAGTACAGTTGACTTTCATTGTTCTTGGTAGTTCTGTTCTATAAAGTAGCCATGAATGCTGAATTAGTTAATACCTAATTTGTTCCCAGAAGAAATACAGGACTAGGTTTCTGTGAGCCTCTGGTCACAACATTTTCATCAACTGATCAATATAAAGCCTTGCTTTATATGTGTTTCTGTTTAAAGACACCTTATGTAAACTATATTGTTGATTCATTAACACTGAACTCACAGCTAACAGCACTACAACTCATGCATGAACGAAGCTTACCTAACACATGTATTTCTCCCATAAGGCACATCATAGCCTGCTTGCACTAAAGGATACCAGACAGCACTCCAGTAGTGATGCTTGGGGGATATTTTAAAGAGCGAAATCACCAAGAAAAAGCACAAAAACGCAAAAACCATGGCAGTAAATATACTGTGAAAATAACATGGCTTATGATACGAGAGCTGAAACAAGGCGGCAGAGCATCTCCTTGCTCACCCTCACCTGGGCACTGCACATCAGGTGGCTCAGGTATCTCACCACTCTGTGCATGTCTGCAAATGATTCTGAAAGTGCAGCGACTTTATTGGTAACCTTTTGAGGTTACCAACACATTTTAGTGAATAGGCAAATTCTCAGATACAAATAATGAAGAATGAAGATCAACTATATCTCCTGGCAATATCAAGGGCTGCCCATATCTCACTTTGCAGGATTCAATGTCCAAGTCCATGTTTTCCTTCTTCATATCCTTTTTTGATTAACCAGGGCTGCTGTTAGCCCACAGCATGCCTCTGTGCAAATTAGAAATTCCTCTGTGTAGATGCAGACCCATGTCAGCACTGCTTGATTAGAGGGGCATGGGCCGGATCTGAGCTCGGATCCACTTTCTTGGTCAGATACCCTTGCACAGGCACAGTCTGCTCCAAACATATGACCAGCCTTATTGATCATATCCCTTCTTGAATTTTTTTTTTTTTTT
>NW_012115577.1:864988-866774 GCF_000951035.1 Colobus angolensis palliatus | reverse complement strand
TTTCCTGCCTCAGCCTCCCCAGTAGCTGGGAATACAGGCACGCACCACCATGCCCAGCTAATTTTTGTATTTTTAGTAGAGATGGGGTTTCACCAGGTTGGCTAGGCTGGTCTTGAACTCCTGACCTCAAGTGATCCACCCGCCTTGGTGTCCCAAAGTGCTGGGATTACAGGTATGAACCACCCTGCCCGGCCGGGATGTAAGCTCTTAGATCCACTGTCTCTCACAGACTAGTGTGGTCCTTGGGTCCCCCTCATTCTGGCATCATTCCAGATGGTTCCCTGCCCCCAGGCCAACCTCCACAGTCATGTGGGCCATTATGGCCCTCTGGTGGCCCTCTAACGTCTCCAGGGCAATGTGGGCAATCTCAGCCTCCGTCTTTCCCAGGAACATCTGACAGGCGGCCGCCAACATCTCCTTGTTCTGCCCCTGGATTTTTACCTGTAGTCAGAGTAGGGGTAGGAAAGGTGTGCTGGGGGTCTCATGAAGTCAGAGAAGAAGCAGAGAGAAGGGAGAGCCCTCAAAGAAATGCTTCTTCCATTTCAGGGAAAGAAAGGAGGAGGCGGCAAGTGCCTTGGGGGTGCCTGGAAAAGATGAGACTAGCAGAGGAACTTCTCTGCAGGCAAGGATTAAGAAGGCTGTGGCCAGAAGATGTCTTCATGTCTGGGTGAGAGGGTGATGGGGAAGTAGACTTTGGGGAAAAGGCTCTGAAAGCCTCACCTGGGCAATGCCAGTGACTGAGATGGGGACCCCATGGCGAGTGTAAACCTTTTCACTCTTGACATTGAGGGTCAGTGTGTTGAGAGAGATCCTAGGGAAAAAAGAAGGGACAGACAGTAAGAAAAGGAGGAAAAAGAGAAAATGGGAGGTTCCCCTTCCCTGGTTCCCTTCTTGCCTACCTCTGGATCTGCTGGATGCAGGGCAGGACAAAGACTCGTCCTCCAGCCACCATGACTGGGGGGCTTCGGCAGAACCCTGCAAAGTAAGGAGCACTGAGGAACTGTGGCAGAGCTTGAATGTGGAAGACTAAGGAACTGACGGGGGCGTGGGGACAGCAACACACAGGAGAGAATCTGGGAGCTGGAGGGGAAGCAATCTGGGCCTTGGAATGGTGGGAATCAAACTGGGCAGTTTGTGGTCATCAGGGGCAGAAGTCTGGGGCTGGGAAGCTGGTAGGGAGAGGGAGAAGGGGCAGAGGCCAGACTCACAGGGGTTCTGGTGTCACTGGCAGGGAAGGGTACAACAGTACTTACCGGAGACCACCATGGCCTCATTTGGGCCACAGGTGAAAAACATGGTTCAGGCTGGAGCTGGAGGAGAGGGAGGGAAAGCCGTTGCGGATGGGGAAGGGGCGCTGTGGCATCCCCAGGGGCCCATCCTTTCCCTTTCCCGTCAGGCCCTCTCAGTCTGCATCCGCCACAGCCTGTCCCTTCCGCACCCATGGGTCCGCTAAAGCTTTTCCCTGCAAAATCCTGAAGATCCCTGCAAAATCCTGAAGTCTTCCCCGCCTGCGTACGGTCCCTCCCTTCCCCTCGCCGCTCCCTTTGATAAAGGTCCCCTGCGCCAAGAGGCCTGAAGACCTTTCCCCTCCCTCCCTGCTTCTCGGCAGTGCCAGGCTCCATCTCCCCTCCCCCACTCACCTTCCTGGACACCGGCGGCGGCCCGGCTGGGGTCTCGGGAAGGGCGGGGTCGCGCAGGAACCTGGAAGCCGAGCAGGGGCTGCTCGCGGACCAGCCTTCCTGGGTCCGTTCCCGCGTTCCCCACCCGGCCGCACCCTGTTGCTGCT
>NW_012115577.1:857063-864873 GCF_000951035.1 Colobus angolensis palliatus | reverse complement strand
CGCCGGGCTGCCTGGTCAGCCCAGGGGCGGCCACATCCCTGCCGCCCCAATCACCGCCCTTCTTGGGCCGGGCCACGCAGCTTCACGCTCCGCCCCCGGGCGTGGGACTTGACCTCCGCGGCCCAGCACCCTGGCGTAAGGGTGATTGCCCCATCTCGGATTCGCCGCGGGGCAACTACCTGGGAAAACCGCAGACTGGGCAACGAAAGACTGCATCGGGCAACCGGATGCTGGGTTCTGTTGACTCCAGGAAAAGGAGCTCCGGGGCCCAGGGAAGTGGGCGGGCTGGGGACTGGGCCACGGCGCCTCCCGCTGGTCCTTGCCATCTGAAGGCGGGGAGGAGTGGGGAGTCGGCGCTTGCAAAGATACACTCAAGACTGCAGACAGTAAATCAAGTTTATTTGTGTTCACAGAACATACCGGGCAATCTCGACAGTCGCCCCGTGACAGCCCACCAACCCCCAACCCTCTACCCCGCAGCCTTTCCCTAAAGGCGACTTCAAGAAGATCAAAAGATCTCACGGATCTCATTCCCAATGGTCCGCCGAAGTCTCACACAGTAGACAGACGGAGCTGAGATGCTGGAGGATGCAGTGTCACCTCCTAAACTTACGACCCACCACCAGACTTCATCCCAGCCGGAACGTTCTCCCCCACCCGAGTCCTCCCCACTTCTTCTCCTAGTCTGCCGCAGTTCCAGGTGTCCTGCCTCCACCAGTCCCACAAAGCTCAATAAATACCAAGGGACCTGCGTTTACAGCAGGGGGAACATCTCACACCCTTGCATAAGTTAAAATAAATATTACGTACACCCCTTCATCACCTAGGAGGACGTACATAAATACATATAAATATTAATTAGGAGTAATAAGAAATAAATTAACGACGCTCTAATTCCCACCGGGCCTAGCCCCAGCTTGGCTGTGCTTCGGTCTATGTGCGCCTCGGTCCCGCCTCAAGCACTGGGTGTCGTCTCCGCTGTAGTGTTCTGAGTTCAAGTTGCCTCGGAAGTCCCAGTTTGGGATACGCTCTCGCGCACCAGGTACGCCTGGTGTTTCTTTGTGGTTTTTCGAATTCTTTTTGGGGAGTACGGAGAGTCAAAGTCAGAAGGCGGCTGGGTGTTGCTGGAGGAAAGTGCTGAGGTCCAAAGCATAGTCCGAGGGCTCCGAAGTCAGATTAAAGGGCTCGAGGACCGGGGGCACAGGGGTGGGCGCCGGGGATGCGGTGCTGGGGGCGTCCTCCGGAGGCAGGGGCGCTGGCACACCCTCTTCAGCTATCAGGATCTGGCAGAAGACGATGGTGAGCAGCAGAAAGAGAAGCCTTTTGGCTGGGTTCGGTTCCTCGACTGGCAGCTGGCGCCGGACCTAAGGGGTGACAAAAAAGGAGACAGGTCAGGTCGAGGCCTCTGGAGTCGAGTCGTTCCCCAGTGACTCCAGGGCAGCGCACCCCGCGAATGCCCACTTCGGCGATACTCACCACTCGAGGGTAGAGAACCCTGCGGCTGCGCTTTCGGTGCCCGCGAGAGGCGCTGGGGCGCCCGGCGGGGACCGCTGCGGGCTCCGGGAGAGGGTCGAAGGTGAAGATCTCAGGACCGGAGCCCCGCCGGGGTCCCGGGTTGGTGGAGGGGGCCGGGGTCGGGGCCTGCAGGATGGTCATGGTCGGGTGGCAGCTGCGAGAGTGACACATGGTGCCCTGAGCGGAGTGTAAGGCCAAGTGCAGGCCGGCTGCCGGCAGAGTTAATTTATGGGCTCTTGGGAATTGGGCGGGTCGTTCTAACTCCTCCTCCCGCAGCTGGGGAGCGGTTGGCAGCAGCGGGCTGGAAATTCCGACGATTAAACAAAGGGAGTGGGTGGAGACTTGGCATGCGCAATCCTAGGCGCCCAACTGTACGTTGAGTGTGTGAGTCGTGAGTGGGGGTGGGTGAGATCCCTGGCTGTAGGCACATGTCGGGGCATGTGGCTTCTGGAGAGGGGTTCGCGACAGCCTAGCAGATGGTTTAGCCACAGGGTCCCTCACAGGCCCCAGCACTAGGGACCCAAGAGGGCTTTTTGTTTTTTTTTTTTTTTTGGAGACGAGGTCTGGTTCTGTCGCCAGGCTGGAATGCAGAGGCACGATCTCGGCTCACTGCAATCTCTGACTCCCTGGTTCAAGCGTTTTCCTGCCTCAGCCTCCCCAGTAGCTGGGAATACAGGCACGCACCACCATGCCCAGCTAATTTTTGTATTTTTAGTAGAGACGGGGTTTCACCATGTTGGCACGGATGGTCTCGATTTCCTGACCTCGTAATCTGCCTCGCTCCCTCCGTCCTTCTTCCAGTAGTCTCAAGTTGCTATTGTTGCCATCTTTATGTCCATGAGTTCCCAATGTTTGGTTCCCACTTATAAGTGAGAATGCGTGGTATTTAGTTTGCCTGCCTCAGCCTCCCAAAGTGCTGGGATTACAGTCGTGAGCCGCCGCGCCCTGCCAATGGGGCTTTTTATTGGAGATCAGGCTGTCCTGCTACAATACTGACCCGGTTACATGCGCACATTCATGCACTTGTAGGTATCCTTAGAAAATACATTCCCCAAGAAGGAAATCATTACAGAAATAGTCAAGATTAAGAGAGAAATGAACACAGTAGCACACACAGACACAAACCTGCCTGCCTGAGCACATATGAAGACACACACCGCATACCCATAAAAAAGAATGAAATTATGTGCTTTGCAGCAACATGGATGCAGCTGGAGGCCCTTATCCTAAGCGGATTAACTCAGGAACAGAAAACCAAATACCACACATTCTCGCTTATAAGTGGGAATCAAACATTGAGAACTCATGGACATAAAGATGGCAACAATAGCAACTTGAGACCACTAGAAGAAGGATGGAGGGAGCAAGGCAAAAGTTGAAAAGCTAACTATTGGGTACTATGCTGAGTACCTGGGTGACAGGATCATTTGTACCCCAAACCTCAGCATCATACAGTATACCTAGGCAACAAACCTGCACATATACCCCAAAATCTCAAATAAAAGTTGGGGGAGAAAAAAGGATAGAAAGATTAAAAAAGTAATATACAATGGTGGGGCATGGTGGCTTTTGCCTGTAATCCTAGCATTTTGGGGGGCTGAGGTGGGAGGATCACTTGAGCTCAGGAGCCTGGGCAACATAGTGAGACCTTGTCACTATAAAATAATAACAATAATAATAATACACAATTAAATATTATTCAGCCATAAAAAAGGAATGAAATCCTGGAAAAAAGGAAAACACATACCACATGCACATACCAACACACGTACACAGCAAAGGCGCAAAGACTGTATAGGGGCAGTTCAGCAAAACTACTCTCTTAGGAGTGTGCAGAAATATTCACATGAAGGCTGGTGCAGAGGGCCACAAATACAAAGGCAATAGGTTAGCAGCCACCTAGATTTGCCCCTTGCTGTGAGTCAAACAACCAAATTTATGGGAAGAACATTCTAAATCGTGAGACATACAAAGGTTACAGTAATGGTAATTACTCAACTTAAAGCAGATTCACATTTCCATAACTTCCTTACAGACAGCTGCTCATGGACACAGAATGTAACTTTTTTTTTTTGAGATAGGGTCTGGCTTTGTTGCCCAGGTTAGAGTGCGGTGGCATGATCTCGGCTGACTGAAACCTCTGCCTCTTGGGCTCAAGCTATCCTCCTACCTCAGCCTCCTGATTTTATATATATATATATATATATAATTTTTTTGTAGAGCCAGGGTTTTGCCATGTTGCCCAGGCTGGTCTTGAACTCCTGAGCTCAACCAATCTGCCTGCCTCGGCCTCCCAAAGTGCTGGGAGCCACCGTGCAGAATTTAACATCTTTTGAGCATTCACCTGTTTCAGGCGCCCTCTGTTGAGGGTACTGCTGTTGAGAATCCTGAGGCTAGTTTCAGTATAAGTGCTGTGCCATGCAGCTGCCCGAGGAAAGTCAGATAAAGCTGATACTCCAGCTGTGAGGGCCTTACCCTCCAGCATGAAGAGGGAAACATGGCCAGGAGAGCTCTCTATCTCTCAGTCTCTCTGTTGGTCTCTCTCTCTCTCTCTCTTTTTTTGTTACATTGAGTTTCTGCCTGAAGGAAAGGCAAGCTTTCTTGAAGATCCTAAGAAAGGCCGGGCGTGGTGGCTCACACCTGTAATCCCAACACTTTGGGATGCCAAAGCGAGTGGATCATTTGAGGTCAGGAGTTCGAGACCAGCCCTGTCAACATAGTGAAACTCTGTCTCTACTAAGAATACAAAAATTAGCCAAGCATGGTGGCGCATGTATGTAATCCCAGCTACTCGGAGGCTGAGGCAGGAGAATTGCTTGAACTCAGGAGGCAGAGGTTGCAGTGAGCTGAGATCATGCCACTGCACTCCAGCCTGGGTGACAGAGTGAGACCCTGTCTCAAAAAACAAAGAACAAACAAAAACTAAGAAAACTGAAGACTAAGTGTTAAGGGGGACCCAAAAGAGCTAGTGTTCACATCTGTCCAATCAATCAGGGAAGGCTTCATGGCAGAGTGGCACTGGAGGTGACCTTGAACAGTGGGTGGGATATGACAAATTCAAATGTGGAGGATGACTGTAAGAATGGAATTAGCAAAGACCTTGAACTGGAAAAGTACAGGATGTGTTTGGGGAATCACAAGAAAAACAATCTCAGAGTAAGTTTCCTGTAAGGGAGTAGTGGGATGTAATAATGGCTGGAAAGGAGTGGAATTGGGCAGAGTGGGGAGAGCAGAGCTGCTAGGTCTGGAGCCTGGGTTTCACTCTAGACTATAGAGCTTGTGGGTTGCTGGATGAGATAAAGGGAAGAAAATTCAAGCAGGAAACTGATTGGGATGAGGAGTGATGCTCTGGATGGGGAGAGACTAAGGCAGGAGACAGGAAGCTATTGGAGGGGCTCAGGTAGATGGTAACAAGAGCCTGAGAAGGTGGCCCTAAGAGACATTCCTAGCATAAGATAATCAGAATTGGGCAATGAGGTGGATATCATTAGGGGAAGGGAGCATGGGGGAGGGAGGGTTGCCAACAGCAAGAGGATGAAAAGATCTGAGATTACTCCAGAGATTTGAAATACATCTGGCTCAGATCTTTCCACCATCATTTTAAGCCTGCTGCACAAAGTGAATACACATATGATCTCTTCCATTGGAGGCTGTGTCATACACATCTTTGTGTCCTCCAGAGAACCCAGCATGGTATCTTGTAGGCAGCAGTTGCTCAATAATCTTGTTAAACACCAGGTGAAATGTACAATTGTAGGTGTGCATATAGTATTCCCACCTTGGCTGGGTCACACCAAGCTTCTGAGATGTGGTTACACTCCTCCAAACCACTCACACAAATGTACAATGTGTTTAGAAAAGCTGGGACAATTCTTACACAGACACCAAACAGGAAACACTTTTCCCATTTAGGAAATACTTACAGAGATTTTTCAATCAAGAACATGGAGGAACACAAATAAGAGGACAGGCCACAACCGGCTAGAAATAGATACACTACTGCTGTGTGTACAATTCCTGGGCCTACAGGTCACTTTATTTTATACTCACTACTCTTATCTAAATACACAAGATCCCTTCCACATTACACACTTTTTCCTGGCCTGCATAAAACACACCTCCTCTGTAAACAAAGGCGCACTGCTTTCCCATGCCTGCCTTCACACCTGCCATCATTCTTACATTTACACCCAAGCACAGGGAGCCCACCCCCACCCCCAACATCCTTATTCCAAGGCAACTCGCACACTACACAATGCCCAACATAAACCCGTGACTACTTACACATGTGCACAGACCCTCACACTCACGCAGACATAAATTGGGAGTAGGGAGAGCTAGTGATGATGGAAGAAAACTAGTGGGTGGGAGAGAGAACAAAGCACCAAAGTTTAGGAATGCATTACTTGTTTATGATGGAAAATTTCTCTAGGGCATTAGGCAGAGGAGGGGAAATGAAGGGGATGCCAGGATCTTGTTTTGCCACTACCTCCCACATCTGGAATCTGGGCCTGCAGTTGGGTCTAGTTATCCTCACTGTCCTCCTGGCACAGAGAGACCTTTCTTTGCGGCAAGACCAGAACGGGACAAAGAGAAGACCTGAGAACTCGGACTGCTCACCATTCCCAACCAATCCCATCCCCATTCCTGCTACCCTCAGAGCCCCAGGGCTCTGCTCCTGCCCCTTCCTGCCACACAGGAAGCTAGGGAAAGGTTGGGGGTGAATCATTAAGCCAATAAGCGGGTGGGGGAGTGCAGGCTGGGGAATGAGTTAAGGCCAGAAAGTGCCGGGGGCTGAGAGGAGCAACTGGACTGGCTCCCACTGCCCTGATCCTGGAGAAACAGGCCCTTAATTAACCTCTTCCATTTCCAGCTCTCCTCCTATTTCCTTCCCATCTTCCCCTAGATCACCATGTTCCTTCATTTCCCTCCTTTGACCTTTACCTTGATCCATCACCACTGCTAACCTCCTTCTCAGCCCCTTGTTTTTCTTCATGACACATATCACGTTGGGGAATCATTTTATGTATTTACTTTTTGCTGTCGTTTGTCCCACTTACTGGAATATAATCTCCACGAGTGTACAGTGCCACATCTGACCTTTTTCTCATTAGATCTCTGTAGTATCTCCAGTATTTGGCTATGACCTAGTAGGAGCTTAATAAATATTCTTAAATCTATCTCCTCTGAGGAGCTAAACCTCATCTCCAGAGAGGTCTGTTTATCTAGCCATATTCCTTTAGAGGCCGCCATGTTTGCTCTTCAGAGAGGAGGTTGGTGATACTCAGGTGTGGCTCAGGTGATCTGCCTCTGAATCAGGAACAATTGTGCAGTGACGACAGCGACAGCAAAGCCTTGGCCCGCGCCCTTTACAGTCCCTGACACAGAAGTGAGTCAGGCCTGCTGCCCCACCTGGGTACTGCTGCACTGCTGACCACAGGCCCAGCATGGGGGACGGCAGGAATGGGCACTGGCGGAGGCAGAATGGGCAGGGGAAAGGGAGGCAGAGATTTGGAAATGGGAGCATCTGAGAAAGGAAAGCAGGGTGAAGGGACTGTGCCAGGGTCCTGGGGTCAGGGAATGACAAGTGAAAGCTTTTAGCTGCACCTGGTATTCAGTAGATCCTCAATAACTACTTGTTAGCTTGAGATGGGTTTGAGATAGAAAGAAAACATGGAATAGCAGAAAGAACATATTGTAACCTAGTGGTGTTAGAGGAAATTGGGTTTAAGTGCCAGCTCTGCTACTTATTAACTAGGCAATATTGGGCCAGTTACTTAATGTTGCTGAAAATCTTTCCTCAATTGATAAATGAGCAAATTGACCTCTAGGTAACTGCAAAGGTTAAGAATATAAACGTACTCCTTCTGGGCACATAGTAGGTGCTTCTTGCATGGAGCAGAGGCATTATTATAATTATGAGAAGAGGGACTGCTTTGGAACAGGGATGGGCAGCAGCGAGCCAACCCAGGAGTAGGGGACTGGAATGAGAAAATAACCTCCAACTGCTAACATCACCAGGAGATACAAGTTCTCTTTCTCTTTTTATTCCGCCCTCCCTCCCTCCCTCTCCGTATCAGGCAGATTTTGTGGCTCTTTATTTTCCCCAGAGAAGCAAAGACTTCTGCATTTCTAGTTCCTGTTCAACTAATGCGAGTGATTTTATTTTTTTATGTATGTCTTTATTTAATTTTTAAGATAAGGTCTCACCCTCTTACCCAGGCTGGAGTGCAGTGGCATGAACATGGCTCACTGCAACCTCAACCTCCTGGGCTCAGGTGATCCTCCCACCTCA
>NW_012115577.1:853816-856308 GCF_000951035.1 Colobus angolensis palliatus | reverse complement strand
GGCCTCCCAAAGTTCTGGGATCACGGGTGTGAGCCACCGCACCCAGCCAAAAAAAAAAATTTGTTTTTACTCACCACTATACTGACAAGGAACGGGTGATTTTAAACACCCCCTCCCACCTACATTTTAGCTGGAACAATTCTTTAGAGGCATGGGGGTAGAGTGGGGTGGTGAGTTCTAGGCAGCAAGTTAATAAATGACCCCTAAAGATGTTCATCTAAGCTCTAGGAGGCCCCAAATCAGGCCCTGGCAGTTCCCCTGACGCAAAACCATGGCAAGAGTTCCGGGAGCACCAAGGCAAGGTCACAAAAGTGGCACAATGACCCTACCCTGGGATGCAGCTCAGCCTGACCCAGCCCAACTCAACCCAGCTACCCCGGAGGCTGCTACAAGCTGAGCTGGGAGCTGGGAAAGGACCCAGCATTCCTGTCCTCCTGCCAAAGCTGGCTTCCTGGGACCTCAGTGTTGTGGCTCCTCCTTTGGTCTTGGTTTCTTTCCCACCAGATTATAACTCCATCAGAGTAGGACTTTATCTATCTTGTGTACTGCTTGATTTTCAGTGCCCAGAACTGTGCCTGTCAATCAATACGGGCTGCTGAAAAGGCTAGAAATACAGGATCGTTGATGTGATTACTGTTACAGTGTTGTTCCCGTGGGAAGCAGCCTGCATCTCTCTGTAGACAGCTCCAATGTCAGCCATTGGAGAATTTGAGATTTAAGTCAAAACATAATCATAGGGGAAAACTGCACAACAAATAAAATATTTCCCCTTTTGTCCGGGCTTTTCAGACACCCTGTATTTACTGGATGAGTTGATCTACAAAGTGAAAGGCATAAATTAAAGGCTCTCTAATGTTTTTCCTCCTCTGAAACCCCATGATTCAGCAGCGTCTCCCATGTGTGCTCAAAAGTTGGACGTGCCTCCGGCCTACCCTCCAAAGCAGCTGCCATAGGCTCTTTTCTTCCAAGGTTGGGAGGGACAGTTCATTCCCCAAGAGGCCTCTCCAGGGGCGGAGGCAGGTGCTGGGACTGGCCTGTCTGTAGCTCCCTGGCCCTACCCAGTGGGGATCGCGTGTCAGTACTGGGGCTTGGTGGGCTGCCAAGGGGTAAGCCCTGAGGCGGTTTTCTGGGAAGGATAGATGCCATGTGTGACTCAGAACCAAGTTAGGGAAAAAACAAGCTCACTCAACCGCCAGCACCCTCTGCCTGGCCTGGCTTTGACCATGAGCTCATAAAAGAGGAAGCTGGCCCGGGCAGACAGTAGCTCTGCTTTCCCTCATGTTTTTTCTCCATGCCTCATGGATTCCCTAGAGTGTCTGGGCCTCAGGCCACCGTCATCCTAGCTCCTGGGCCCTGGCTCTTTTATGACACTTTCCCTTCCCAGACACTTGGTCATTTCTTTCCCCAGGCTGGGAATCCCACCCACCACAGTAGGGGAATTGCACACAAGGGGAGGTTGCAAATGGCACTGTGTTCCTCGGCCCTGCTGAGGCCTCCACTGTCAGCCATGACCATGTGGGTTTGCGTGTGTGACTGCTGTGTCTCTGACACAGACCAAGTGTTGCTGACCCTGGGAGCCTGAATTAATAGATTTCTTGAGAGCTGAGATTCCCTGGTTCAGGAAAGAAAAAGGGGGTACCAAATGACTGGGCAGCCGAGCCATCCTCAGGGCTGCAATATTCCAGTTGGAACCAACTTACCTGGTACTTTTGGCATTCAGAACAGTTCACTACCAAAAAGGCACATTATTTTAGTGAAAATGGGACAATCATGGGCCACAAAGAACCTTCCTAACTATTGTCCCTCCAGTTCACCTTCTATACCCCCTGGGGCTTTCTTGTTCAAAGACAGCCTTGACCATGTCCATGCCTGCTTTAGTAACTTCAGTGGCTCCAAACTCTCTGAGCTCCCAACCCAAATCCAAGCACCTTGCAGGCGTTCTCTTTCAACACCGCCATTGCTTCTTGATGTTGTGCATCTCTAATTTTGTCCTTTTTCTCACACATGCCAAACTCTTGTCCGTTGGACCCTATAACCATTCTATTTCTTTTCCGTTTTCCTCCCTATTCTCCTGGGAAAAAACTACCCCTGACTCTGCCATCCAGAATTAGTTCATCTACATTGTATACAAATCTCTCAAAGCATCACACACACGATATTATAGTCATTTGTCTATTTATCTTTCTGATTGCCAGGAGAGGCATGTGCTGTTGAGATGCAGCCATCTTAACACTGGTAACCTCTCGACAAGGCCTAAAATTATTATTAAATTGTCACCATTAAAAAAAAAATCAGTGGCCAGGCATGGTGTCTCATTCCTGTAATCCCAGCACTTTGGGAGGCCGAGGCAGGCAAATCACCTGAGGTCAGGAGTTTGAGACCAGCCTGGCCAACATGGTGAAACCCCGTCGCTACTAAAAATACAAAAATCAGCCGGGTGTGGTGGCAGGCGCCTGTAATCCCAGCTACTTGGGAGGCTAAGGCAGGAGAAT
>NW_012115577.1:852297-853442 GCF_000951035.1 Colobus angolensis palliatus | reverse complement strand
AAAAAAAAAAAAAAAAAAATCAGTAAGAAATGTATAAACCAGATATTCTCAACCTATCCCTGTGGGTTGAACTCATCCTGTCTCTGACCCTGAACCTTTCACATAAAATTTGGTAGTATTTGGTGATACTGCATTTTGTTTTAAAAAGTCAGGTAGATTGAAGTATAATTTAAATACAGTAAAATTCATCCTTCTTAGGAGTAGTTTTTGATGAGTTTTGATAAATGCATATAGTTTGTGTAAAGGCCTCCACCATCATGATTTTGTTTTCCATCACCCCAAAAGTTCCCCACATCCCTTTGTAGTCAGTTTTGTCCCTATCCCCTATAGCAACCACTGATTAGACTTCTAAGCTTACAGTTTTGCCTGTTCTAGAATGTCATACAGATGAAACTACAGGCAGAGCACGGTGGCTCATGCCTGTAATCCCAGCACTTTGGGAGGCTGAGGCGGGAGGATCATCTAAGTCTGGGGGTTCAAGACCAGCCTGACCGATGTGATGAAATCCTGTCTCTACTAAAAATTAGCCAAGTGTGGTGGCGGGTGCCTGTAATCCCAGCTACTTGGGAGGCTGAGGCAGGAGAATCACTTGACCCCAGGAGGCAGAAGTTGCAGTGAGCTGAGATCACGCCATTGCACTTAAGTCTGGGCAACAAGAGCAAAACTCCGTGAAAGAAAGAAAGAAAGAAAGAGGGAAAGAGAGAAAGAGAGAAAGAGAGAAAGGGAGAAAGGGAGAAAGGGAGAAAGGGAGAAAGGGAGGAAGGGAGGAAGGGAGGAAGAAAAGAAAGAAAGAAAGAAAAAGAAAGAAAGAAAGAAACTACAGTAGACACTCTTTTGTGTCCAGATTCTTTTGCTCAGTATAATATTTTTGTGATTCATCCGTGTCATGGCATGATTCAGTAGTTCTTTCCTTTTGACTTCTGGATAGCATTCCATTGTAGAAATATATGACAGTTGGCTTATTAATTCACCATTGATGGACATTGTGGTTTTTTCTTATTTTTGGAAATGATGAATAAAGCTACTATGAACATTCATAGACAACTCTTTTTGAAGACATGTATCTAGGAGTAGTATAACTAGGTGCATATTTAGCTTAGTAAGAAATCGCTGCTGGGCCCAGTGGCTCACACCTGTGATCCCAG
>NW_012115577.1:846176-849107 GCF_000951035.1 Colobus angolensis palliatus | reverse complement strand
CTGACTTGTTCGTTTGTTTTTAGAGTCAAGATCTCCCACTGTCGCCCAGGCTGGAATGCAGTGGCGCCATCATAGCTCACTATAGCCCCAAATTCCTGGGCTCAAGCAAGCCTGCCACTTCAGCCTCCTGGGTTTCCAGGACTACAGGTATGTGCCACCATGCCCAGCTAATTAATTTTTTTTTGTAGAGATAGGGTCTCACTTTGTTGCCCAGGCTGGTCTCAAACTCTTGGCTTCAAATGATCTTCCTGCCTCAGCCTCCCAAAATGGTGGGATTACAGGTGTGAAACATCATGCCCAGATAACTGTATGTTTTAATTCACTTAATTTTTATGGTACACCTCTGAGAGAAGGGCATGGCAACACCCATTATATAGGTGCAGTGACAGCACAGAACTCTGTGAAGTAGGGGAATGACAGTTGGGTTTGGCATCCAGGAAGTTTGTCTCCAGAGACAAAGCTATTGACCTCCACGCTTTCCTGCCTCTCAACAATCCTCATTATTGATGTTATTATTCAACCCACTGACCTAGCTCTTTTTGTCTTTGGGGTTTTACACTACTCTGACGTTCATGTCCTTGCTTATGTCTTACATTGAGACTCTGAATGGGTTGTGTACACATTCCCCAGGATACAGTAACCTTTTTGGGTATTCTCACCTCTGGCTGTATCACTGGCCTCTTGCCAGCCCTTGAGAACTGCCCCTAGCTCAAGCAAGGATCCTAATTTAGCAGATGAGGTCAGGGCCAGAAGATTATCTCCAGGGTGACCCACGGCCAAGGACTTGCTCCCAGCTACTTTTCTTAAGAGGAGGTGGTGTAACCAGAATGCACTTTAAGGTCTTGAGGCCATCCCCAAAGATCATTTGTTTCCTCAAACAGATTTTGGGCTTTTTCAAGTGAGAGACTAATCACTGACCCCACTGTCAGTATTCAGCAGCGTGCCTGATTGATATATACTAGATACTCAAGGCTTTTGGTTGAATGATGAATAAGTAAATGAATGAATAAAGAAACCCAGATTCTCTTAATTTAGGCCTGTGCTGTGTAATACAGTAGCATGTGGCTACTTATTTTATTTTATTATTTTATTTTATTTTATTTGAGATGGAGTCTCACTCTGTCACCCAGGCTGGAATGCAGTGGCACGATCTCGTCTCACTGCAACCTCCTTCTCTTGGGTTCAAGCGGTTCTCCTGCCTCAGCCTCCCAGGTTGCTGGGATTACAGGCTCGTGTCACTATGCCCAGCTAATTTTTGTATTTTTAATAGAGTTGGGGTTTCACCATGTTGGCTGGGCTGGTCTCGAACTCCCGACATCAGGTCATCTACCCACCTTGGCCTCCCAAAGTGCTAGGATTACAGGTGTGAGCCACTGCGCCCGGCTGCATGTGGCTATTTGAGTGTAAATTCTAATTAGTCAAAATTTAAAATTCAGTTTCTCAATTTCATGAGCCACATTTCAAGAGTACAATAATCCCATATGGTCAGTGATTACCATATTGGAACATTTCCATCATTACAGAAAGATCTGTTGGACAGCACTAGGCTAGATGACAGATAGGGTGGGGGAAGAGAAAATGCTGCATTGGGAAAACACTTGGTATAGGCTGATGGCTTTAATCTACTTTTGACACTTTTAAAAAAGTCAAGATCAGTCATCTCTCATTAGATTGTATCGCACACTGCCCAGTCAGAGGTCCAGAAACCACTTCTTCAGAAATCTTGTATTGAGAAATGAAAGTACATTTCTGATCACATACATGACCCATACTTCTTCAGAAAGGAAGGCATGAAGTTGAAGGGGGAACTAAGACTGCTGAGTTCTTCTGTCTTCGGCCACAGGAAACTAACTGATCCATGGTGCTTTGTACCCATGAGAACCTCTAGTTCTCCCAGGGCACAGGAGAGTGGTGAAAATAAGTGGCCATAGTTCACAGATTTTTCAACTGGCGAAGGCTAATTCCTACACTCAAAACATCAGTAAATTGTCAGATGTGTTCCAACTAAGAGCAGTGGAAGGCAGAAAGATGGATAAAATGTGGGCCTTAAGAAGTTTATAACCAAGTTAAGGGAAATTAAGAGATCAGCACATAAATATAAGTATATAAAACTGTGACTGTATCTGTAGCTATATATGTGTGTGCATCTATTTATTATCCATCTACCTACTTATCTAATAATATAATTAATTAACATTTATTTGATATGTTAGAGCTTAACAAGTACTTTTCCTCATCTGAAGACTCAGCAGATCCCCATGATGAATGTCAAACAAATGGAATGTTGGTGCAGAGAGCAAGCATTCTAGGCATTCGCAGTGGGGTGAGATCACTGTAGGATGGAGTGATGGGGGAAAGCTTTTGTTGAGGCAGAACCAGCAGGAATGTGGGGCAGTCACACAAACATGAATACAACTCCTGGTTTCCCTACTAGACACTTCCCAGGCTCTCCATTGCTTGTAGTTTTTGTTTGCTTTTTTTTTTTAAAGATGTGGTCTTACTCTGTGGCCCAGGCTGGAGTGCAGTGCAGCGGTGTGATCATGGCTCAGTGCAGTGGTGCAATCATGGCTCAGTGCAGTGGTGCAATCATGGTTCAGTGCACTGGTGTGATCATGGCTCAGTGCAGTGGTGTGATCATGGCTCACTGCAGTGGTGTGATCATGGCTCAGTGTAGTGGTGCAATCCTGGCTCAGTGCAGCCTCAACTGCCAGGGCTCAAGCAGTTCTCCCTCTTCAGCCTCCTGATTCGTTGGGACCATGGGTGCGTGCCATCACATCCGGCTAATTTTTTGACTATTTGTAGACACGGGGCCTTGCTATGTTGTTCAGGCCGATCTCAAACTTCTGGGCTCAAGTAATCCTCCTCGGCCTCCCAAAGTGCTGGGATTATAGGCGGGAGCCGCTGTGCCGGACCCACTGCTTGTAGTTTTTT
>NW_012115577.1:843737-846030 GCF_000951035.1 Colobus angolensis palliatus | reverse complement strand
CCAGGATGGTCTCGATCTCCTGACCTCGTGATCCGCCCGTCTCGGCCTCCCAAAGTGCTGGGATTACAGGCTTGAGCCACCGCGCCCGGCCTGCTTGTAGTTTTTTTAATCAGGTAATTGTAAATTCATTTTACTTTCTAAAAGATAAAATGTTGACGAAGAGTTCTTAGTGATCTATGTTTTCTCTCCAGTCCTCCACCAAAATAATCAACACATTTAAAAAAAACAAACTCCCACATATTTTATAGTGAATCTAGAAATAGAGAATAATTTGGATACTCTAAATACAAAATGGCTTGAGTTACCTTTATTTAATAATCCTGTGATGAGCATACAATGACATACGTCAAATAATTTACAACTCAGGCTTATATAACATCAGCTCTGCCCCAAATTCCTGCCATGTAGAACACATAAAAATCTAACCCTGCAGTCTGACCAGTCTTGCCTAGGTTCTCCTTACATAATCATAACCACTTCCCTGCCAGGAGCAATTTTAAAATGTTCTTCTAAAGCCCTGTGCACTTTGCCTTGGCTTCCTTTAACTTTTCTTTCTTTTTTTTTTTTTTTTTTGAGAGGGAGTTTCGCTCTTGTTGCCCAGGCTGGAGTGCAATGGCTCAATTTCGGCTCACCACAACCTCCACCTCCCAGGTTCAAGAGAGTCTCCTGCCTCAGCCTCCCAAGTAGCTGGGATTACAGCATGTGCTACCATGCCCAGCTAATTTCGTATTTTTATTAGAAATGGGGTTTCTCCATGTTGATTAGGCTGGTCTCGAACTCCCGACCTCAGTGCCACCATGCCCAGCTAATTTTGTATTTTTATTAGAGACGGGGTTTCTCCATGTTGATTAGGCTGGTCTCGAACTCCCAACCTCAGGTGATCTGCCCGTCTTGGCCTCCCGAAGTGCTGGGATTACAGCCTTGAGCCAACATGCCTGGCCGGCTTCCTTTAACTTTTCTAAAGAGCTTCTACTTTTCTTCCTTGGTATTTGCATTTCTTTGGCTTCAAGCCACAAAATTGATTGTCCTTAACTTGAACAGAATAGTTGAGTCTTGGGAGGATATTAAATAGCTCACAAAATCAAAGGAAGGCCAGATAACCAGACTCAGGAAACAGAGAACCAGGGTAGGTCCAGCAGATGAGGTAGCAGGAATTGACGGTGTTGTCCTGGCTACCTGCTGAAATGAATAAGTGACAAAGGGCTTTTTCCATCTTTTCCATTTTTGTTCATCATTCAAAGCCCTAGCAGAGAGAATCTGATCAGCCTAGTCTAGGTGAGGGCTAGGGGAAAAAGCACACCTTAACCATAGCTCATTAGGAATGCACACAGGGAATTCTCCAAGGAATCCAATGACTGTTCTCAGAGGAGAAGAGAATGTACACAGGATGGTCAAACCTCAGAAAATATCCACCACATTCGCATTTTCTCTTACCTCCATTTTCTACTTTTTCTAATTATCCACAACAGGGGTGACTAACGTATCTTCCAAGGTTGTGAAAAAGATATAGAAAAATAAATCTACCTGTAGTGGAATTTTTCCCAGAAAGGATTAATGGTCGGGAAAGTTTGGCCCTACTTACCCCTCAGTGTTAAATATAAGTATTAAAGAAAATATATGCAAAACGCCTATTACCTTACCTGGCATGTAGCAAGGTTCATTAAATGTCAGTCCCATTCCACCCCTTCCCATTCACGCACTGTTGTGCTGAAGCCAGCTCACACCAGTTCATGAGAAGAATGATTATATTTTCAGGAACTTTATGAGCCAACTGGCATAACATTGGTAGGTTGAAGTTGCCTTTTGTAGAGACAGAAAGATGTGATTGCTTTCTGCACCCATCCTGAGTCATGACCAACACTCCCATAACAAAAGACAGGTGAACAAAACAAAAGCATAACAAATTTATTTTATTTTATTTATTTATTTTTTTGAAACAGAGTTTCACTCTTGCCCAGGCTATAGTGAAGTGGCATGATCATGGCTCACTATATCCTTAACCTCCTGGGCTCAAGCAATCCTCCTGCCTCAGCCTGCAGAGTAACTGGAACTACAGGTGCAGACCACCACACACGGGTAATTTTTTGTAGAGATGGGGTTTCACCATGTTACTCAGGCTGGCCTTGAACTCCTGGGCTCAAGCCATCTGCTTGTCTCGGCTTCCCAAAGTGCTGGGATTACAGGTGTGAGACACTGTGCCCGGCCAACAAATTTGTTTCATCAAAGTTTTACATGACATGGGAGCCTTCAGAAATGAAGACCCCAGAAATGCTCAGAGAAAACAATTTTTTTT
>NW_012115577.1:834061-843153 GCF_000951035.1 Colobus angolensis palliatus | reverse complement strand
AAACTCTGTCTCAAAAAGAAAAAGAAATGTGATTGAACACAAAGTGAATGGTTGCATGGGAATAGGCTGAGGGAGAAAGTCAGCAGGGCCTGTCTGTTGGAATTCTGCCTGGTCTCTCTGTGCAACATTCCTTCCTTCTGGGTATAGGCAGGAACTCTCTGAAATGAGGGTTTTATGACCTACTATTAAAAAAGAAGGTAGGTCAGATTTTTTTTTTTTTTTTAATGAGCTGTGCTTATACAGAAAGGCAAAGGAAGGCTAGAGTAGTATTTCTAAGTTTTATGATTGGCTTTGGGGAAAAGACATTCTGGTTTCTTTGACCTGCCTTGGAGGAGAGAGGGGAGCAGGAGAAGGTCAGAGGCAGACTTTACTTCTCAGGTCCTTCCCATGTTCTTCGCAACTTGCCAAAACACCAAACTCTGGGGTATCATTTTCTGAGCCCCAACAGCTTGATGGAAGTATTTACACCACAGAAATCGGAAATGTTGCAAATTAGGACTTTCACCTACCCTCAGTCCTCCACTGCCTCCGAGAGTTAAACATTTGCAGGCCACTGCTGCATCCGCTCCTTTCTTTCCTTCACAAGATGTGAGGAGAACCAAGTTAGGATTAGGTTGACCTGTGAGTGACAAAACCAAAGAGAACAATGACTTCCTAGATGGAAGTCCATTTCTCTCTGACAGAAACAAAGTCCAGAGCCAGGCAGGCAGCTCGGGGCTGGGACAGTTCTGCCTCGTTGCCTCACTGTCTTTGATGCATGGCTCTTCGTGATTTAGGATGATTGCTCAGGCTCCATGTTCAGGCCAAGGGGAAAGAGAAGGACAAGGAAATACACACCCCATCCTAGTAAGTCCACAGACAGAAGTAACCTGTAATATTTCTGCTCATTTCAAATAGGTTGGAAGGAAGTTTCTCTGCCACATCTGGCTGCAGGAGAGGCTTAGAGCCCTGTAACTTCCTGCAGGCAGCCATGTGCCCTGCTGGGGGCTGAGAAGGGGAGGGCAGGGGTTGGGGTGCAGCTGAGAAGCTGGGTGGGATTCGAGAACGTGTAGGGGAGAGGAAGAACTGGTGTTGGTGTGATGGGAATGAGGATAGTTTGTGGAACTCTGTGGGAGCTGACTGGAATAGAAAATTAAAAATACTGACAAATGAGGTTAAATAAACAAGGTAGAAGCCAGAGCTCAGTGAGGGACCAGGAAAGCAGACAAAAGAATCTTTATCTCCTGCCACTAGACACCGGAGGCACTGAACTTTCCAGTAGAGGAGCTACATGATCAGAGGCATTTCAGAAATTTTAATCTCACACTTAAGTGCTAGACATATTGGAGGCAGGAGGAAAAACAGGAAGCAGCAGGGAGGTTGGAAAGGAGACTGATTTCATAAGCCAGGTGTGAGGTGATTGCATGTGGGGCAATGGGAATGAGGAGGAAGAATGAGAGGCATTTGCTAGAAAATGTATTCAAACTGATGGCTGGTCTGAAAGGGAGTTTTGGGCTGGGGTGATGAGAGACAGGACTCATAGCAACAGGGTAAACAAAGTAAACTTGGCTTGGTTGGTGTTTTATTTATTATTATTATTAGTTTTTGAGACGGAGTTTCGCTCTTGTCCAGGCTGGAGTGCAGTGGTGCGATCTCGGCTCACTGCAACCTCTGCCTCCCAGATTCAAGTGATTCTCTTGCCTCAGCCTCCTGAGTAGCTGGGATTACAGGCATGCACCACGACGGCCAGCTAATTTATTTATTTTTAGTAGAGACAGGGGTTTCACCATGTTGGCCAGGCTGGTCTCGAACTCCTGACCTCAAGTGATCCACCCGCCTTGGCCTCCCAAAGTGCTGGGATTGCAGGCATGAGCCACGGCGCCTGGCCTATTATTATTTTATTTTGAGACAGGGTCTTGCTCTGTCACTCAGGCTGAAGTGCAGTGGTGCAGTCTTGGCTTCCCATAACCTCTGCCTCCTGGGCTCAAGCGATAGATCCTCCCATCTCAGCCTCCCAAGTAGCTGGGACTACAGGCGCATGTCACCAAGCTAGGCTAACTTTTTTTTTGTATTTTTTGAAAAGGCAAGGTTTTGTTGTGTCCAGCCTGTCTCCAGGCTGGTTTTGAACTCATGAGCTCAAAGCAATCTGCCCACCTTGGCCTCCCAAAGTGTTGGGATTGCAGGTGTGAGCCAGTGTACTTTGCAGCTGGTGTTGTAGATTGGGCTACCTTGAAGCAGAACCTAGGGTGGGGACTTTTGCCCAAGAGATGCACTGGGAGAGGCTCTCAGGAGAAAGGCTGAAGAAAACAGGATAGGGAAGGGAAAGAGGCTAAGCAAGGATGTGAGCTTCAACCTGAGCTCACGGGGAAGCTCAGGGCAGCAAATTGCACCAGTCAATTGCACTTGGAGGCATGGGGGCTGGCGCTTTGTACATCTGCTTCAAGGTCAGGCAGCCACTGGGAGGTCTGTCCAGAGTGTGTGCAAGGGAGGGCTTGGCTCCTGTTTGGCCCACAGCAGTTCTTCAGAAAAGGGGACAATTGTGTGTGATTATCAGCTGATATTCCCAAAAGCTGGAAGGTGAGTGGACCCACTGGGGAAAAGGACGTGAGCCCAAACAGCGCCCATGACAGTGAATCTCTTTTGGTTGTGTTGGATTTGAGGTGGTAAAGAAATAAGGAACTTGCATGTGACTGTGGGAAATTAGAGCTACAAGACAGCAGTTCAGGCAAAAAGATAGGACTAGGTATGTAGCTATTGGAGTGGGGGACTTTGGCGCACAGATGATAGGGTTTTTTGTTTGTGAGGGTTTTTTTTTTTTTTTTTTTTTGGTTTGTTTGGAGAGAGGGTCTTGCTCTGTAACCCCAGCTGGAGTATAGTGGCATGATCATAGCTCTCTGCAGCCTTGACCTCCCAGGCTTAAGAGATCCTCTCACCTCAGCTTCCTGAGTAGCTGATACTACAGGTGTATGTCACCACTCCCAGCTAATTTTTAAAACATTTTTTGTAGAGATGGGGGGTCTCACTATGTTGCCCAGGCTGGTCTCAAATTCCTGGGCTCAAACAATCCTGCTGCCTCAGCCTCCCAAAGTTTTGGAATTACAGGTGTGAGCCATGGCACAGGCCTAGATGATAGTTTAAACAAGAGGGAATTTGTATATTTGTCACTCTGGGGTTGCTGGTGGCCTTTGAAGGAAGACTTTCACAGCAGGACAGAGTGTAAAACCATATGGTGAGGTGAGGTCTAGCAATGCTTTCCACAATTAATATCCTCCGTACTGACTAACTCTTAACACCTCTAGGGTACCTTATGCTTCAACTTATGTGCTGCTTATTCTGGCTTGTCCTCTGTGTTCTGGTTATTTTTTGCTTTCCAACAAATTGCCTCAAAATTTTATGGCATGACACAACCGTTTGTTATGTTCACGGATTCTGTGGATCAGGAGTTTGGATACACCGCTGTGAGGACAGCTTGTTTCTGCTCCATAGTAGCTCGGGCTGCAGCTGGAAGACTCGAAAGCTGTGAGACTGCAATCATCTGCAGACACTTTGTATGTCTCACATATCTGGCAGTGGATGCTGGCGGTTGGCTCAGGGACCTCAGGTTTTCTACCTGTGGTCTAGTTAGATTTTCTCTTGCTTGGTGGCTGGGTTGCTGTGAGGGAACCAGGCATGAGCTGCTTTTTTGTTGAGAAGGAGTTTCGCTCTTGTTGCCTGGGCTGGAGGGCAGTGGCACGATCTTGGCTCCCCACAACCTCCGCCTCCCAGGTTCAAGTGATTCTCCTGCCTCAGCCTCCCGAGTAGCTGGGATTACAGGTGTATGCCACCACGCCTGGCTAATTTTGTATTTTTAGTAGAGGCGGGGTTTCTCCATGTTGGTCAGGCTGGTCTCAAACTCCTGATCTCAGGTGATCCACCTGCCTCAGCCTCCCAAAGTGCTGGGATTACAGGTGTGAGCCACCACGCCTGGCTTTTTTTTTTTTTTTTTTTTTGAGACAGGGTTTCACTCTGTCGCCTGTGCTGGTGTGCAGTCAGGCTTAAGTGATCCTCCTGCCTCAGTCTCCCTGGTAGCTGGGACTACTGCCAACGTGCTTGGCTGATTTTATTATTATTATTATTATTATTATTATTATTTTGTAGAGACAGGGTCTCACTATGTTGCCCAGGCTGGTCTCCAACTCCTGGGCTCAAGCAATCTGTCCATCTCAGCCTCCTAAAGTGTTGGGATTTCAGGTGTGAACCACTGTGCCCAGCTGCATTCTTTTTATAACCTCATCTTTTTTTGATCTGCATCACTTCCCTCATACCCTATTGGTCAGAGTAGTCACAGCCCTGCTCCGATTCAAAGAGAGGAAATATGGTCCCTACCTGGAGTGTCAGTCATGGGACAAGGAGAGCAAGTGGAAAGGGGCACCCAACTTTGGAAAATACTCGAAAGCTGTCACACTCTATTGGAGCCTCCATTTGCTTTTTATGAGTGGCTTTCATTTATTCAACTGTCATTGGGTCATTTCCTCAGCAACTTGAGGAACTTCTTGAGGGCAGGGATCAGGCCTGTTACATTTGTTTACTTTATCTTTATACCCTGAGCCCAGGAATAAGTATTTGTGGAAGGATGGGATCCTTCTAAGTCTCTCATCTATTTTCACATACTCTGCATCATTTGATTCTAAATTAGCTGTTATTACCATTTCACAATTGAAGAAACTGAGGCTTAGAGGTACAAACAGTCTCTCTCAGATGACTCAGGTCTTCTGGGTTGATGTGGCTTTTATTAAGAACTTGTTGTCTCCAACAGCAAATAACATTCCTAGGGGCTGGGTCTGTTTCTTCAGGACCCCTGACTCTGCACCCTCATAGCAGCACAGGCCTAGCTGTAGGGCTGTGGACATCGTACCCTTGGCTGCTTACTGACTGGTTTACATTTGATATACATGATGATTCAATATGAAGATTTAGTGTGATTTTGCATCTCTTCATGGGAGCAGGGTCAGGACCAGGGTCCTAATGTGGAATTCAGCTTTGGGGCTGGGTGGAAGACTAGGATGAAGTTGCTCCTCATCTCTCTGCCCTGGCTATGAGCAGGCGGCACCTGGGTCACGAGTGTGAGGTGAGTGGGTGATTCTAAGGAAGGTTCAGGTGGAGCAGTCAGACCGTGCTGAGTAACTCCCCTGGAGGGGAAGGGGGAAGTGGTGGAGGCAGTTCCTGTAGGCCCAGCTCAGAGGGGAGAAGGGAGCCAATTACCACCTCCTCCCCAAGTCACATCCCAGCCCTGGAAATACTTCACAGGCTCCGGGGAAATCCTGGCCAAATCTGCCAAGTGGCAGAGTGGGTGGTGGGGTGCTTATCACTCATGATCAGGAGTGGGTGGGGGCGGATCTTAGAGCTTTAGAGGTTGCATCAGGCCTCAATTTTCCAGCTCCTGCCTGCGATCCACCCCCACTCCACTGCGCACCACCAACCAACCTTTGACTTCATCTCTTTAGTTGATTTCTCAGAGATTGCAGATCAGGAAGGGCCTTTGGAAACCACAGCTTCCACTTCCGCTGTGGGGGCAGAAAGCACGGGATAATCTAACCCCTTCATGTCTGGAAAATAACATGGAGGACTCTGCCCTTACCAGGTTCCCAAGGTCCTGTACCAGCCCTACAGGGACTGCTGAGGGGGGCTTTTTCTCTCTGGTTCCTCAGCCTCTCCTCTGCTCAGGTGTATGCTGTCCCTGCCTAGTTGGTCTGACAGCATCTCCCTGCGACTTCTCATATCACCTCCGACTCCTCAGCCTGACCTCCACGGGCCCTGGTGCACTGGCTGCAGCTGTGTCTTTTGTGAGTCATCCTTGCTGCTTTGTTCCAGCCCCACCGATGGGCCTCCCAGCCTCCCCCATATAGGACTTACTCACCAATCGTGTCATCAATCCCTCTGGAATGCACCCCCTCCTCCAGATACCCACCTCCCCACATCCTTTATTATTTTGTTTAAACTAACAATGCCCCCCCAACCCCCATGATTAAAATAGTACATGTTTGTTGTGGGAAATCTGTAATATGCAAAATGCATACAAAAGAGAATAAAAAGCACTGATAATTCCATAATCCAAATTAGCTAACATTATATTCTAGTGGATTTCCTTCTGACATTCTCCTCGCCAGAACTCCTTCCAGCTTCAGGCCTTCATATATGCTTATTGCTTCTTCTACCTGAAGTGGTGCTCTCTGCCTCTCCCCTCCTTCAATCTGTGAGCAAATCTACTCATCTTTATTGTGGTAAAGGTCATTCTTTCAGAGAAACCTTCCCTCTACCCCCAAGCTAGTCTCTTTATTACACACTCACAATACCCAGTACTTTTCCTTGTAGCGCTCACCACAACTAGAAATAAATCATCATTTTTGTCCTCTTGTGTTGAATGTCTGCCTAGCTACCTGACGTAAGGTCGGTGACTGGTTTTCTTGTTTACTCTGACGGCCCTAGCATCCATCACAGTGCCCTGTACTCAGAAAACACACATCATACCCAGATGCCTTCCCAGAATAACCATGTGCCTGTCTTCTCAGCACTTAGAATAATCAATTTAACAAATATAATTAATCAATTACTATGTGCCTGGCTTGGTTTCAAGTACAGTATACCAAGCGAAATGACCCAGTTCTTACTCTGAAGGAGGTCTCAGTCTTTTGAGGGAGACAGATCAGTAACGGAAGCGTTCTAAGGTACAGCTAAGTATACGGTGATCAATAGTGTTAGGTAAAGTGTGGAGGAGAGGTCCCTGAACAATCCTGGGGAGGTGACACCATTGTTTTATCTTGTCTTGTTAATGCATTTACTTCACAGAATCACAGGATAATGGAATTGGATGGCACTGTGAGATCAGCAGGCCCATCTCTTCCTGTACAGATGAGGAAACTAAAGTGGGGAAGGGTAGTAAAGCAACTTAGCCAAAGCCATTGGGTGACAGATCTGGGAATAGAACTTGGATCTTTAGATTCCCAGCCCAGGGCTCTTTCCACTGTACCTAGGGGCCTTTGGACTCCCCATCTCCTCTCCTCCCATTCTGTTAATCCCCAAGTCCTTTGATTTTCCCCGTGAAGGTCTCTCCAATCTCTTCACTTTTCCTCACCTCCACATCCCCAGGCTCTAAGCCTCCAACATCATCTCCAGCCTGAGCGCCTACCCTCACCCTCTACCTCATCTCTCTGCTTCTAGTCTTGCCCTGCTCAGATCCCTTCTCCACTCTGCAGCCAGAATGAGCCTCACAGATGTACGCATGAGCATTTCTGTCCCTGGCTTAGAACTCAAGTGGCTTCCCACCATGCTTTTAGAAATATACTCAAAATTCTTCTATGGCGTATTAGTCAGCTCAGGCTCCCATAACAAAATACCCTAGACTGGGTGGCTTAAACAACAGAAGTTTATTTCTCACAGTTCTGGAGGCTGAGAAGTCCAAGATCAAAGTGCTGGCAAGGTCAGCTTCATTCAGACATTCAGAGTCCTCTTTCCTTTCTTTCTTTCTTTCTTTCTTTCTTTTTTTTTGAGACAAAGAGAGTCTTGCTCTGTCACCCAGGCTAGAGTGCAATGGCATGATCTTGGCTCACTGCAACCTCTGCCTCCCAGGTTCAAGTGATTCTCCTACCTCAGCTTCCTGAGTAGCTGGGATTACAGGTGCCCACCACCATGCCAGGCTAATTTTTGATTTTTAGTAGAGATGGGGTTTCACCATGTTGGCCAGGTTGGCCTCAACCTCCTGACCTCAGGTGATCCACCCTCCTTAGCCTCCCAAAGTGCTGGGATTACGGGCGTGAGCCACCGCACCTGGCCCAAAGTCCTCTTTGCTTGGCTTGTAGGTGGCTGCCATTTTGCTCTGTACTCACATGGCTTCTTTGTGCATGTGGGGAGACAGAGCTCTCTTGTGCATCTTGTTCCTTTTATAAGAACACCAATCCCATCAGATTACGGCCTCACCCTTAGGACCTCATTTAACCTGAATCACCTAAAAACCCTATCACCAAATATAGTCACATTGGGGGTTAGGGGTTCAACATATGAATTTAGGGGGACACAATTCATTCCATAGTATAGGGTCCACTGGGCCTTTTTTGGCCGAGCCCACTTTACCAGCCTCTTCTAAACCCAACTCACCTCTCTGCCTGTACGCCTTTGTATCTTGGATTTTTTTTTTTGGTTCCTCCCCCTTGTCTGGATTTCTTATAGCTCAAGTTCCCCCTCCCCCTGCTCTGATGTTTTTATATTTTCATCATTTTCAAGTCTCAGTTTGAATGTTAGCTTCTAGGGGAGGCCTTCCCTGATCCGCATCCTGTGTTAGGTCCTGTGGCTGTACATGCCTATGGTACCCTGAACTCCACCTTGTGTAAGAGTCACCACCTCAGTCCTGTGTGTTTCATATCTGTCCTTCTGAGCTCCACAGGGCAGGAAGATCTCTGTCTGGTTGGTTGCAGCATCCCCAGGGCTAGCACAGTGCCTAGTGCCTACTAAGCAGTCAGTTAAGATTAGCTTTTATTGGTAGATGCTCAATACATTTCCATTGACCTGAGCTGTTCTCAGAGAGTATATGTATTTTGTTGTCTAATTTGGGTTGAAATCTCTCAGAAGGATCCTATCTGTTCCTTCCTTGAAATCTCCTGTCCTGTGCCCATCCTGAGCTCCTTCATTCAGGAAACATTCCCTTAAATGATTATTAATCGATCTCCCGACAACTTTCCCAACCTGTATCACATTTGATGAAACAATCATATTTAAAAGAATATGTTACATAGCAGGACAGTTTATTATGAATGTCATGTAACAGCAATCTATTGAGAATTAAAGAGAAACGAAAGTGTTCGTCTCCTCTTCCATCTCTGGGCAACCAGGACTTCGTTTCTTTGAAGTTGTGGATTTCCTGACCCCTGAGGTGTTTGGCTTTTTGTGTATGTTTTAGAAGGAACAGAAAGAATCAGTCTGGGTGGGGCTGTAAAGGAAACCCACCCTAAGCAGGCCTTGTTTTGGAAGAGCTGCAAAGATATCTATGGTGCCGGATAGTCTGAGAGTACAGGGTGTGAGGGAACCTACTTCTTGGTTGACTCTTAGACCTCCATGGACTCAGGGAAAAGAGAGGGGGTGCA
>NW_012115577.1:831443-832901 GCF_000951035.1 Colobus angolensis palliatus | reverse complement strand
TTTATTCTTGAATATCAAATTGTTTTCAAGGTTTATTTGTTCGTTTTTCTCCTGGCTTTGCTGATGCCACGCTTGGGCGATTAGGAGCTGCCCAGGGCAGCTGAGCAGCCTGAATTCTATTATTATTATTTTTTGTTTAAAGACAGAGTCTCACTCTGTTGCCCAGGCTGGAGTGCAGTGGCGCAATCTCGGCTCACTGCAACTTCTGCCTCCTCGGTTCAAGTGATTCTCCTGCCTCAGCTTCCTGAGTAGCTGGAATTCAGGTCCGTGCCACCACACCTGGCTAATTTTTTGTCTTTTTAGTCGAGATGGGGTTTCATCATGTTGGCTAGACTGGTCTCAAACTCCTGTCCTCAGGTGATCCATTCGGCTTGGCCTCCCAAAGTGCTGGGATTACAGGCATGAGCCACCACACCCCACCAGCAGCCTGACTTATAATGGTCCCCACAGGCCTGGGCAAGCAGCTGGCAAGTGCTGACCACGTGGCCAGAGGAACAGACTCTTCGGTTTCATTAGAACTGCATAAATCTGGGCATCTTGTATGACCTGAGGGAGGGAACCTGAAAACTCCAGTCTCCGCTGGAGTTCCAGTCAATGGTGGGCAGGGCTGGACCCAGAGTCTATTTGAATGAGTCCACAAAGAAACAAGACATTACTTGTAGCCCAGGAGCTGTGGGGCAATCATACCTGTTGCATATATGTTGACATACATGCCTTCCTTCACATAAATGTTTCTAGATAGATAGAGAAGAATCTAGTAACAGTTCTGAATCTGGGAAGTGGGACTGGATCTACCTTTTTTTTTAACTTTTTTTTTAATTGAACAGATGTTATTTGTATAATAAAAATGTATTTCAAAATTAGAATGACAGCAATAATAAACTCAGATTGCTAAATTCTTCACATGATAAGACAGCTGGTAACCCTGCCTCATAGGCGGGGTGAGCTTGTGACCCACGCCTCAACAGTGATGTCTCCCAGCTGTGGTGCGTCCTCTGGGCAGCTGGAGAGGAGGCTAAACATAGACTAGCCTGTGGAGCATGCCAAGATGGATCAGGCCTGGTGCTAGAACATTCCTTCACTCTGTCAATGAGCAACTACCTCGTACCTGTGTCCTAGGGACCGAGGACATAGGAGTGAGCAAAGCACACTGGCTTCCTAGACCCCGAGGCTCAGATGCTAAAGGAGGGGATGTGTGGGTCACTCTGGCCCAGCAGGAGGACAAGGAAGGAGAGTGTGAACCACAGAGGGCCCAGGAAGATCCCCAGGCCTGGTATGGGGCAGGGTGGGGAAGGTGGTCTGCCTTTTCCAGGGCAGCCAGTTCCTTAGCGCCTCCTTTCAGAAACTCCTCTGTGCTACTGAGGGGCTGGAAGATTTCTTTTTAATTCAAAATAATTTTATTTAAAAAATTAACATAGAGTAAAATTGATTTTTTCAGTGGACAGTCCTATGAGTTTA
>NW_012115577.1:819056-827749 GCF_000951035.1 Colobus angolensis palliatus | reverse complement strand
TGAGCCACCGCACATGGCCCCCAGGAATGTTCTTATACCAGCTTCTAACCCTGGCTAAAGGGCAATAGAACAGACAGTCACTTAACCACAAAAGAAAAAGGAAGAAGAAAGGATGTAAAGCAACAAAGGTACAGAAATGTAATACAAAGGAAAGGAAAAGAAACAAAGTGATAAAGAAGGTGAAACGAAGTATAAAAACAGGGAAGAAAGAGGTACAGAGGGGCCGGGCAGGGTGGCTCAGGCCTATAATCCCAGCACTGTGGGAGGCCCAGTCAGATGGATCACCTGAGGTCAGGAGTGCAAGACCAGCCTGGCCAATATGCTGAAACCCCGTCTCTACTAAAAATATAAAAATAAGTTGACTTGGTGGTGCAGGCCTGTAATCCTAGCTACTTGGGTGGCTGAGGCATGAGGATCACTTGGAACTGGGAAGGAGAGGTTGCAGTGAGCTGAGATTGAGCCACTACACTCCAGCCTAGGCCACAGAGTGAGATTCTGTCTCAAAACAAAAACAAAAACAAAGACAGATATAGAGGATGTCTGAGGCATGGACACAGGTGATTCTCAGAAAGACAAAAGAAAACAAAAGGAAAAACCACTGAGGCAAAGGGAAACTGTATTTCTTGGAATTGTTGGCCCCAACCCCAGGCAAACAACATTTTCCCTTAAGACAAACAAACTTTGGCAAATAGAGCTTCTGGGTGTGCATTTATTAGTCTTTCCACCCAGTTTACTGAGCGCCTACTCTGTGCCTGACATTGTGCTTTGGCTGGGTTTATAGAAGCAAGCAAGACCTAGTGCTGGCATCTGCCTTCAAGGAGCCCCTAGACTGGTGTGAAACAGACACATGAACAGTTGGGATTCAATTTGGCTTGTGCAATGTTGGAAGTACCAGGAAGAATTAAGGGAGGAGAAGGGGAAGCAGGCCCTGCAAAGGGGCTTTCTGGAAAATTTGAGCCTGAGTGTCTTGAAGGATAACTAGGAGTTAGCAACGGCAGGGTTTGTGAGGAGAAAGAGGGACCACATTGGGCAGAGGGGCAAAAGGAGCCAGGTAGCAGAGGTGAGAAACTGCAGGTAGTTTGGGGTTGCTAGAGTCTTGATGAGAGGCTGTGGGCAGCAGGAGATGAGGCTGGAGAGGGATTCAGGGGCTTATCACAGAGACTCAGATGTTAAGATGTTGGTCTTTCGGTGGATGGGCTAGGGGATATTTGGGCTGTTAAGCGGGGAAGTGACATGGTCAGATTTTTAGCTAAATTGCTCTGCCTGCGGTGTGGACAGTGGGTTGGGGCAGCATTTCTTTGCATGAGGTCTCTGGGGATTTGGCTGACCACCCACCCAGCCCAGGGCCTGCAAGTGGACAGGACAGCCTCTGGAAGAATCATCCTAGCCGCTGCTTCATGAGCGTCTCAGGGGAGTGATGGCTATCTGCGCTGGTGGCGTCGGGGTAAAAGAATTTACTGGCCAGGCGTGGTGGCTCACACCCATAATCCCAGCACTTTGGGAGGCCGAGGCGGGCAGATCACCTAAGGTCAGGAGTTTGAGACCAGCCTGGCCAACATGGTAAAACTCTGTCTCTACTAAAAATACAAAAGTTAGCCGGGTGCGGTGGCGGGTGCCTGTAATCTAATCTCGGCTACGCAGGAGGCTGAGGCAGGAGAATTGCTTGAACGTCGGAGGTGGAGGTTGCAGTAAGCTGAGATCGCGCCACTACACTCCAGCCTGGGCAACAGAGGAGACTGTGTCTCAAAAAAAAAAAAATTTTTACCAAGGCAGTTGTAGGTAGAGAAAGGCAGATTTATTACAGTAATTAGGAAAACATGTAGTCAGGGAGGCCTGTAAGAAAGGAGCTCACTGCAAGGAAACAACGGCTTTTTGGGGATTTTATAGGATGGCTCTTAGGCTGCAGACTGTTATGTACAGCACTAGTAGCGCCGGGGTAGCAGGGAGGTAACTTGCATTTTTTTTGTCAGCTGGCATGTCTGGAAAGTTGACATGTTCCTGGTAAGCAGGAAGTTTGTGAGTTCTGTTATCTGAGTAGGAGCTGGGGCTTGTAAAGCAGCCAACAGTTGAGCCTGCCTTTTGTCTCCGTGTTTGTTTTTTTCTTAGTCTTGTCCTCCTTATTTTGTTCTTGGTTGTAATGACTGAGGAGGTTAATTTGATAATTTTCTGCATAGGGGCCATGCTGTATTATACAAGAAAGTTAGATGTTTGTTTTTGAGAGTTTGGGGGTAGAATTTGTCCCAATTCTTTACAGCCTAGAGGTGAGTTTGCAGGAATGGATGTGGTTTGTTCCATGGTGGGACTGGAAAGCACTCCGCTCAGGGGCAATGTCAATCAGGGACATGAACTGCATGTTTCTGGGGGGGATCTCACTGAGATGAACAGAGCGTTCCACTTACATCCACAGAGGGACTTGGGTGCACTTTCCAAAGTGGGCATCCCACCTATTAGAAAAGACCTCCTGGCCGCTCAGGGGCCTCATGCTGGATGGCCAGTCCAGGCACTTACTTATGCTGGGTGATCAGCCCAGGTAGGAGGAAAAAGAAGGGTAAAGGAAGATCTCTACCTGGTGTTGGCCCAGGAGATGGGATGGGTAAGAGAAGACTCACGGTTCTGAGACTGTTTGACATCACCTGATTTAGCAAGACCCAGAACAGGATGGCTGGCTGACTCCATAGGTGAATTTAGAGTGAGAAAAAGAGGGTTTGCGTTACCTAAAACGTGGTGAGTTTGCCCCAAACCAGCTCCTGCTGTCAATTGCGTCACATGTAGGGATGAGGGACTTGCAATCACAGAAGACAGGAAACAGCTTTTCTCCCTTCTGGGCAGGGCAGCTAGCCCTGTTCACTCTGGGCCTTCAGGGAACACGGGAGAGCAGCCCTGGCCAGTTACCTTCGATTGCCAGAGAGATACTAGAAGCTGATTGTGAAAGACTGAAAAAAATCAAAAAACCTCAGGTCACTCACCCAAACTGGGCGATAGTGATCAGATGCTTCCACATGGACAGACACCTTTCAGTCTCACTGGAGTGTAGCTCTGGCCAGAGACCTGCAATTGTCTTTGTGCTTAGATGCTGTCCTTTGAGGGTCCTGAGTTGGGAAAGGGAAAGGAGAGAGAGTCGCTGTACGGAGAGGGAGAGTTCCCTGTATGGGCCACCAAAATGTTTCAGGGGAGCAACAGCTATCTGGGCTGGCGGCTCGGGGGTAAGATAATTTACCAAGACAGTTGTAGGTAGAGAAAGGCAGATTTATTAGAGAAAGTAGAAAAACAGGAGAGCAATGGGCAGGAGAGCAATGGACAGGCCAGCAGAAGAGAAGCTGACTGCAAGGAAACAAAGGCTTGTTGGGGATTTTGCAGGATGGCTCTTAGGCTGTAGAGTGTTATGTGCAGTACTGATTATGCCAGGGTAGCAGGGAGGTAACTTGCATTTTTTTTTTTGTCAGCCAGGATATTTGATAAATTGAGGTGTTTGATGGCAAGCAGAAGTTTGTGAGTTATGTACATTATCTGAGCAAGAGGGCCATATGTCTTGGGCCATTTGCCTCATTTCTTTGCTTTCCCCTGGTCCCACCAGCCTGATTCTTTTTTTTACATTATTACTCCACAGTGAGTGCTGTCACATGCTGGGCATTGTGCTATGTGCTCTATGTGGAGTAACTCACTCACTGCCCCTCTATACCCCAAGACCACCCTGTGACATGAGCATTTTTTTTTTTTTTTTTGAGACGGAGTCTTGCTCTGTCGTCAGGCTGGAGTGCAGAGGTGCGATCTTAGCTCACTGCAACCTCTGCTTCCCAGGTTCAAGCAACTCCCCTGCCTCAGCCTCCCAAGTAGCTGGTACTACAGGCATGTGCCACCACACCCAACTAATTTTTGTATTTTTAGTAGAGGCGGGTTTTCACCATGTTGGCCAGGATGGTCTCGATCTCTTGACCTCGTGATCCGCCTGCCTCTGCCTCCTAAAGTCCTGGGATTACAGGCGTGAGCCACCACACCCGGTCAGACATGGGCATTCTTATCCTTATTTTGACTGAGTAACCGGGCACAGAGAGGCTATGTTATGCATCCCAGTTGTAGAGCTAGGCAGCGGCAAGCCCACTTTCACACAGTGCCAGCTGCCTGGCTCTGGGAACAGCCTGTAATCACTCTCCATTCCGCCCCCCGGGATCCGCTTCTCCCAGGAAGCCTCTCACAGAGGCAGAATTTTGCATTGGCATCCTGCTTCAAGCTTATGAAATCTTTTATACAGATGACCTCATTCCAGTCTTGCAATAATAGCTTCTGTGAAGTATTATTATTCATAGCTTTTAAAAAGCCAGTTGAAGGAAATCCAGTGATTTGTCAAAGGTCAGAAGTTAGGTAGCTGTGCTCCTACTCAGACTTATGTTTTCTGACTTGGAGTCCAGGGCTCCGCTCTCACGTTATTTGTCAGCTGATGCTGCGGCCAGCCTCATACCCAACACATCACATGGTTCGAAGGCCAGGCCACATTCCACTACTACTCAGCTGCCTCCTCTCTAAGAAAATGCTTTTCTGGATTGAGGGAGACAGCCATAGAGAAATGTGTTGTCGGCATCGATTTCTTATGGTTGGGCAATGGCTTCCGCCATCTGGACCAGGTGACGTCAGCTATCTGGATTTCGGCCAGCATTCCCCGGCCCAGGAAACAGACTTCCGGCTGTCTAGGCTCTGAGCCATCTCCGGCCTCCTGGGTGAGTGGGTCTCGCAATTTTGCAAAGTGAGGAACTGAAAAGTCAGCTCTCAGGGAAGATTTCACTGTATAAAGTCAGGTAAAAATGGGGAAGAGGCATTCAGGGGACACTGGGTCAGAGAGACAGGGAGCCCTTCTATCTGAGGCTGGGGCCTTTCTCAGATGAGAGGGGAGGATCTAGTGATCAGACAGGGAGGATGAAGATCTTCGTGATTAAGACTCTAGTCAATTGGAGGTGGATGGATGAGGAGTAAGGTAAGCAAAGCTAAAGAAATCTGGGGAAAGATACACATAAAGATACAAACACAGAAGGTCAAATACTGGCCAAGGATAGAATATGGATCCCAAAACTCATGCACTTTTCTGTGGACACTGAGACTTGAACAAATCAATAACTTGAGAATATAAGCAGTCCCCTGCCATGTCTATAGCTTGCTGAGTTATGTAACAGTTGGGGGAAAACCTAAACAATAGGTAAATGTGTTAAGGTAGAAAGTTCAATTGTCCCTCCACCACTCCCTGTCTCATTCCCAACCCCGCTCTCCAGGCCAGGCTCATAAAAGTTGTTACTTATTTTAGCCATTCCTTCAGCCAATATTCATCTTCTTCATCCTCACAATCACCCTATGAGGTAAGAGCTATTATTATGCCTTTATTTTGAAAATTGTAGTAAAATAGACATAAATTTAGCATTTTAAGCATTTTTAAACATACAGTTCAGTGGCATTAAGTACATCCACATTATTATGCAACCATCACCATCAGCCACATTCAGAACTTTTTCATCTTCCCCCACTGAAACTCCACCCAGTAAACAATACCTTCCCATTCCCCGCTTTCCTTAGCCCTGGCAACCACCATTCTACTTTCTTTAGAATGTAACCACTTTAGATGTCTTTTATTTTATTTTTTATGTATTTACTTTTTTGAGATGGAGTCTCGCTCTGTCGCCAACCTGGAGTGCTGTGGCATGATCCCAGTTCACTGCAACCTCTGCCTCCTGGCTTCTAGCGATTCTCCTGACCCAGCCTCCCAAGTAGCTGGGATTACAGGCACGCGCCACCATGCCCAGCTAACTTTAGTATTTTTAGTAGAGATGGAGTTTCACCATGTTGGCCAGGATGTAGGTGCCTTTTATAAATGGAATAATAGGCTGGGCGTGGTGGCTTATGCCTGTAATCCCAGGACTTTGGGAGACCAAGTCTGGTGGATCACTCGAGGTCAGGAGTTCGAGACCAGCCTGTCCAACGTGGCAAAACCCCATCTCTACTAAAAATTCAAAAATTAGCTGGGCATGGTGCCATGTGCCTGTAATTCCAGCTACTCAAGAGGCTGAGGCACAAGAATCGTTTGAACTCAGGAGGCAGCAGTTGCAGTGAGCCGAGCTCACGCCACTGTACTCCAGCAAGACTCTGTCTTTAAAAAAGTGGAATCAGCTGGGCACGGTGGCTCACAACTATAATCCCAGCACTCTGGGAGGCCGAGGTGCGCAGATCACCTGAGGTCAGAATTCAAGACCAGCCTGGCCAACATTGGAAAACCCCATCTCTACTTAAAATACAAAAATTAGCCGAGTATGGTGGTGGGCACCTGTAATCCCAGCTACTTGAGAAGCTGAGGCAGGAGAATCACTTGAACCCAGGAGGCGAGGTTTCAGTGAGCTGAGATCACTCCAGTCTGGGTGACAGAGCAAAACTCTGTCTCAAAAAAAAAAAAAAAGTGGAATCATAAAATATTTTTCTTTTTTTTTTTGAGATGGAGTTTTGCTCTTGTTGCCGAGGCTGGAGTGCAATGATGCGATCTTGGCTCACCACAACCTCCACGTCCCAGGTTCAAGTTCAAGCGATTCTCCTGCCTCAGCCTCCTGAGTAGCTGGGATTACAGGTATGCACCACCACACCCGGCGAATTTTTTGTGTTTTTGGCAGAGATGGGATTTCTCCACGTTGGTCAGTCTGGTCTCGAACTCCTGACCTCAGGTGATCCACCTGCCTTGGCCTCCCAAAGTGCTGGGATTACATGCATGAGGCACCACGCCCTGCCGTGATTGACTTTTATTTCACTTAGCATGATGTCTTCAAGGTTTATCCACATTGTAGCGTCTGGTCTCGAACTCCTGACCTCAGGTGATCCACCTGCCTTGGCCTCCCAAAGTGCTGGGATTACATGCATGAGGCACCATGCCCTGCCGTGATTGACTTTTATTTCACTTAGCATGATGTCTTCAAGGTTTATCCACATTGTAGCACATACCAGAATTTTCTTTTTAAAAAAGTACTCCATTATATGTGTATACGTATATGCCACTTTTTTTTTTTTTGGTGGAGACAGAGTTTCCCTCTGTTGCCCAAGCTGGAATGCAGTGGTGCGATCTCAGCCCACTGCAACCTTAGTCTCCCTGGCTCAAGCTATCCTCTCACCACCTTAGCCCCCTGAGTAGCTGGGACTACAGGTATGCACCACCATGCCTGGCTAATTTTTGTATTTTTGGTAGAGATGAGGTCTCACCAAGTTGCTGAGGCTTGTTTCGAACTCCTAAGCTCAAGCAGTCCTCCCAGCTCAGTCTCCCAAAGTGCCGGGAATTCAGGTGTGAGCTACCACGCCTGGCCACATTTTACTTATTCATTCATCTATTGATGGACACTTGGATGGCTTCCACCTTTTGGCTATTGTGAATGATGCTGCTGTGAATGTGGGTATACAAATATCTGCTTGAGTTATGCTGTTATTTTTAATAACAGTTATATTGAGACACAATTCACATACTATATAATTCACCTTTTAAGAGGTGGAGGTTGCAGTGCAGTGAGCTGAGATCGTGCCACTGCATTCCAGCCTGGGGTACAGAGTGAGACACCATCTCAAAAAAAAAAAAAAAAATTCGCCCTTTAAAAATGTCCAATGAAATGGTTTTTGTTTGTTTGTTTGTTTGTTTTGAGACAGAGTCTCACTCTTGCCCAGGTTGGAGTGCAGTGGCTCGATCTCGGCTCGATGCTACCTCTGCCGCCCTGGTTCAAGTGATACTCCCACTCAGCCTCCCGAGTACTTGGGATTATAGGCTTCTGCCACTGTGCCTGGCTGATTTTTGCATTTTTAGTAGAGATGGGGTTTCACCATCTTGGCCAGGCTGGTCTTGAACTCCTGACCTCGTGATCCACCCACATCGGCCTCCCAAAGTGCTGGGATTACAGGCGTGAGCCACTGCGCCTGGCCGAAATGGTTTTTAGTATATTCACAGAGTTGTGCAACCATCGCCACAGTTTTAGAACATTTTCATCACTCAAAAGACATCCCATGCTCATTAGCAGTCATTTCCGGTTTTACCCCCAATCTCTCCCCTTCCGGGCCTTAGGCAACCACCAATCTACTTTTTGTCTCTATAGAGTTGCCTATTCTGGACATTTCATATAAAGAATCATACAATATGTGGCATTTTATGTCTGGCTTCTTTCATTTAGCATAGTGTTTTCAATGTTGTAGCATGAATCAGTACTTTCTTTTTATTGTTGAATACTATTTCATTGTGTGGATATACCATATTTTATTTATACATTCATCAGTTGATAGACATTTATACTGTTTCCAAATTTTAGCTATTATGAATAATGCTAGTGTGAACATTCCTGTATAAGATTTTGTATGGACATCCGTTTTCTCTTTGGTATACACTTAGGAGTGGAATTTCGAGGTCATATGGTAACTTTATGTTCCACTTTTGAGAACTGCTTTCCAATATTGCTGAGCCATTTGACATTCTCACCAGCAGTGTATGAAGGTTCCAGTTTCTCCAGTCTGTCTTTTTGATTCTAGTCGTCTTAGTGGGTATAAAGTAGTATTTCATGGTGGTTTAGATTTATCATTTTCTTGGTGGTTAATGATGTTGAATATCTTTTTTTTTGAGACAGAGTCTCACTCTGTTGCCCAGGCTGGAATGCAATGGCGAGATCTCAGCTCACTGCAACCTCTGCCTCCTGGGTTCAAGC
>NW_012115577.1:807357-813911 GCF_000951035.1 Colobus angolensis palliatus | reverse complement strand
TAGGTCTTTGATCCATTTTGATTAAATTTTTGTCTATGATATGAGATAGGGGTCCAACTTCATTCTTTTGCATGTGCATATCCAGTGGTCTTAGCATTAGTATGCTTTGTCACAATGAATAAATTTTCAGCTTCATAAGAAAAGGACTGTGGGCCTGGCAAGGTTGCTTATGCCTGTAATCCCAGCACTTTGGGAGGCCAAGGTGGGAGGATCACTTGAGCCCTGGAGTTCGAGACCAGCCTGGGCATTAGAGTGAGACCCCGTCTCTACCAAAAAAAGAAAAGGAAAGAAAAGAAAAAGGACTGTGCCTGGTTTTGCTCACCATGATCTTCCCAGGATTCTCTTAGCCCCATGCAAGACACATGCAAGATGCTCAATAAATATAGCCTGAGTGAATGAACACGAGTGACCGAGACTCAGCGTGGTTAAATAACTTGCATAGGTCAGTCAGTTGGAAAGTGGCCAGATATAGTTCAAACCCAGATCTTCTCATCTAATTCTTTTTTTTTTTTTTTTTGAGATGGAGGCTCGTCGCCAGTCTGGAGTGCAGTGGTGCGATCTCGGCTCACTGCAACCTCCACCTCCTGGGTTCAAGCGATTCTCCTGCCTCAGCCTCCAGAGTAGCTGGGACTACAGGCACGCACCACCATGCCCAGCTAACTTTTGTACTTCTAGTAGAGACAGGGTTTCACCACGTTGGCCAGGATGGTCTTGATCTCTTGACCTCATGATCCGCCTGCCTCGGCCTCTCAAAGCATTGGGATTATAGGCATGAGCTACTTTCCCCGCCTTCTCATCTAATTCTAATTAAGAGTTTTTGTATAATACTTCAAAGTTTCTGAAACTTTCCTGAGTTACCAAAAGCTCTTTGCCACAAGAAAACATATTTCTCAGGCCGAGGGTGGTGGCTCATGCCTGTAATCCCAGCACTTTGGGAGGCTGAGGTGGGTGGATCAGCTGAGGGCAGGAGTTCAAGACCAGCCTGGTCAACATAGCAAGACCCCATCTCTATTAAAATAATAAATAAATAAAATATAAATATAAAAATAAATAAATAAATAAATAAAATATAAATATAAAAATAAAAAGAAACCATATGTCTCCAAAGTTTCATTTGCTGTCTCTGTTATATGATCCCAATCATTTCATTGTTAGTGAGCAGCAAAACTCAAATCTAGGGAGCCTCGTGTCCCTTCTGCTTCTGACTCCTCCCCCACTCCAGCCACAGAGTCAAAGATTCCACTTCCTTCTAGGGTGGTTTTATAATTGGAAAGTTCTTTTAAAACTCTGACCACAACCTCCTGCTGCAAAATTGCACCATAAATCCCCATGAGTGTTCTGTGCAACCATTGATTATGGGACCTGGTTTGATGTGGGAAGCATTTGGGGCAGGCATTTATGTGCTCTGCCCTGTACAAAGGGCAGCCTTGGGGCAGCCAATGCCCTTGCTCTGGCCCTGACATGCTGCTCCCTTTTTGGAGTGTGGTTTCTGGTTCTGGGTGCAGCTTGCCATATCAGAGGAGGATGAAGCCAGATGGCATGAACCCCAGAAAATTTTGATGAACTCACCTCTTGGAATGAGGACAAAGGAGAGTCTTGAAGCAGAAAAGACCTTGCAGGGGTCCAAAGTTAAAGCTCACACTGGGGTGGATTGGGTAGACTTACCTGTCCCCTCTTTGACAGTGTTGCATTTGGGCTTCTCCTACTGGGTCCTTTGAAAAAGAATTCTTTGAACTACGAGAAAATTAGGAGAGGGTGGGGGCAAAAGAAAATGTATATATTGAGAGCTTGCTCCATGTATTTGTTAGGCATTTAATCTAGGTATCTAATTTTATCTTCAAAGTAATCCTGTGGGTTGGTTTTATCAATCCTATTTTGCAGAGTTGGATGCTGAAACTCGCAGTCCCACAAGGACTTGAATCTAGAGCTTTTTTAAAGTCCTTACTCTTTCCAGTACCCTGAGCCAGGGGAGCCAGCAGGCAGAAATGACGTGTGAGGTACCCTGTTTCCCTTCACTTCCATATGATCTGTTACTCATTTTGTCGAGACATCCTGGGTCCCAGGGAAGCTCCAGTGTAATTCCCCTGAACCAGTGGAGTGCTGGAGCCAGCTCAGACCTGCTAGTGAGAGTGTTAAATATTCAGGAAATTTGCAAGCTGGTTGTTAAACTGTTAGTGGTTGGAAATTGGTCATGGGAGGAAGTGTCTACACTATGGAAACTGATAACTGCTACAACCAGGGATCCCTATCTCCCCCACAAGCTGGTTTACTAGCACATCACTGTCTTTTGTTTTTTTTTGAGACAGAGTCTCACTTTGTCACCCAGACTGGAGTGTAGTGGTGCCATCTGGGCTCACTGCAACCTTTGCTGCTCAGGTTCAAGTGATTCTCCTGCCTCAGCCTCCTGAGTAGCTGGGATTACAGACATCTGCCACCGAGCCCGGTTAATTTTTGTATTTTTAGTGGAGACGGGGTTTCACCATATTGGCCAGGCTGGTCTCGAACTCCTGGCCTCAGGTAATCCACCCCCCTCGGCCTCCCAAAGTGTTGGGATTACAGGTGTGAGCCACCACACCCAGCATTTTTTTTTTTTTTTTGAGACAGAGTCTTGCTCTGTTGCCCAGGCTGGATGGAGTGCAGTGGCATGATCTTGGCTCACTGCAACCTCTGCCTCCCAGGTTTAAGCAATTCTTCTGCTTGAGTGGCTGAGATTACAGGCATGTGCCACCTTGCCTGGCAATTTTCGTATTTTTAGTAGAGACAGGGTTTCACAATGTTGGCCAGGCTGGTCTCGAACTCCTGGCCTCAAGTGATCCACCAGACCCAGCCTCCCAGAGTGCTGGGATTACAGATATGAGCCACGGCGCCCGCCCCAGAGCACTAATCTTGGGGCCCAGAGTGCGAGCCGAAGAGAACAGGGCCTGCCCCCAGCGGTCACAGAGTTTCAGCTGCAGACTGAGGGAAGATAGATGTTATCTATTGGAAAGTGAGAAAGTGTGTGCACAAAGGAGACAGAAAAGAGGCTGGAGAATATTGATTATTCACACATGAACAAAGTAAGTACCAATGTTCTTAATCCCAGAAATTTTGCTGGGAGGAGTTCTGGCTTGTTATTAGGGTCCTTTTCTTTCAGATCAGGAAAAGGGAGATCTAATTCACGAAGAAACTAGAAAAGTGCCCTGGATTAGTGGCAGAGTGGTGGGGGTGGTGCTGCACAACACAGAAGAGGGGAACTTCGACTTTGAGCCTGAGGTCTTGGGATGAAAAGCAGTTTGTGGACCAGATTCCTGACCTTGGGGTTGTGGTAGGAATCCCTTTGCCTGTCAGGTGGTGATCTTCCTCTGGCAAGGTCCCCAGACTCCCAAGACAGAAGCAATCCTCCCACCTCAGCCTCCCAAGTAGCTGGGACTACAGGTGCTCACCAACACACCTGGTTAATTTTTGTATTTTTTTGTAGAGATGGGGTTATGCCATCTGGCCCAGGCTGGGGTCTGTGAAGAGCGGAACAGCTCTAAGCCCCAGGGAAAAAATCTGCAGAGCTGAGTCTCATGCCACTTTGGTGCACTCCATCTGAGGCCTAGAATCTGAGGCCTTTCGCAGCTTGTGTAGATGCTGCCAAAAGGCTGAGCTCGGTGGCCCATGCCTGTAATCCCAGCACTGTGGGAGGCTGAGGCAGGCAGATTACTTGAGCCTAGGAGTTTGAGACCAGCCTGGGCCACATGGTGTACCCCCATCTCTACAAAAAACACAAAAATTAGCCAGGTGTGTTGGCGAGCACCTGTAGTCCCAGCTACTTGGGAGGCTGAGGTGGGAGGACTGCTCCAGGGTTTTGAGGCTGCAGTGAGCCATGATCATGCCACTGTACTCCAGCCTGGGCAACAGAATGAGACCCCATCTCAAAAACAACCAAAAAGGTGCTGCAAAGAAACAGCAGCCTCCTGTAACAAAATAAGGGGTACATCTTTTGCGATGGGAGCATCAGCATCTCCCTGGGGAGCAGAAGCTAGACGTTGCAGCCCTGCCATGTCCCCAGAGGATTTTCTGTGCCTTTTTGTCTATGAACAAGTACAGCTGAGGCCATCAGCACTGCAGACACCTGGAACAGTCTTGTTAAAACAGGACTTCCCTAAAGACCAAGAGCTAAGAAAAAAGAAAGTGAAGGATTGATCAGCAGGTAACCAGAATCTGAGTCATCGAAGGCAACTGCAGGAGTTGCCCCTTCCTGGTTCCCTCCCATGGCGACTCTCTGAGTCTGAATAGAGAAGGTTAGAGATGCATGGAGGTTCCCACCCCTCCTGTGAAAGGCTCTCTTCTGAGTTCCAGGTCCCTGTCTGATGACCCACCTCACCTATGCCTGCCTAATACTTGAATGACCATCTCTTTCAGAGACCACTCTTATTCCCAGGTGTGTGACCTCCTCCTACAGAGTACAGTGGGAAAGCCACTGTCTCCAGGTAACCCCAACACAGTGAGGCGTGGAGCGGGGATGTGGTCATTCGTTCCAGGTATTGTTGGCCCTCTCGAGGTTCAATCCGGGGCTAGAGATTGTGATTAAAGAGATACCCAGATTGGGTGTGCGTGCAAAGGCCAAGAGCTATGAGACCAATGTGACATTTAGGATTAATTAGTCCTTTCCCTTCCACAGGGCAGGCTGCCTCTCGCTGGTACAGCTCCTGGGCTGAGCCTGGCAGAGCTCATTAGCAAGGCAGACACTGGAATGTGTGTGGAATGGAGGGAGGCTTAAACTCAGAGGCTGCTGGTTCCTATCAAGCAGAGGTTAGAACTTTGTGGCACAGAAACTGATATCAGCTAAATATGGGTTAGTCACCAATCCTGCACCATCTTCCCTAACCTTTGAGAAAGTCTGTTCCTGCTGCTTGTTCACATCCATTCATTCAACAAACATTTATTAATTTTCTCATAGGTGCCAGGTGCTTCATAAGACATTGGCTATAGCAGCAAACAGGACAGCCTGTCTCATCCCCATGGAGGTCACAGGACAATGAGAAGACTTTTTTTTTTTTTTTTTGAGACGGAGTTTTGCTCTTGTTGCCCAGGCTGGAGTGCAGTGGCATGATCTCGACTCACTGCGACCTCTATCTCCCAAGTTCAAGCAATTATCTTGCCTCAGGCCTCTTGAGTAGCTGGGATTACAGGAGCCTGCCACCACTCCTGGCTAATTTTTTGTATTTTTAGTAGAGACGGGGGTTTCACCATGTTGGCCAGGCTGGTGTCGAACTCATGACCTCAGGTGATCCACCCACCTCGGCCTCCCAAAGTGCAGGGATTATAGGCATGAGCCATCGAGCCCGGCCCAAGAAGAAAGACATTGAACAAGTAATTACAGGGTGTTGGGTATTATGAAAGAAAAGCATGTGGTGTATAATGAGGTCAGTTAATTTAGTCTGCGGTGACAAGGAATGCCTACTAAAGAAGGTATCGTTTAAGACATACCTGGGGATTAGCAGGAGTGAAAATAGAAGCTCCAGAAAATCAGGGACCATGGCTGACATGTTTACCATGCCAGTGTCTGGCATGGAAGAGGCACCAATTCCTTTGGTTGGAAGGATGAAGTAATCTGGCTGAATAAAGGGTATATGTGTGTGTGTGCACACATGTGTGTTTGTAGTTAACCTTCCTTTAGCTCAGCTTAGGGAACAGCTTTTGTAAAACTGCCTAACTGGTAGTAGGTGAGAAAGGAATATGAATGAGATACACACCATTAGAGACAACTTATGAACAGAATGAGACCGACATAGATTCCTTCCTACTTGGGTTTGAACCCTGAGTCCACCAGTTACTAGCTGTGAGAAGGTGAATGAGTTGCCTCCCTTTGCTGTGCCTCTGTTTCTTGTAAATTCTATTTCCAAGCATTGTGAAGATAAAAGACAATGTATATACATTGTTTGGTATATTACAGTCAATACTTGGTAACCACTAATTGTTATTTATGTACACCAAACTTATATCCAAAGGGACTTTGATAGTTATAAGAAAAGATATATAAGTCTGGATATCATTAAACAAGAGTAAAATAATAAATCAAGTAGGAATGGAGGGGAGGATATGCATGCAGCACTAGATAATATCTATATAGAGAGAAGATGAGGTCTTGGAAGATGAGTCTGAAGACTTCTCTGTTGGAGAGGGGCTCTATGCTTGGCATGCTGACTGCTTTTACCAACCCCACCCCCACATCTCATCTTACCCACAAGACAACCTTGTTCTGGGGAGTTCAGAGCCGTTATTTATTTATTTATTTATTTTTTGAGATGGAGTCTCACTCTGTCACCCAGGCTGAAGTGCGATGGCATGATCTCAGCTGACTATAACCTTTGCCTCCTGGATTCAAGCGATTCTCCTGCCTCAGCCTCCTGAGCAGCTGGGATTACAGGCAAGTGCCACCATGCCCAACTAATTTTTGTATTTTTAGTAGAGATGGGGTTTCACCATGTTGGCCAGGCTGGTCTCGAACTCCTGACATCATGAACTACCCACCTTGGCCTCCCAAAGTGCTGGGATTTCAGGTGTGAGCCACTGCGCCCGGCTCCAGA
>NW_012115577.1:803779-806285 GCF_000951035.1 Colobus angolensis palliatus | reverse complement strand
GAGACTGAATTTTGCTCTTGTTGCCCAGGCTGGAGTGCAATGGCGCAATCTTGGCTCACTGCAACCTCTGCCTCCAAGGTTCAAGCGATTCTCCTGCCTCAGCCTCCTGAGTAGCTGGGATTATAGGCGCCCGCCACCATGCCCAGCTAATTTTTGTATTTTTAGTAGAGACGGGGTTTCACCATGTTGGGCAGGCTGGTCTCAAACTCCTGACCTAGTGATCCACCCACCTCAGCCTCCCAAAGTACTGGGATTACAGGTGTGAGCCACCACACCTGGGCAGACATTTTCATTACTTCTATTACCTGTGTAAGCAAGTGGCTTTTTTGGGAGGTGATTTTCACAAAGAAACAAGGTTTTTTAAAAAAGGTGTTTCCCACAGGTTTCTGCCTATGAGGCCACCTGCCGAGAAACAGAGTTGCTTTGATAAGCTGGGTGGTCAGCTCTCATCCATACTCACTCAACCATGCCCAGCCGGGCAGTGCCACTTGTGTCTGAGCCTCAGCAAAACTGCATGTCCCTACATGTTAGGGGTCTTCACACACAAGTGAAGCAACCAGAACTATTGAATTTTCAGACGCACATATTTATCGTACTTAATATCCATAGCAAGGAGGCACAGACAACTAATAAAGCCATGTGCCCCTTTATTGCTTCATTGATTCACTGAAATAATGCTAGATATGATTGTGGTTACAGAGTTAAGCCCTATTGTTAATTATATGGTTTGGTGAGGGAAATAGTTTTTTTTTTTTTTTTGGCTAGATTAGTGTAAACACAGTTCAAATGTTGCTCCTTCACTGCGGACAGAAAAATCCACATGTGGCTCACGCCTGTAATCCTAGCACTTTGGAAGGCCAAGGCAGGCAGATTGCTTGAGTCCAGGAGTTTGAGACCGGCCTGGGCAAGATGACAAAACTCTGTCTCTACTAAAAATAAAATTTAAAAAAAATTAATTTAATTTAAAAAATTGAGGTGAGAGGATCACCTGAGGTTGGGGATGTCAAGGCTGCCATGAGCCATGTTCGTGCCATTGCACCCCACCGTGGATGACAGAGTAAAACCCCGTCTCATGAAAAAAAAAATCCACATAATATAGTTCGTATCTTTGCTTCCCATATAAATTCCACTTTTTTATGTGTCACTATCAGTATGTAATTATTGAAACTTCGAGGTATGACTCTTGTTAGGAAATGATAGAGAAAAAATAATTGCTTTGTAATTACCCATTACATTGTGACTTCTTGCAAATAAATACAACCCATTTTCAGCCCCACTCATTTATTATATACTTGTAAGAGGTGGAACAAGCCTTTGTTTAGAGATGTGATTCAGGTGTTGCTTGCTGGAGTTTCTGAAAACAAACAAACAAACAAAAAACCCAACATAGTAGATGGCCAGATGAGCCACTGGGAAGTAACAATGGCTGGTCATGGCTCCTGTCAAACACAAAGCTCTGACTGGAGAAGCTTGGAATCTTCTGGATGTCTTTTGCAAAGATGACAAATTCTTTTAGATAGGCTGCTGCTTGAAGGTAAGATGGAAGAACCTTTGTTCATTGTATTATGGAGGTCTTTGACCCCCCAACCCCTCCCAACCCATGAACTTAGACCTTCCACATTAGACCTGGGCTGTCCCTCAGCATCTTTGCTGCAAACATTGCATGAAACTTCAGTTATTACATGTAACTTTCAGGTGTTTGAAATAGGAAATACGTAAGAGACATGTTCCTGAGATGTCAGAGTGAGGTTTCCTTTGAGAGAAGGAAGTGAAGGTTGTTACCTATAGATTGTTGAGGGTAACAATGGGATGAGGCATACAAAGGACCTAGCCTAGCAGCAAGCATGTAGTAAGAGCTCAGTAAGTATTACATTCGTTTAATTAGTGTCTGCCTACCAGGTTCAGCCCTTGGCTTCATGTGTCCAGTGACACTTCCTAACTTGCCCATTCTTGCCCTTCCTTGGGTCCTGCTGTTTATTCTGTTCTCTGAAATAAGGAGTTCCTCTCTGTATTGTATCTGATAAGGTTAGAGCTCAAAGCAGTTAGGGACCTCAAGAGGTATCCTAGTCTGGTTCCTGGTCTAGACAAAATATTATCCCTTATTGCAGAAGTAGCAACTGAATCTAGGAAATGTTGAGTGATTTGAGACACTATAGTAGGCATAGGTGGGGATATTGGCTAATTCTTAGGTCTTCTGACTTAGGAGCATCTAGGTCGTGGACACAGAGTTTTTTCAAAGTGGAGTCCCACAGTGCATCATTTACAGTTATTCTAGCTGCTGGTGGAATTTGGAGAAGTATCCTAAACACTTCTCTTTCCAAATCACAGGCTCAGTTGGGATCAGGAACATTAAGTCACATCACATCAGCAGAACTTGTTCATTTGGGGACATCCCCAATAATGCCAAAATCTATGCTCCAGACGTGTAAGAGTATGAATTGGAACCACTTCCAGGGAACCTCTTGTCTGCACCTCATTCTGTATTTATTTATTTATTTATTTATTA
>NW_012115577.1:800166-801754 GCF_000951035.1 Colobus angolensis palliatus | reverse complement strand
GCCAGGGATGCTCGTTGCTGCTGGGTTGGTCCTTGTTTCTAGGGCCTTTTAGTGGGAAGAAAATATAAACATATTTTAAAAATAAACTCATTCTCTGTTTATACTAATTCTTTATTTAAAAAATTTTTTTTTACCAGCTCTAGGATCAAGGAAAATATTTTTACTAATACTTTCCATTCAAATAGAGGCTCTCAGTGTTATATAACTTCATATATCTTGCATCTGTTTTTTTCTCCCAACCTAATATTCTTGTTTCCAAATCCACCAATGTTTGTCCCTCAATACTTACACACAGGCTTAACATAACAACATCAATATTATCACCATGAATATGATAATGCTTTTCCATGAAACGGCCATACATGCAAAGCGGCCCCCAAAGGTCAAAGGAGCTGAGAAACCGAAGAACCAGGTAGACAAGTCCAGTTTGTTGCTAAAGCATGTTTCACTGGGGAACTTAACAGACAGAATCCTGCTCTTGGGCAGCTGCAAGACAGGTAGATCTCGCACTATAACCCTCATACCCAAGGCTTATATACCACAGGGAAAGAGTATACGTGCTTAGTGCAAGATAAAGGCAACTATCCAGAACAGGCTAGAATGCTATGTGCATCACAGCCTATAATTTGTGTGATAACATCAAGGTTGATATATTCTTACACTAGGGACAGTAAATAAAGTAAGAATCAGGAGGCATTCCTGGGACTGGGGCTAATCAGATGTCAACATGGCGGATTAGCATCCAAGATGGAGCCACTTTTGTCTCCACAATAAAGCTATTTTTTCAGTTCTTTTTTTTTTTTTCCTTTGGGTATATCTCACTGGGAATATACAATCAAATTGCAGTGGTCTAAAGTTGTTTGAGACAGTTTTTTTCTCTGTAATTGTATCACTAACTCACTGTGAGGATAGTCTTTTTCTTTGCTTTTGATTTTTAGAAATTTAAATATATACATGTATATATTCTTAGATATAGAGTAGCATCCAGATTTCCCCACTTCTCTTTTTTTTAAAATGAACATTGAGATACAATTGACATACAGTTTGACCTTTCTTTACTTAACAGTAGGTGCTGTCAATCAGTCCATGACAGTATGTAGAGATATTCTTTATTCTTTTTTTAATGCTCCATAGTACTTCATATTTAATTCAAGCAGCCCCTTGTTGTTAGACATTTGGGTTATTTCTAGTTTTTATTTATTTATTTATGTGTTTTGAAAATTTGAAATAGAGATGGAGTTTCACCATATTGCCCAGGCTGGCCTTGAACTCCTGGACTCAAGCAATCAGCCTGCCTTGGCCTCTCAAAGTGCTAGGATTACAGTGTGAGCCACCATGCCCGGACTATTTCTAGAGCTGCAATAAATAGTCTATGCAAATACTTTTTCATATATTTGCCAGTGATGTTTTGGAATAGTTTCCTAGAAGTGGTGTTGCTGGAAATGCATATGTAACTTTGCTAGATATAGCCAGTCAAATTCCCTTCCATAGAGGTTGCCTCATTTTGCATTCCTAGTCACAATGTACTAGAATTCCTGTTTCCCTACAGCTTTGCCAACTACATGTATTGACAAATATGCTACCTTAG
>NW_012115577.1:796709-797591 GCF_000951035.1 Colobus angolensis palliatus | reverse complement strand
TCAGGGGGTAGAGAAGTGGGCAGAGGAAGGGAGGAGTGAATACGAGATTGAACCCCGTCTTCTTCTGCTCATATAACTCCCAGCGCAGATCCATATCATTAATGCCAGCTACCATTTAGTGGTTATTTTTTTACCACCAGGCATCAGGTACTGTGCTAAGTACTTTATACAGAATAAATCATTTAATCTTGACCTGTTAGTTGGCTAGGGTTGTTACTTCCAGAAGGAAAAAGAGGCCCAGAGATAAGGTCACACAATTGGTAAGTAGTGGGATTTGGGTCTGTGTGATGTCAGATTCCAGGCTCAAAACATCTAAGTCTGTGGCCTCCACAAAAAAAAAAAGGTTCATAACAGCCTGTATTTCTGTTCGCTTTTGCATCTAAAGACTCACTTTACTCCACTTCACTGCCCAGATCTGCTGAGCTCAGATGTGAGCAGTGTGCTTGGCTCTGACTGCAGGCATCATGCTGGGCTGTAGGGACCCACGGCTGGAGAGGGGATCCGTCTTGCCCTCCATCTGTTCTGTTGCCAGCACAGTGCTTGGCACATGTGGGCTCTCATCATATATCTGTTGGATAATTAGATGAGAAAGGAGGAGAAAGGAATGTGTGCTGGAGATAAAGGGGCAGGAGTGGAGGAGGCGCAGGGGAAGAGAACAGATTTGGGAGAAAACAGTGGGACATGAGGATGCTGGGCAAGCGGCTGGAAGGTTGCCATGTGTTCAGAAGCACAGAAAAAGGGTGACTTTCAGGTCAAAAGTGATTTCAGGCTGGGCGCACTTTGGGAGGCTGCCGGACGGATCACCTGAGGCCAGGAGTTCCAGACCTGCCTGGCCAATATGGTAAAACCCTGCCTGTACTGAAAATACAAAATTAGCTGGTG
>NW_012115577.1:789430-790939 GCF_000951035.1 Colobus angolensis palliatus | reverse complement strand
TGGGGTTCTTGTTTGAAAGAAAACATTTTAATGTGTTCTTTGACTACATGAAATTCAGGCAGAGTCTGATCAAAGAGATGCCCCATTGCTGAGCACAATGAAGAGAAAGGGTGTCTTCCTTGAGCAGAGAGGTGGTGAGAAATTTCCAGAATAGGGCACCTTGCATAGAGATTATTTTAGGAATGGTCATCTCTGGTATGGAATTCTACTTGTCCCCTGTAGAATTCTGGCTCGCCTACCCATAGCTCAAGCCTCCACTGAAGCTGTGTTGACCCCTAGTCCAGTGTCAGCTGGTAAAGAAAGGGAAGGGCTGAAGAAGCTGAACACTTTTCTTTCAACAGGGAGGTGTTGAAAGAAAGGAAAAGCAAGAGGTGATATTGACCAGGGAAATGGCACCACTTCCTGAGCCAGGGCCCTGGACTTCCCACAGCTATAGAAAAGTGTGGACCTGAGTTATTTAACTATCAAAGAAAAAGTGATGCTCTCTGTGTGGGAAAAACAACACTCAATGTGCTTTTTCCTACTCTCTCTCTCACGGCAATCATCGACACAGAAGGCTTCTGTGACCAGATGTGAGGAGTTTTGTCTTTACACATCAAGCAAGCACTTAAGTCTGCAGCAGACACCAGTTGGGTGTCTTCCAATCCAATTCTGACACTATCTACCTAGGGATAGCGTCAGATTCCACAGGTTGAGGGCTCAGTCCCCAATACTGCACCCCCCCAAATTGGTCACAGTTTTGGCCTTGGAAACTTCTGACCCACCAGCTTCAAGCTGGGATTCCCACAACCCCCTCTTTGGGTTCAGTTAAATAAACACTTACGTTTACTGGTTTATTACAAAGGCTAGAGATGAAGAGATGCACAGGGAGAAGGGGCACTGGACTTCCGTGCCCTCCCTGGGTGCAACACCCTCCAGGAACCTCCATGTGTTCAGCTCTCCAGAAGCTCTCTGAACCCTGTCCTCTTGGGCGTTTATGGAGACTTCACTGTACAGGCATGACTGAAGCATGGACAACCATGTCAAAATGTGATTGGACAAAAAGGACATGATTTAATACTAATAGACAGAGTGGGGAAACCCAGCAAGTCCTGTCCAGATTCTTCTTGGCCTCTCTGTGCAGTCTTTCTTCCTCCCATTCCTTTCTGAAATGGGAGTCTTATGACCTATAGTCAGATAGGGTAGGTCAAAGACAGAAAGATGGGCAAAGATTCCTGCCTTGGAGAGATAAAAGAGCAGATGAAATGAGGGCAGGAGGTCAGAGAGATTCTGTTTACTGAGGTCTGCTTCTGAGGCCTAAAGCACCCAACATTACAACAACAGACTGTAACAAGGGCGGTGGGAATTATAAGCCAGGAACCGTGGACTAAATCCTGTATATAAATTATAACAGCACAGACTCCCAAAGGCTGGAAAACTTGTGGGCTTCCCTTTAACCACATAGAGCCACTGTTCTCTCCACAGTGCCTGCATATTCCTGTCTCTTTCTGTTGAATGACTTTTTTTTTT
>NW_012115577.1:782539-782890 GCF_000951035.1 Colobus angolensis palliatus | reverse complement strand
GTGAACCACTGCATCTGGCCCCCAATCTCTTCTCAATCACATTCATCAATGTTTTTCTTTCCATCTGTTTTTTTCTTTTTTCTTCCCATCACCTTGGGTCTCTTCTTGTCTGTTTCCCAGTCTTTGTTACTGTCAGCCAGTTCTTTGCTTGTCCCCTTCCTTTCTTTGCAACAATTTCTTATCTCAGTTGTTCAGCATAATAGAGGTGCAAACTGATGGCCTACTGCCTGAGTATACTCTGCAGAAACATGTAATTTGCTAAAAGAATGTTTATCCAAAATATTGCCTTCAGGGCCTGGGAGCAGTGGCTCATGCATGCAACTCCAGCACTTTGGGAGGCCGAGTTGCGAG
>NW_012115577.1:781413-781759 GCF_000951035.1 Colobus angolensis palliatus | reverse complement strand
ATCACTTGAGCCTGGGAGTTTGAGACCAACCTAGGTAACATAGCAAGACCCCATCTCTACAAAAATTTAAAAGATTAGCTGAGTGTAGTGATGTGCGCCTGTAATCCCAGCACTTTGGGAGGCCGAGTTGCGAGGATTGCTTCAGCCCATGAGAGACCAGCCTGGGCAACATAGTAGGATCCTGTCTTTACAAAAAATACAAAAATTAGCCAGGCATGATGCTACATGCCTGTAGTCCTAGCTTCTGGGGAGGCTGAGTTGGGAGGATTGCTTGAGCTCAGGAGGTCAAGGCTACAGAAAACTTTGATTGTGCTACTGCACTCCAGCTTGGGTCACAGAGCGACTC
>NW_012115577.1:769961-774830 GCF_000951035.1 Colobus angolensis palliatus | reverse complement strand
ATGTGTGTGGTGTGTGTGTGTGTGTGGTGTGTGTGTGTGTGTGTATGTGTGTGGTGTGTGTGTGGTGTGTGTGAGTGTGTGCGTGTGTGTATAAGCACGTAGATGAGAGTAGTTACTCTATGAAGGATCTGTTACTTGTCTTGCTATTTGTTTTGTTTGACTAACAGCCTATTTATATGGATAAGATCTCAGAACCGGTTACTAGGCCGTATGAAAGAGGAGTCTTCTTTAGGATCATTATCAGTACAGGCCTGGCATTCAGCTAACCAGTAATAGAAACCTGAAAAACAGTGGCATAAAAAATTGAGAGTTTAATTTTTCTGGATTTAGAATAAATCTAGAGGTGAGAGCAGGGGTCCTAAGAGCATAGCAATATTGGCAAGAACCCAATATAATTAACCATGTTTTCTAGTTTCTGTATTCTGATGCTTCCACATCTCTGGGTCTTGCTGACCCTGGAGTGACTGCCCCTCCCAGGTTGAAGTAATTCCTAGAAGCAAAGAACTCGCCTGTCATATGTAGATCAACCAGTCTAGACCCCATCCTCCCAACCACCACCTTCATCAGGCTCTGCCACTCCTAGCTGCAATTCCCCTAGTCACCCCAGGACCAGTACTAGACAGCTAGGGACAGCCCCTACGCCACAGAGGCTGCTGAAATTATTCAAACTAGCCAAGCCTGAACTTGCTTACCTGCCTGCACACTCCTGCCTGTGAAACCACAGTTAAGGCTCTTGCCCACATTTTCCTTTCACTCCTGCTACCTCCTGATTGACTCAGGTGCTTCCCCATGGGGCACCCCCTGCATGCCATGCCATGCCTCATGCATGTTTCTAGGGAACTGTGAGTAAATTTCTTCCTCCATGAAAGTGATTCCTGCGTCTGCATGCCTTACCACACCTGATTAAAACAAACCCTGGCTACCTTTACAACCCTCAGGTCCAACCAGCCTTCTGAGCCACCACCCTGACTTGATCTAGCATCAGGAATCTCATTTCTGGGCCAGGTGCAATGGCTTATGCCTGTAATCCCTACACTTTGGGAAGCTGAGGCTGGCGGATCACTCGAGGTCAAGAGTTTGAGACCAGCCTGGCCAACATAGTGAAATCCTATCTCTACTAAAAATAAAAATTAAAAAAATAGGCTGGGCGTGGTGGCTCATGCTTGTAATCCCAGCACTCTTGGAGGCCTAGGCGAGCGGATCACAAGGTCAGGTGATCGAGACCACGGTGAAACCCCATCTCTACTAAAAATACAAAAAATTAGCTGGGCGTGGTGGCAGGCGCCTGTAGTCCCACCTACTACAGAGGCCGAGGCAGGAGAATGGCGTGAACCCGGGAGACGGAGCTTCCAGTGAGCCGAGATCGCACCACTACACTCCAGCCTGGGCGACAGAGTGAGACTCCATCTCAGAAACAAATAAATAAATAAATAAAAATTAAAAAAAAAAATAGCTGGGTGTAGTGCCATAATCCTGTAACCCCAGCTACTTGGGAGGCCGAGGCATGAGAATCAGTTGAACCTGGAGGCAGAGGCTGTGGTGAGCCGAGAATGTGCCCCTGCACTCCAGCCTGGGTGACAGAGTGAGACTCTGTCTCAAAACAAACAAACAAACAAATAAAAATAAAAAGCATCTCATTTCTGGGTGGTGTCATGGCTCACACCTATAATCCCAGCCCCTTGTGAGGCTGGGATGGGAAGATCACTTGAGGCCAGGAGCTTGAGGCCAGCCTGGGGAATGTAGCAAGACTCCATCTCTCCAGAAAAAAAATTTTTTTTTAAATTAGCCAGATGTAGCGGTATACGCCTGTAGTCCCAGCTACTCAGGAGGCTGAGGCAGAGGATCACTTGAGACCAGGTGTTTGAGGTTACAGTGAGCTATGATCAGACCACTGCACTCCAGTGTGGGCAACGGAAGGAGATGGAGCAAGAGTGTCCCTAAAGATAATAAGAATAAGAATCTCATTTCTTAATTTATTTTCCTCAACACTTACCATATTCTGAAATACTATATATTTGTTTGCTTATAATTTGTTTCCTCTCACTAGACTGTAAGCTCCTTGAAGGCAGAGATTTTTATCTGTTTTCTTTATGGTAAGTTCCCAGAATTGAAAACGGTGCCTGGCATGTATTTGCTGAATAAATGATTAAGTGCACAAATTAAGTGCTCTCATGTTGATGGCTGGAGTTCACACCATCAGGGTTTTGTTTCAGGCTGGAAGAAGTGGGAGAGTAAAAGGCAAAGGGGGCCCATGCCAACTGAGTCAGCCCTAGAAAAAAACTTTTCTGAAAGTCCCCTTTATGTGACTCAGGCTAACATCTCATTGGCCAGCCCTATGCCACACCACCACTCCTACCTGCATGTCAGTTTGAGGCAAAAAAAATTTTAAAGCATAGAACTTTGCTAAACAAAATGAAATTGGGATTCTGTTAGAAGAAGGAATGGGACAATGAATACTGGGTCTCGGCAAGGGGGCTGTTGGCTGCACTCCAAATGTCCTCAGCATTATACACGAATTATACATGGAGCTCTTTTTTATTTATTTATTTATTTTGAGACGGAGTCTTGCTCTGTTGCCCAGGTTGGAGTGCAGTGGTGCGATCTCGGCTCACTGCAAGCTCCGTCTCCTGGGTTCATGCCATTCGCCCACCTAGGCCTCCCAAAGTGCTGGGACCACAGGCGTGAGCCACTGTGCCCGGCCCTACGTGGAGCTCTTTACCCTGGCCTGTGCTTTCCTCTCCATTTACTTTTTTTTTTTTTTTTTCTGAGAGGGAGTCTCACTCTGTCGTCCAGGCTGGAGTACAGTGGTGTGATCTCAGCTCACTGCAACCTCTATTTCCTGGGTTCAAGTGATTCTCCTGCCTCAGCCTCCTATGTAGCTGGGATTGCAGATGCCTGCCACCATGCCCAGCTAATTTTTGTATTTTTAGTAAAGAACAGCGTTTCACCATGTTGGCCAGGCTGGTCTCAAACTCTTGACCTCAAGTGATCTGCTCGTCTTGGCCTCCCAAAGTGCTGGCATTACAGGTGTGAAGCCACCGTGCCTGGCCTCCTCTCTGTTTACTCTTGTGAGTAACATCAGCTTCTTTGAACTTCACCAAACTTTGATTCCTTAATTCCATACTAACTGTTTATTTGTTGAGTTTCCAAGATGCAATTGCATATAATTCCAGGAACTGTGAGTAGTGAGAACCCCCTTAACCTATCAGCTATTCTATTTTTAGATATCATGATTCCTACTGAAACATTCAGTGGCTTAAGCTCTGCCCAGCAGATTCTCGACCCTATGTGCCTGTGGGTGTGTGTGTGGGACAGGCAGTGTATGTGCACATGGGGATGTGCACTCTCACATCACAGATAAGGGGAAGATAGAGGGAGACTCTCCATGGCCCTTCCTCCTTTTTTCCAAGGCTGATGTTGACTCTGAAAATACTTTGATGTGTAGAAAGCAGCCCACAGATAGGCACTCCCTGTGATAAAGCAGTCACAGCCAGAGCAGGGCCCCTCCCACCTCAGCCTCCTAAGTAGCTGGGACTACAAGTGTACCACCATGCTTAGCTAAGTTTAATTAAAAAAAAAAAAAGTTTTGTAGAGATGGGAGTCTTACTATGTTGCCCAGGCCGATCTCAAACTCCTGGCCTCAAGTGATCCTCCCACCTTGCCCTCTCAAAGTGCTGGGATTACAGATATAAGCCACCATACCTAGCTGAGAATTTCTTTATGGCCATCTTCTGGACAAAAAGTCAGGGAGAGTTTAGAGTAATAATTCCAGTTTTTATGGCTTTTGCTTCGGGGAAAAAGGTTTGGGAAAAAGGGTTCTAGTTTCTAGGACCTGCTTTGGGGAAGAGGATTCTGGTTTCTATGACTCACTTCAGGGGAGAATGAGGGACGAGAGAGACAGAAGAGGGCAGGAGCGGGTCAGAGGGACCTTGGATCTGAGGCTGCTTCTGAGGTCTTCCAATGTCCTTGAGTTAAGTACTCAGTGCCATACTTTGGGGTATTGTGTTCTGAACCCCAACAGAAACAACCCACTCAACATCAGCCTCGTGCCTACACCCACAGGGACAGGAGCGCAAGCCGCTGCAGGTGCGGGCTCCTCGGATGGAGCAACGCCAGCGTCACCTGCTCCTCACCTGTCCCCAGTGGCCTTTCTTGGCAGCCTCCCCCATCTTCTCATGTTGCTCCGTATCTTGATATCTTCTGTGGCAGACATAGGCTGCTGCCTCCCCAAACTCCATCGTCCTCTTCTCCTTTAACCGTGGAAACTTGATTTTGTCTGTGGCATCCATGTGCCTCTTTGGAGCACTCATCTCCCCAGACTCCCTTGAATCCAGGGGTGGCCACATGACTGTTTGGGTAATGAGTCATCAGTAGAAGTCGGCTTGGTGGGGCTTTCAGGGAAACAATGGCTTTCCTGTTTTTGTTTGTTTGTTTTTCTTCTTCTTTTTTTGAATTTGCTCCTGCCACCCCTCCCCTTGTTTGTTTGTTTTTAAGATGGATTTGGTTGGAACACATCTTTTGCTCTTTCCTCCTCCTTTCTGCCTGGAATGTAGATGTGATGTCTGAAGGCAGAGCAGCCATCTTGCACATGTGACATAGAAAGGTAGATGTGAAGATATCTAGCAGGAGATTGCATCTCTGGCGATTGGAGCAGCTGTATCAGCCCTGGACTGCCTGCTCTAGTCTTCTTGATAACTGGGAAAAGTAAACACCTATGAAGTTAGGCCATTGTATTGAACCAAACACAATATTTATTTATTATTTATTTATTTATTGAGACGGAGTTTCACTCTTATTGCCCAGGCTGAAGCGCGATGGCATGACCTCGGCTCACTGCAGCCTCTACCCCTCCAGGTTCAAGCGATTCTC
>NW_012115577.1:768195-769446 GCF_000951035.1 Colobus angolensis palliatus | reverse complement strand
TCCTGACTTCAGGTGGTCCACCCACCTTGGCCTCCCAAAATGCTGGGATTACAGGCGTGAGCCACCGTGTCTGGCCTCTATGTAGTTTTGTTTGGAGCTGCAGTAAATAGTGTCTCATCTTTTCCTTCCTTACAGGCTCTTTATCCATATTGCTTCCCAGATACAAAATTCATAAATGTATACGAGCCATACCAATGTTACCCACTCCCTCAGGCCCTGCCAAGGCCTTGAGAAACTAGACTCAGCCTGTGTCTCCATGTAGGGGGATTGCACATAGCGTCTTTGAGCTTCAGTTTCTCTTTCTGTAAAATGGGGAATTTTGACTACTTAGCATGCGTCATGTGTTAAAACCCTAACCTCGTTAGCAATTATAACCACTATCAGCATCCCATAGTCTGGTTTTTTTAGGGCTTTCCCAAAGCAAATTGGAATATTTGCTGCCAAGTTCACTTTGGGAGGTCACCAGGCCCAGAACATTCTTGTCCTCACAAATGTTCACTTCCTTCATTTAAGAACAAGGACTAGAGTGTTCTCACTTAATTACAACTGGGATAGGTGGGAGGGAGTTACCCATGTGGGTAACATTAGGGAAACTTTTTTTTGAGACAGGGTCTTGCTCTGTTGACCAGGCTGGAGTACAGTGGTGCGATCATGGCTCACTGCAGCCTCGACTTCCTGGGCTCAAGCAATCCTCCTGTCTTAGCCTCCTGAGTGGCTGGGACTACAGGCACACACAACCACACCCCATTCATTTTTGCATTTCTTGTAGAGACAGGTTTTTTCCATGTTTCCCAGGCTGATCTTGAATTCCTGGGCTCAAGAGATCCTTAGAGAAACATGCTACCAAACTGGAAGTGACAGATCAATTCCCAGCAAGCCTTTAGTGGGCATTATCCTTTTCAGGGAGCTGGATAGAAGAGGGATCTCAGGGCCACAACACCCGTGCTGCCCATGATGGTAGAAAAGGGGAGTCTAAAAAGTGTTGGGGTCTGAGCTGGGGCCTAGGAAAAGTTAATGGGGCAGTGATTTGGTCTTTTCTACCCTCTTCCTTATAATAATATTATTTTAACAATCTGGCTGGGTATGTGGCTCACACCTATAATCCCAGCACTTTGGGAGGCCAAGGTGAGTGGATCACCTGAGGTCAGGAGTTCTAGACCAGATTGGCCAACAGGGTGAAACCCTGTCTCTTCTAAAAATACAAAAGTTAGCCAGGCGAGGTGGTGGGCACCTGTAATCCAAGCTACTCAG
>NW_012115577.1:761513-763579 GCF_000951035.1 Colobus angolensis palliatus | reverse complement strand
ATGGCACGATCTCGGCTCACTGCAACCTCCGCCTCCCAGGCTCAAGTGATTCTCCTGCCTCAGCCTCCCAAGTAGCTGGGATTCCAGGCATGAGCCACCACGCCTGGCTAATTTTGTATTTTTAGTAGAGACAGGGTTTCTCCATGTTGATCAGGCTGGTCTCGAACTGCCGACCTCAGGTGATCTGCCCACTGCGGCCTCCCCAAGTGTTGGGATTACAGGCGTGAGCCACTGTGCCGGGCTAATTTTTGTATTTTTTGTAGAGATGGGGTTTTGCCCAGGCTCGTCTTGAACTCCTGAACTCAAGTGATCCACCTGCTTCAGCCTCCCAAAGTGCGAGGATTATAGGTGCAAGCCCCCACACCTGGCCTGATCTGTAATTTTCAACATTCATCTTTTTTCCATCTTTGGGAGTCAGGGCCACACAATTTCCAACTTCTAATACTTTTCAGCCTCTTTGTGATTCCTCAGAGATCGTCGATAGTGACTTGGAGATACTCTCAGTTAATTTTTATTTTGGTACTTGGGAATGTAATCCATTCAGACCAGGAGGTTTGAACACATTTGGAGCAGCTACTCTTGCTGTTATTATTTTTTCAGGTGTTATGGTGATTCCCACTTAGCAATGGCTGTTCTGCTGTTTCCTAGTCAAATGGCATGCTGCTGACTGAGAAGCCAGGGGCGCTGGCTTCTGCTCTTGCTCTATCATCTGGAAACATTATCCTGTTCCTTTGGACATGGGCAAGGGTCCTGTCCCTAACTTGTCCTTCTTTTTCCTTTGATCTTAACCAGTTTCACTTATACCAAGATCAAACTTCCTTACCTTTCCATGTAGGGAACCAGGCACCATCAAGATCAATGGCCTGGCACTCCTTATGTAGTGAGTGATAGATGCTCATGGAAAATGGGGAGAAAAGTAAGGGGCGAAAGGGAATAACTCTAAAAAGGACACGTTTGCACTTTTTGACAGTATAGTTGCATATTTTCAATTTATTTTGGCCACCAGATGGCATAACTGGGCTCATTAAGATAAACAAACAGGATGGCTACTACTCTGAAAAAACAAACAAACAAAAACTCTAGATAATTAATGGTGAAAATGCCCCTGAGAAAGCTCATTTCTAATTCTTACTCCTAGCTGGCTTTTTATACATAGGCAGGGGAGACCCATCATTGGAATTTTAAGGTTCAAAAAGGAATTTGTCTGTACCTGATGGCCGGAAAACCGTTATCGAAATCGTTAACTGGCATTCAGAATTGTCTGTTCGAAGAATTAGAAATGAGCGTGTCTCTACCTGCTTCTAGCACACACCTTCCTTTGAGGTAAACTCCTTACTGTTGAGCCGTCGGATCTCGGAGTGGATGAAGAGGGTGATGAGGGATTGTTGCTAATATTAGCATTGTTGGGTGAAAATATGCATCACATTTTGTCAGGAGAAGTGCTGACTGTCCTGTGGAATCTGAGGGTGAGTGGCATAAACTCCTAAGGATTAGCTTGTCCCTTTCGGTTACATTTGAATATGATTTGGAACTTGTGGGGTTTGGGTTATGACAAGAAGGGAACTGAGAAAGTAAAAACATTCAGTGCTTGTTTTGTGCTTCCACATAGTTTTGACCCTGGGAGATTCTAAAGGTCTATTTCTAATATTTGTTCTAGGTGGATAGATTTGTTTATTCAACAAGCATTCCAGGCACCGTATAGGGGCTGGGGAGAAATAGTAAATAGGGCAGAGTTCCAACTTTCAAAGAGCTTTCTAATTTTGGTTTTTAGTGCCACAGGGGCAAGATGGGAATGCCACAAGAGTCTCTTTGATTGTAGCCCCAGGGAATACTCAGTGCCCAGTTGTGTGAAGTGGAATGCAGTTCCTGGTGAAAGCACAAGTCCTTTAAAAGTTTATTGACTGCAAAGAATAAACCAAAATGGGCCAGGTGCAGTGGTTCACACCTGTAATCCCAGCACTTTGGAAGGCCAAGACAGGCAGTTCATGAGATCAGGAGTTCAAGACCAACCTGATCAACATGATGAAACCCCATCTCTACTAAAAATACAAAAATTAGCTGGGCAT
>NW_012115577.1:759539-760208 GCF_000951035.1 Colobus angolensis palliatus | reverse complement strand
AAAAAAAAAGAAGACAGTGGTTAAGGGACTGAGTGGGGACAGATAGGAGATGAATTTCAGGGTGGGAAGGGTGGATATAAGGTGAAGGAGAGGAAGAATGACTCTGGAGAGAATACCAGCTCCAGTGGCCTGACCCTAAGGCCTGTGTGCTTTCTCTCATATTGTGCTGCCTTGTCATATAACGAGGATTCCACTTTAGTCCAACTCTTCCATTTTACAGTGAAAGGAGGAAATTAAAACCCAGGAAATGGAAACCTTCATTTATGGTAAAGCTGCACGTTGCTGGAAGAGCAAGAGTAGAAGTCAAGTCTCCCTTCCCTGATCCGACCCCTCTTCTGCAGATTCATGACAGGGTGCACATTAGAACTACCTGCAGAGCCTTCCAAGTGGCATGTGCCTGGCCCATCCCCAGATCCAGTGAACCAGAATCCCTGGGCTGGGACCACTGGCTCATTTCAGACAGTGACACCATCTTTTCCTGATGCAACCTTCCATAGCACGTTCTGCTTGGACCACTTTCTCTTTTTCTGTTTTATAGTTGCACATTACATACAACCACTGATAACTGAAAAGCCTCGCAGTGTTTGGATGAGGAACCCTATGCAAACAAATACCACAGTTCTTCCTCATAGACCCACTTAACTGATTTGCAGACATCTCACTGAAACC
>NW_012115577.1:753901-754694 GCF_000951035.1 Colobus angolensis palliatus | reverse complement strand
TAATGTTATGGTGTTTCTGTTATAAATTGTCTGTGTCTGAATTTCTCACACAGTACAATATAAAATACAAACAGCTGTGGGGTACTTTCTAGGTGCTAGTTACTGTTCTAAGAGCTTTAAATGGAATAATTCAGTTAATCCTGCCCTACGGTACAATAATTAGTCTCCTATGACGGAGAAAATAGAAGCATGGAGAGGTCAAGTAACTTGCCCAAAGTCATACCCAGAAAGGCTGGATTCAGAGCTTGTTGCCAACATTTTCTTTATTTATTTGTGTTTCATTTTTTCTATTAAATATAAAGATTAGCCAGGCGTGGTGACTCACACCTGTAATCCCAGCAGTTTCGGAGGCGGAGGAGGGCGGATCACTTGAGGTCAGGAGTTCAAGATCAGCCTGGCCAACACGGTGAAACCTGTCTCTACTAAAAACACAAAAAATTAGCTGGACATGGTGGCTTGTGCCTGTAGTTTCAGGTACTTAGGTACTCGAGGGGTTGAGACAGGAGAATCGCTTGAATTTGGGAGGTGGAGGCTGCAGTGAGCCAAGATTGTGCCATTGCACTCCAGCCTGGGTGACAGAGTGAGACTTTGTTTGAAAAGAAAAAAAAAAAATTTTAAACTTTTTGTAGTTAAATATATGCATATATTCCTTTCTTTTGTTGGCCTATTGTTTCAGTTAATTTGTTTTTTTACTTTTTCCCCACATTTTACTTATTACCTTCATATTTCTTGTATGATATTGATCTTAAAATCTAGTTTTATTTTTCTTTAAGAGATTGGGAGTCTTGCTGTG
>NW_012115577.1:733437-753086 GCF_000951035.1 Colobus angolensis palliatus | reverse complement strand
TTCCCAAGGGCGGGTGTTTAGGACTAGGTCTTATATGGCAGTCGGGGCTCCTGCCCTGGGATAATCCTGGGGATGACTCACATCCAGCCCCATGGCTGTCCAGGGGGTCCAGTTAAGCCCAGGTGTGGTGCCGTTTGTTAACCTTGGGCCTCCCTAGGCCACAGTCCCAGGCGAAGTTAGTAGCAAGCTATTTCAGTCTTCTTAAAGAGGGTGGAAGTGTGGGCAAGAGGGGAATCCCAGTCCCTAATATTTTCACAGTGACCGTGACACTGGTTCCCTACCTCAGTGGGCAATTTAATTCCATCTCATCACTCAGTACTCAACAGGACCTGACCTCCCAGCTGCCCTTGACTGTACCCAAAGTCAGAACCCATCAGGCCACAGCTGTAGCCCTGTTCATCTTTTGCATTTATATTCAGTTTCTGGGAATATCTTTGGGGATATTCTCCCTTTGGGGAGCACTGCTTTTTAATTTTCTCTAATATTATATCTATCATCGCTCTGTATTGAAAGCCCCTGGACTAGCCTGTTTCACTCATGTCTATTTTTGTAGAAGCATTTACTGTATCTTTATACTACACATTTGGGGATCACTAACAATTTTTTCCAGTCATATTCTAATCGCTTTCTCAAGGCTGGATCAGGTGTGAGGCTCTGTAGCAGTAACCTGAAGTTGAGAACTGAGGAAGTAGTGCTGCCCCTCCCCCAACCTGGGGACGCATGCGAGGAGCCCTGGGGCGGCATCCCTAGGATGGGGTGCTGGTGGGGGGTGGGTGGCAAGGGGAAAAGGGGTTGCTGCTTAAGGGAGTTTCTGCTCCATGCCAGCACTTCATCAAAGGTCTTAAGCCAGGGTGGAATCCAGCTCCAGGGAGCCTATGAGAACAAACAATGGAAGCTTGACATGGTCCCTGGATGAACATCTGAAGTTTCATATGTGATGGGATCTCCCCAGAAAACAATGGTGCACATCACAGCCAGGAGGCACCCAGAGCATTGTGTTGCTGTGTTTTTAGAACCCAGTGAGTACACTGTCCAGTGTTCCACACCATTCTGACCTGGGTCAACAGATGGTGGCAGGGCGCCCTCTTGGCTGTGGCTGATCCCCCTCTCCTGCTGCACAGGCAAGGTGCTCTGGGCAGGGGACTGCATAGGAAGTGGTGCCGCCTTTGCAATATAAGCAGAACAAGGTTTCCTGCTGGAGTGCCTCTTGGCTAATTCAGGGGCATGAGAGGCAGCATCTACCTAGGGGCCCTGGCTCCCCTTTGCTATGGGGGGTGGCCTGTGATTGGGCCAAGTGGGACTGAGGAGCAAATGTGGACAGTCTTCCCCCGCACACATCGGCTGACCTGCATGCCCAGACTGTCTCCTGGGGCGCCTGTAAAAGTTGGTCCTAGAATCCAGTTCTTCCTGGAACTGGGTGTCATTTCAGGACAGAGAATGCCAGGAGTCATAAATTGGCCCTGAAGCAAACGACAGTCTTCCAATCCTGCATGACACAGCAAATTGTTTTGCTTGGGCTTTGGCTTGGTCTGGGGCTTGCGGTGCCATGGGGGAACCTCTGGCAATCCCACCAGGGGGAGCCCTTTCCCCATCTTGGAGCTGTGGATCTCGGCTTTCCAGAATATTTGTGTGCATGTGAGTGCGCACGTCTGACCTAATTTTTATATGATTACAGTATAGAATCATGAATCAACTTTCCCAGTTAATGTAGTCAACTGAAGCTACTGCCACGGTTCAGGTTCCATCATGCTTCAAATATAGTTCATGACTGTAGTAACGTACTGTGGCAGCAACACAGGCAACTCGGGGCTGGGGAGAAGCGAGTGTGTCTTTCCCTCCCCAAATGCGGTCATTTAGCGTCTTCCTCTTCCAGAGTCCTGTATCCCAGCGATGGGGATCAAGATTCAGACTGAAGGACACCCTACCCAGACCTTGGCAAGGAGATCTTTACAGTGGAGGTCTGGTCCAGCCTCTCTCTGGCCCCAAGCCTCTGCTGTCCACGTTATACAAATGCCACATAAGGAGTCAACTGAGCTACCTTCCAAGGAGCTGGATTGGTCCCCTGGCTCTGCCTGACCCTCCTCAGCCCCTCTGCAACCCTCACCTGCTCCCTTCTCCTTCGCCTCCTCTCCTGCTCACCTGTACCCTCTTTCCTTAGATGTGGCCACACTCTGCTCCCCCAGGCAGTGTCTTCACTGAGTAGTCTTCGAACCATTAACCACCTGCAGCCCTATCCATGTTCTCCAGGGCACCTGCAAGAGGAGGAAGGGGAATTTGCTGATAGCCACAGCTGTGCATCCTACTGGAGGTGCCTTGTGGAGGGCAGCATAGTTAATCTAGTCACCCAGCATTCTCAGTCCACCCCCACGGCCTTCTCTTCCCATTACCTGGGTCTCGAAAGCCCCAGGACAATCTCATGAGGTGGACTGAGCAGTATCTGGGGAGGGAGGATAGAAAAGAGACTGAGATATCTTTAACTAATAGACACTATTAGAACCTCCTCCCCAGCAGTAGTAGGGATTATTAGCAGCAGCAAATCCGTAGGCGTCTGCAGCAACCTCAATCTTGCCTCTTTGGTCACTTATTGGGATCTTATTGGGAAACTGCTGATCACTAGTTTCAGGTGTTTTCTATTGGGAGCCTGCCTGTCTCTGGTGCCAGCTGTGACCAATTATTTTAGAGAGCCCGTTAACAACCGCCTGACCCTCACCTGATGTTTGCCTGACAATCCTGTGGGTGTCTGGGGTGCCCGCTCCTGCCCTGCTCATCCCTGACTAGCTACTTACTCTAACAGGATGAGAAATCATACAAAATAGAGGCTACTTTTTAAAAAAATTCTCAGAATGTGGTGTGTAAACTTTCACCTCCACTATAAAGACCTCCTTGCCGGGGGTAGGGAACCTTTAGACTGAACCTTGAGCTCCGTCGCTGGGATACAGGACTCTGAAGAGGAAGATGCTAATGATGGCATTCAGCTGACTCCACAGCGTCTCACAATTCTTTCTTTTTCTGAGTCATCTGCGTTTAGTATCCACTGACCAAGCAGGCAGGAAATGTAATTGAAGTTTTATTAGGGACTCCCCTATCTCTTCTCCTATGGGGTCCAGTGACTATCCCAGGGGTCTGGCCCAGCCTAGAACATTCAGAGTCTGGGCCGCTGACCTTCAGACACAGCTAATATGAATGGGAGTCTTTCTTTGTGGTTAGCAAGGCTAAGGTTCTTAGCTAGTTTCCTTTGGAATCCTTGACCTCCCCCCATCCCCACTGCTGTGTGTGTGGGGTTCTATGTGGGAGCAGGACTTCTCACTACTCCAAGGACCCCCAAACCACATCCCTTCCGCAGCATCTGGGAATCTCCCCTGCTACTCCCTTGGGCAGCTTTTGCCTCCTTCACCCCAGTGTGCTCACCTCTCTGCCCTGGCAAAGAACCCAGGTGCTGGGGAGGTCTCCTCTGGATGCCTTGCCAACTTCTTCTCTCCTTTTTTTTTTTTTCTTTCCAACTTCTTCTCTTGGTGAGGCTATGCAAAATGCTCTGGGGCCAGGATGTGCAAACGCTTCCTGGAATGGGGTAGGAACAGTGACAAAACAGGAAGAACAAAAACCACATGTTAATATCTCAAGAAAGTATCCAGCCACCCTAATGAAGGGGCTTCCAGGCTCTGAGGGAAGACCACTGAGCTGAGGGGGCTTTGCACTCTATTCCAGAGAAGATAATGGATGCCCAGAAGAAGCGGGACATTTGGAGCCCCAGACAAACCGATGACACAGACTGAGACACTGCGGAGCTGGATGCCTGTCTGTGTGTTTGTTAAGAGTATGAGAAGCCCCCGCTGGGAACAAATTAAGGGCTTCCATAACCATCAGTGTCCATTGCCCAGGAGAGATGGCAGAAGTGGATTGGTCCAAATCCTTTCCATTGTAACTGTGAAGGGATAACATTTTGAAATATTCTCTGGCCAGGTGCGGTGGCTCACACATGTAATCGTAGGTACTTGGGAGGCTGAGGCAGGAGGATCACTTGAGCCCAGGAGTTCCAGGCTGCAGTGAGCTATGATTTTGCCACTGTACTCCAACCTGGGTGACAGAGTGAGACCTCATCTCTAGAAAAAAAAAAAAAACCTTCTGATTTATTTCATCTGTATCTCTCCCTCCTTCCCTCCCACTCCACAGCCCTTCTAGCAGTTGGGATAGGAGGGTTGGCGGTCAGCAGAAAGCAGAGCCAGGCAGCATCTTCTGCCTCCTAAATTTCAAACATGAGACCTCATGGGAACTGAAAGGATTTATGACATAGGCCAGGTATTTAGGAGAAATAGAGACGAAGAGCAACCATCCCCTCACCTTCTAACAGAAAGGGGTTCCCTTGGGCTGGTGGGGCAGATGGGTCATAATAATGATGCACATATTTGTGGGTATTAGAGAAAGAGGTCCCTGGGCTGAGTCCTGGGGAGGTGGCAGAACTGCAGAAAGGTTTGTGGAGTCAGACAGAAAGCTCTGTCTTGCTTCGTCTTTGAGCCAAAGGGGACCTGGAGTCCCTGAGTGGGGGGCACAGTGTGGTGCCCAGTCACACTCTCCATAGTGTCCTCAGTGAGTGGCACTCATTGAGGGACAGGAGGAGCAGAGCTACTCCCAACAGAGAAGCACTGGAGCCCACACTGCCTAAAGTGGGAATGACCCAAATAGCCTTCAGCAAGAGAAAGGGGAGGAAAACTGTGGCATCTGCATGCAGTGGAATACTTCTCAGCACTGAAAAGGAATGTTCCTATAACTGCATGTGATAACACAGGCAAATGTGTAGACATAAAGTCGAGTGAAAGAAGCCAGCTGCAAAAGAGCACATTGTATGATTCTATTTATATAAAACTCAAGTCCAGGCAAAATGGTAGTAGTCAGGAGAGAGGTTGTCCTTTGGGGAGGGCAGTAACTAGAAGGCACAGGAGGGGGCCCCCGGCATCCTAGGAATGCTCTGTTCCTTAATCTAGGCACTGGTTGCATACATACGCTGTTGGTGAAAGTTCTTTGAGCTGTACATTTAAAAGTAATGCACTTTTCTGTATGTATGTTTTATTTATATAAAAACTTTTTTTTAAAAGACGGAAGTGGTTGGGCGCAGTGGCTCATACCTGTGATCCCAGCACTTTGGGAGGCCAAGGCAGATGGATCACCTGAGGTCAGGAGTTCGAGACCAGCCTGGCAAACATGATGAAACCCCATCTCTACTAAAAATACAAAAATTAGCCGGGTGTGGTGGTGCATAACTGTAATCCCAGCTTCCTGGAGGCTGGGAGGTGGAGGTTGCAGTGAGTCAAGATCGCACCACTGCATTTCCAGCCTGGGCTACAAAGCGAGACTCTGTCTTTAAAAAAATAATAATAAAATAAAAATTAAAAAAGTGTGAAAAATGAGGCTGCAGAATGCAGTAAGAGGGGCGGGAATGGTCTTTTATTATCTCACTGCTCATTGTGCTCTGTGCTCTCAACATTGGATCTCTGCTGTCGTTTCATCAAGGGGCAATGAGTGGGGCGTTAATGGTGGTGCAGAATTTAAATTATGAAGGACTTCCTGCTCTTTCCTGCTTGACATCTTCCTTGACTCCATCTTCTTTTTGATCACCTTTGTATGGCTTCCTGAATTGATCTCATGGATTTTTTATGTGCTACAAAAATGTAAATGGATTAGATGATGTGATTTTTAGGGTATAATTAGATGGTTAATTTTATGTGTCAATTTGAGTGTGTTGCACTATGGGTGCCCAGATTAAATAACATTTCTTGATGTGTCTCTGAGGGTGTTTCTGGGTGAGATTAGCATTGTGGACTCAGTAGATCGTCCTCGCCACTGTGGTGGGCATCATCTAATCTGCTGAAGGCCTGAACAGAACAAAAAGAGGAAAGAGAAATTCACTACTGTTTCTTCCTGCCTGTGTGCTGGAACTGGAATATCAGTCTTCTTCTTTCCTTGGACTGAGATTTGTACCATTAACTCCCCTGGTTACTCTGGTCCACAAGATTGTGGACATAGACTGGAATTATATCACTGGCTTTCCTGGGTCTCAGTTTGCAGATGGCAGACTGTGGGACTTTACAGCCTCCATAATCATGTGAGCCAATTCCTTATCTATCTATCTATCTATCTATCTATCTATCTATCTATCTATCTATCTATCTATCTATGCATCCTATCATCTACTGATTTCTCTCTCTCTCTTTTTTTTTTTTTTTTTTGAGACAAGATCTCACTCTGTTGCCTGGGCTGCAGTGCAGTAGCACAATCCTAGCTCATTGCAGCCTTGATCTCCCACGCTCAAGCAATCCTCCAGCCTCATCCTCTTGAGAAGCTAGGACCACAGGTGTGCACCACCATGCCCGGGTAATTTTTAAACTTTTTGTATGGATGAGGTCTCACTATATTGCCCAGGCTGGTCTCTAACTCCTGGGCTCAAGCGATCCTCTCACCTAGGCCTCCCAAAGTGCTAGGATTACAGGCATGAGCCACTGCATGTGGCCCTGATTTCTCCTATTGGGTCTGTTTCCCTGGAGTACCCTAATACAGATGGGTTTGCGTTATTGAGAGCCTTATTTGCTGCCTCCTTCACAAGATGCTAGCTGAACTCTTGAGCATGGGCATCGGCATTGGTAAATCTGGCAATAAGGCCTGTGGGCTGCTCACATCAGCCAGGCAGACATTTGATCAAGTTTCAGATCTTGTTGATGTCTTTACCAGAGCCACTAAGTTTCATATATGCCATTGTTGAAGCCAGCCGCAACTCACCTGGCAATCAGCTGGAGGAAGGGGACTACTTCTATTCATTCCAGATTAAAAAGTTGGCCACATATCCTTTGCTACTTCTATTGGGAGGTGGGGACCCCTTAAATCTGGGTGGCTGTGTGGCTGTTTGATTGACACAAATTGTTGGAAGTGATGTTAAGCCGGCTTCCAGCACAGGATTCAATAGCACCTTCCACCTCCTGTTTCCTGGAGCATTATCTGGGAGCCTGAATCACCTTGTAAAAAGTCCAAAATCAGGCTGGGCATGGTGGCTTAAACCTGTAATCCTAGCACTTTGGGAGGCTGAGGCAGGAGGATCATGAGGTCAGGAGTTCGAGACCAGCCTGGCCAACATGGTGAAATGCCGTCTCCACTAAAAATACAAAAATTAGCTGGATGTGGTCGTGCCCACCTGTACTCCCAGCTCAAGAGGCTGAGATGTGCTTGAACCCTGGAGGTGGAGGTTGCAGTGAGCCGAGATCGCACCACTGCACTCCAGCTCTGGGTGACAGACCAAGACTCTGTCTCAGGGGAAAAAAAAAGTTCAAATTCAGACTGGGCACAGTGGTGTGCCTCTGTAAATCCTAGCACTTCGGGAGGCTGAGGTAGGGGGATAACTTGAGGTCAGAAGTTCAAATCAGCTTGGTCAACATAGTGAGAGTCCGTATCTACAAAAAGGAAAAGATTAGCTGGGAATGGCGGCTTATGCCTGTAGTCCCAGCTACTCAAAAGGCTGAGGCAGGAGGATCGCTCGAGCCCTTTAAGGTTGTAGTGAGCTATGATCATGCCACTGCACACCAGCCTAGGCAACAGAGTGAGACCCTGTGCCCCACATCCCCACAAAAGAAGAAGTTCAAATTCCCTGCCACTGCCTGCTGGAATGGCCGTGTATGGCACTCTGGCCAACCACTAGCAGAGCCCAGCTGTCCCCACAAAGGTGACAAAAATGTGAAGGAAGCTGTCTTGAACACTCCAGACCAGCCAGCTGCCAAAGATGCCATTGAGTGACTCCAGTTAACATCAAGCAGAGTAGAATTGCTGAACTGACAGACACAATTTTTTATGGAAGGAAATGACTGTTGTTTTAAGCCACTAGGTTTGGGATGGTGGTTGCTCAGTGATAGGTAACTGAAACAGCTGTATCTGCACCTGGACCAGAGCCTTCATGCCCAGGGTGAGTAACTTCTTGGCTCTGTAAGGCTCTATCTCCTTCAACTCACTTTGCCAGGTTGTGGCTACAGCGTTACCCAGCTCTTCATTCCATTACAGTTCAGCGAAGCTCCCATGCCAGGCTTGTGTAAGGGTAATTTACTGTGGAATTATTTTTTGTTTTGTTCTTGTTGCTCTATGTATATTCCCCTCACCAAGAAAGTTACCGGGCTTTTTGTTCCCAATTCTGAAGCTCTTTCTTGAGTATGGAGATGGTGGGTGGTGATGGCATTTGAATTATGTGCAAACACCTCGGCTAAGAGAGACAGAAGTGGGCTGTGGGTGTGTCTTGAGCAGAGGTTGAGATTCTCTAGGGTCTGAAAATTTGGTGCTTTCTCCCCACGAGTGGTGGAGACTCAGACCCCCTACTTCTGCCCAGAGCATTCCCAGGCTGAAGGATTGCTGGAGAATGCCCACAGAAGCCATGGTTTCTCCCAGCTAGGGGCACAGAGGCCAGGGTCCCCAGGGAGATTCTACTATGGGTGATATGGACCTTGCTGATGTGAGGGGAAGTGCTGGGCCTGACCCAGAGGACATCTTGACCCAGGACTTGACTGTAGCCTCTGAAAGCAGAGGGAACTACAGAAACAATAGTGCTTCTATGGGCTAAATGTCTCTGTCCCCTCATAATTAATATGTTGAAAACCCAACCCCCAGTGTGATGATATTTGGAGGTGGGGCCTTTTGGAGGTAATTAGGCTTAGCTGAGGTCATCAGGGTGGAGCCCCCATGTGTGATTAGTGCCCTTATAAGACGAGTTAGAGACCAGAGCTCTCTCTCTTGCCCATCAGTAGTGAGAAGGCCGCAGTCTGAGAACCAGGAAGAGAGCCCTCAGCAGACATCAAATCTGCTGGTAACTGGATCTTGGACTTCCTAGTCTCCAGAACTGTGAGAAATACATATTTCTTCAGCTGGGTGTGGTGGCTCACACCTGTAATCCTAGTACAGCTTTGGGAGACCAAGGTGGCCAGATTACTTGAGCCTAGGAGTTTGACACCAGCCTGGACAACATGGTGAAAACCCCATCTCTACAAAAATACAAAAACTTAGGCTGGCGTGGTTGCTTATGCCTATAATCCCAGCACTTTGGGAGGCCAAGAAGGGCAGATCATCTGAGGTCAGGAGTTCAAAACCAGCCTGGCCAACATGGTGAAACCCCATCTGTACTAAAAATACAAAGAATTAGCTGGGCATGGTGGCGGGCACCTGTACTCCCAGCTATTCAGGAGGATAAGGCAGGACAATTGCTTGAACCTGGGAGGCGGAGGTTGCAGTGAGCCGAGATTATGCCACTGCACTCCAACCTGGGTGACAGAGTGAGGCTATGTCTTAAAAAAAAAAAAAAAAATTAGCCAAATGTGGTGGTGTGTGCCTATAGTCACAGCTACTTGGGAGGCTGAGGTAGGAGGATCACCTGAGCCTGGAAGGTCGAGGATGCAGTGAGGTGACATTGCAACACTGCCCTCCAGCCTGAGTGATACAGTGAGACCCTGTCTCAAAACAAACAAACAAATAAACAAACAAAAAAACAGAAAAAAATTTGTCATTTAAGTCACCTAGTCTCTGGCATTCTGTCATAGCAGCCAGGGTGAACTAAGATGGCTATCCTGAGTACTAAGGACCTGGCCTTGCTCCCAGTTTTTCTGGTACTGCATAAGCACCTGGTATTTTGTAATGTGTTGGAGGGAGGAGACAGCCCCACTAATGACTAGGGTTGAATTTCCTCCCAGTCTTCCAGGGTGGGACACAGAGCAGATTACATTTGACTGAGTAAAAGAAAGGAATGTGACATTTCACACATATTTTATAGCCCCAAATAACAAAGATAACATGCTTCTCCAGCGCCTGGAACATTTTATAGCTTTCTCTTTTTTTGCATTGTAGGCTCCTGTGTCCATCAATTTATCAGCATTTTTCTTGGCAAGGATTCCCTGAAATGTCTCCAAGTCTGGAACTTTTGTTTTTATGAAAAGTAGGGCATGGGACCAGAGGAGGGACTTGGTCAGAAAAACAAAGCACAATTATTTTTGATCCGTGTCCTTATTTCTTGGTTACTAAATAGCTGCCTTCTGTATTTCTTTGATTTTAATAAATTGTCCAGATATGGATTTTTAAAATTCTATATATGTTTTTTGAGACAGGGTTTTGCTCTGTCACCCACGCTGAACTGCAGTGGCATGATCATGGCTCAATGAAGCCTTCAGCTGTTGGGCTCAAGCAATCCTCCCACCTCAGCCTCATGAGTAGCTGGGACTACGGGTGTGTGGCACCATGCCTGGCTAATTTAAATTTTTTTTTTAGTGGAGACAAAGTCTTGCTATGTTGCCAGGCTGGTCTTGAACTCCTGAGCTCCAGCCATTCTCCCACCTTGGCCTCCTAAAGTGCTGGGATTACAAGTGTGATCCACCACACCCGGGCCTAGTTTTTAAAAAGATATTTCATTTATGTAGTTCAAATAAAGATGATGTCAACAAGTACATGAGAAATATCACTCCTACCCCATCCCTACCCTCTCTTGGTCCCCCTCACATTGCCCCGTCAGTAATCATTTTTACCATAATAGTGCCTTATTTATTCTCCCAGCGTTTCTTTATGCAAACATAAATAAAATACTCTTATTTCCTCTTTTACTACACAAAAAAAGCATGTTATATACATCTTGCTCCTTCCTTTTAAAATTGTAACTAAATATACTGAGTATCCTTCCTTATCACCACATACAACTATTCCTCCTGCCTTTTTCATTTTGACAGCTCTATAGCATTCCATTGGTGGATCTACCAGAGCTGTGTGTTCCACCAGTCTCCTCTTGCTGGGTTATTGGGCTGTTTTTGATCCATTGTTATTACAAATAATGCCACAGTGAATAACCTTATACATAAGCAAGTTTACCTTTGTGTAGGTGAATCTGTAAGATAAATTCCCAGAAGGAGGATCTCTGAGACAAAAGGTTTTTGCGTGTATCATTCTGGTAGATATTGCAGGTCTGCTCCACAGAATTGTGCCATCTGCACTGCTGCCAGTAATGCATGGGACAGTCTGTTTCCCCTCAGCCTTCTTCACACACTGTGATGTCATATTCTGGACTCTTGCCAACCAAGGAAAGATTATGTATAAGTTCAACATGGATGCACTTATGCTAATTCTCCTTCCTGCATTTCCTTCAGAACATCCTCAGTCTTCTCATTCATTTCAGATACCTTGATTAGCTCCCATTTTTCATGACACAGGTTAGCCATGTTTGTATTTCCTTCATGATCATCACGGTTATGAAAGATTTCTTCTGGGGTTGGTAGGTTAAGTAACCGTGGTCCAGTATTGGTTATTGCAATCAAACCAGCAGCTACACGTGGCTTGTTTTAGATGGAATTGGTCTCAAATTTAAAAGGTCACTTTGTCATTCGTTGTATCATTGTTATTCATTTCTGTATCTTTCACAAATGCATTTATTTAATATTTAATAAGACAAATAAAATGTTAAAAATTATTTTGTCCCGGGAAAGCCCAAGCCTTCCTGAACAGAAGTTGAAATATTCCAAGGACAAGAAAAGGCCTCTGGCACAGTCCTGTCTTGGACAGTTTCCCCGGCCACCCAGCAGGCTGCCTATTGTGCTGTTTGAGATGCAAATGGTCCCTTCTTATGCTGGGGAACCTTCTAGGCGTAGCAGGGGCAGTGGAAAGGCTAATTCCTCTCTCTCTTTTTTTTTTGAGACGGAATTCTCGCTCTGTTGCCAGGGTGGAGAGCAGTGGCACGATCTTGGCACACTGCAACCTCTGCCTCCCGGGTTCAAGTGATTCTCCTGCCTCAGCCTCCCGAGTAGCTGGGACTACAGGCGGGCAGCATCACACCTGGCTAATTTTTGTATTTTCAGTAGAGACGGGGTTTCACCATGTTGGCCAGGATGGTCTCAATCTCTTGATCTCATGATCTGCCCGCCTCAGCATCCCAAAGTGCTGGGATTACAGGTGTGAGCCACTGCACCCGGCCACTTTCTCTCTTTTACTGCCCACTTCTCTAGCTAGTCCCAAGACTTGTTCAACTCTTTCTTGTGGATTGTTTTGCAGAATACATACACGGAAACCGTCCACAAATTCTAGCCCACCAATGAGTGCTGTCAGACTGGGACCTTCATGAAAAGCCTGCTTGAAACAAAAAAATTGAAAATAAAGTGGCTTAAACAAAGTAGATATTTATTTCTCTGCTTTGTCCATGAGGTCTGAGATGAAACGTCCAGGGCAGGTGTGGAGGCTCCCTGGCATGACGGACCCAGGCTCCTGTCCTCTGTTCCTATCATCTTAGTGTGCTTCCTTCTACCCTTAGGGTGGCCTTGCGGTCTGAGATGGCTTCAGGACTCTCCACTTCAGGCCCTTTGGAGTCCATGATGTTCTTTTCTTTGAGATGGAGTTTCTCTCTTGTTGCCCAAGCTGGAACACAGTGGTGTGATCTTGGCTCACTGCAACCTCTGCCTCCCCGGTTCAAGTGATTCTCCTGCCTGAGCCTCCCAAGTAGCTGGGATTACAGGCACCTGCCACTGTGCCTGGCTAATTTCTGTATTTTTAGTAGAGACAGTGTTTCATCATGTTGGCCAGGCTGGTCTCGAACTCTTGACCTCAGGTGATCCACCTGCCTTGGCCTCCCAAAGTGCTGGAATTACAGGAGCAAGCCACCGCGCCCATCCATGATGTTCTCATTGTCAACATCCTGAGGTCTCCCAAAGGCAAGGGCTCCTTTGCTTGCCCACTGGTTTGGGTACAGAGATATTTGTGCACTCTGGAGTCCAGGTGTCAGGATACAGCTTCCTGAGGTGCACAGGCAGCTGGTCTCCTCTGAGGTCTTGACAGCCCTTGACACGCCTGGGGCTGCGGAGCTGGGAAAGGTCTCCACCCGAGAGGGATCCACCTACCTCAGCTGCTATTCAGTCCAGGGACTCTGTCTTCTTGGCTGCCCTCAAGGCACTGGGTTCCTTTAGACACTCCCAGTCACACCCTTAATCCTCTCAGGGAACTCCAGTCTCCATCAAACAAAAGCCTGAAAAGTGTCTGCAAGGAAATTCTGAGTTCAGGTTTCTGAGGTGAAGGAGCACAAAGTCCTTTCTCCTGGCTTGGAAGTGCAGGGTGGTGCGAAGAGTGGGAGGGAGGCAGGGTTAGGTGAGGGAGAAACAGAAAACACAAATTAATTTCACAATGATATGTTAACTTAAAAATCACAACTTTAGGCTGGGCAGACGGTGGCTCTTGCCTGTAATCCCTGCACTTTGGTAGGTGGAGATGGGAGGAATGCTTGAGGCTAAGAGTTCGAGACCAGCGTGGGCAACATAGTGAGACCCCTTCTTCACCAAAAATAAATAAATACATAAATAAAAATTAGCTAGGTGTGCTGGCACATGCCTGTAGTCCTAGCTACTCAGGAGGCTGAGGTGGATCCCAGTGGTTTGAGGCTGCAGGGAGCTATTCATTCCAGCCAGGGTGACAGAGTGAGACTCTGTCTCTTAAAAAAAAAAAAGAAAAGAAAAATCCTAAATTTGGAAAGGAGAGCTTTATTTCTTTTAAAGAGTTACAGCTGGCTGGGCACTGTGGCTCACATCTGCAGTCCCAGCACTTTGAGAGGCTGAGGTGGGTGGATCTCTTGAGCCCAGGAGCTGGAGACCAGCCTGGCAATACTGATGCAGAACTTTGCTCCTTAGTTCAGCTAAAACCGGGTTCTGGTCACATGACCAGGAAAAGTTAGGCAGACAGACACTTTGAAGGGTGAGGGGAATGGAATTTATTGGGTGAAAAAGGAAAAGAAGAAAAGAAAAACCTCTCAGCAAAGCAAGAGCGGTTCCTGCCAACAGGTCTCCACTCCACAGACTGATTCCAGGCCACACACAGTAGCTGAAGAGGCCAGACTCCTCCCCCACCACTGCACACTTGGCTTGAACTTCCCATGGCTCCACCCCGTTTTCCCAGTGTGCAGGCAGGTCAGAGATTCTCCAGGGACCCTCCCCTTTATCTGCCTCCTGCATCTATCATTATCTATTTTATTTCATACACTTAAAACACTATTCTGCCAGGTGTGGTGACCTGCACCTGTATTCCCAGCTACACAGGAAGCTGAGGCAGCAGGATCTTTTGAACTCAGGAGGTGGAGGCTGTAGTGAGCTATGATCATGACAACGCACTCCATCCTGGGCAACACAGCAAAACCTTGTCTCAAAACAAACAAATAAACAAAAAACAAAACCCCACCATTATTCTGAGAAGTACAGCAGCTTTCACAAATTGCCAAAGGGGTCTGTTTTAGGTTAGGTTCCTTCAGAAGCAGATCTGGAGACAAATATTAGAAGCAAGGAGGCTATTAGAGAGGAAATCCCTGGCATAATTGATAATAAAGTAGACAGGAAAGGGCAGAAGCCAGCACGCGGTGCATCAACGAGCAATGAACTTAATGAACGCCTTGGCTCAATCCCACTGGGACCTTCGAGACTACTGTATAGAACATGCCTCAGAGTCATCCTACCCTTGAGGAAGCTGCGGCATTTCTCCACCAAATCCTATCTCATTTGACGGCTGCCCCCAGGGCACTGACATTTCTAGCCTGCCCTACCCATGGGTAGTGCTCCTGTAACCAGGGTAAGTCCTCAACAGTGTCAGGGGCTTACAGGCGGAGCCATCGCAATGGCAACCTTAGAGGACACGTGGGTAGGGCACAAAGCTTGCCTACAAAGCCTGCAGCACTAAAAGGTTAGGAACACCTCAGAGCTGCCCCTTTTAGGATGGACCCACTCAGCTCCCTGCTTCCCACTCCCTGACATCTGCTTTCTGTCTACTGCTCAGTGTCTCCAGTGGATTCACAAAACAACTGCCGTTCTCCCTTTCCACCTCAGTTCATCACCAAGAACAACCCTGGCTTTCCCCACCTTAATCAGGCTGCTCCGGCCTCTGCCCACAGCCCTCCGGACACCTGGTTTATGTGTGACCCTGCCACCCTCAGCCCCCACCAGCAGGGGATGTCAGCTTTCTTTCAGGGAAGAACACAGACTCCTTATGAGCGACTAGGATGAGACAATTTTGTAAACTAAAAATAAAATCCTAAGCCCCCCAGTTGACTGAATGGACCCCCTCTTGGCCAAGGGGACTCCAGAGAAACCTTAAACACCGAGTTCCCAGCCAGGAGAGGACGAAAGGTCAGATACGCCTTGTCATACCTCCTCCCTTTTGTGGTTTAGACAACCACTGACCAGCATTAACAAACCAGAGATCATAAGACTGACAGAACAAACTATTTGAGCCAATAAAAGACCAAACTATAAACAAGACCTAACGCTGTGGCAGGTCAGGGTTAAGTCACACACCTCTGCACTTAAAGAAAAAACTTTGTTCTGCCACAAGGTTTTAATTTCTCTCTAGCAGCCAAACAAACACTGGCCTTGAGATAAGCAAGATTAAAACAACTTGCAGATCATCCATCAGCCAAAACTACAGCTTGGATTGAACACAAGACTGATTTCAGTAACCTTCTCCTGATAAGAAGACTACTGACTGTGGACTGGTTCTGGCTGGTTTACAGATGCTGCATACTTGAGTTCTCTTGTGTCCTGAAAAGACCTTTTGATGTATAAGACCTAATTGTAATACATTTAAATGCTAAGTCTCCACCCTAAGCTGCACATGGGTCATATGCAACATACTAGTTTATTCAGTATATGTGCTTCAGGACCACTTTCATGAATATTCATAGCTCCTTCTGTAACCTGTTGAATATGTACACTTCACAAACCAAGTCAGCTTAAATTCCTGTCTTAGTCTTTTCCCTACCTCAAAGTTCCTTCTCCAGCCTCTGCCAGAGTGAGAGGTGAAGCCGGCTGTGTTTCCGGGTCGGGTGGGGACTTGGAGAACTTTTCTGTCCAGCTAAAGGATTGTAAACGCACCAATCAGCACTCTGTAAAAATGCACCAATCAGCATTCTGTGTCTAGCTAAAGGTTTGTAAATACACCAATCAGCACTCTGCAAAACACACCAATCAGCACTCTGTAAAATGCACCAATCAGTGCTGTGTAAAATGAGCCAATCAGCAGGATGTGGGTGGGGCCAAATAAGGGAATAAAAGCTTGCGCCCCTAGCTGGCAGCTGCAACTTCGTGGGTCACCCTGTATCAGTGGGGGTTTTGTTTTTTTGTTCTTCACAATAAATCTTGCTGCTGCTCATCCTTTAGGTCGTCACTATCTTTATGAGCTGTAGCAGTCACTGTGAAGGTCTACAGCTTCACTTCTGTAGTTAGTGAGACCAGGAAGCCAGTGGGGGAAATGAACAACTGGGGACTTGAGGCCATGAACCCACTGGGAGGAGCAAACAAGTCCGGACGTGCTACCTTTAAGAGCTGTAACGCCCACTGTGAAGGTCTGGGGTTTCACTTCTGAAGTCAGCGAGACGCTGAACCCACTGGCAGGAAGAAACAACTTCAGACATGCATTTTTATAGAGCTGTAAGACTCACCAGGAGGGTCTGATGGCTTCATTCTTGAGGTCAGTGAGACCGAGAACCCACGGGAAATAACCAGTTCCGGACACAAGAGGCTATGCTTCCCACTAGTCAGAATGGCACATTGTAGGCTGCAACTCTTTATTTTTATTTTATTTTTAAATGTATTGCTGAGACGCAGTCTCGCTCTGTCACCTAGGCTGGAGTGCAGTGGTGCAGAGGCTGCTCACTGCAGCCTCGACCGCCCAGGCTCAGGTAATTCTCCAGTCTCAACATTTCACGTTGGCACCACATCTGTGCACCACTGGACCCAGCTAACTTTCATAATTTTTATGGCGATGGTTTCACCATATTGATGTAGGAGGTAGATAGGGGGAAGAATCCCCGGAGACTCTTCTGACTTGCCTATGCACTTGAGAGAAGGGGGTGGAGCCATGGGAAGTTCGTGCCATGTGCAGTTGGGGAGGAGCCTGGCATTTTCAGTGCCTCTGTGTGGCCTGGAATCAAACTGGGGACGTGGGGGGACGTGGGCGGAGATGGGGGGGAGGGGAGGGGGGCGGGCTGCTGGCAGGAACCCTTGCTTTGCTGAGAGTTTTTTTTTCTTTTTTCACTCAATAAATTCTGTTCCCCTCACCCTTCGATGTGTCTGCATTCCTAGCTTTTCTTGGTCGTATGACAAGAACCTGGTTTTAGCTGAACTAAGAACAAAGTTCTGCATCAGTAGGATTCAAAAGGAATTCTGTTGAAATATGATTTTAGATACAGACCAGTTGGGCGTCTCTGAGCTCCAGATTCCACAGCTCTGCTGAGATGCCTGTCCAAAGGCTCAGGGAGCATGTCTAGGAGTCCACGGAGGCAAGTGGAGGCAGGAAGAAGAGACCAGATTTCAGTCAGGCTGCCGGTGGTAAGCCTCAGGAAACTCTTTTATCAAAACCTGGAAAAGCCAAAGGTGGCCCGAGAGGGAAGAAAGAGACAAAGAGATGGGAAGAAGATGGAAGTAGGACACAGATTGGGAAGAAAAAAGAGCAAGAGAAAGTGGAGAGGGAGAGCAGTGCTCTGGGAAGAAAGCGTCGAAGGGGTGGGGCACATCTGGAAGCCTCTGTGATGATTTGGGGAAGGCTGGTTTTCTAGTTCCTTGGCCTGGGCCCATGCAGGTTACCTTCCTACCTGTTCTGCCCAGGGAGTTCCTGCCAGTCCCCAGCCTCCTGCGCTTCTCCCTTATATGCTTGGAGTGTGTGGAATGCTGCTCACCACTCTGGGGCAGCTGGAGACTGAGATAACTCCCTCCCTGGAATGTAGGGAATTTGGTGTGCTGGAAAGAGAGGGAGAGAGAATGCACCTTGCAGCAGCACAGACGGGTTCTGGATGGGCTCCATCTCGGAAAGAGAGGAACAAGAGGGTTGGGGAAGGGGTGGCTGCTGGTCTCAGTGAAGGGTCCGCGAGGCAGTAGCGTGTCTTCGCATTTGCGCTGCCTGCTTCCCAGAAGACTCGGCACATGGGGGAAGTGGTGCCAAGGGCACACCCACCAGTCATACTGTGGAGCTGGGACACTTGGGCAGGATATTCAGTAGTCAGCCTGGGGACCTCCAAAGATGCTTTCCCATTCTTTAGCCTGTCAGCCTTGGTGGGGACATCACTTTCCTCCTTATCCGTCAATGGGGAGATTCAAGACAACATCCCTGAGCTAAAGGAAGCCCAGCCTCACCTCCTCCTTCCACCCCTCGTCTCCTAAGCTCCCAATCAGAGGTGTCTGGGGTGTGGAACACGGGGAGGCAAGGATGACAGCTCACCTGGCTCAGGCTTCAGTGCTCAGCCCCTCTTATTCCTTCTAGCAAGAGCTTCTTGCAAATACCTCAATTTTTTTTTGTCTTCTGCAGCTGTTGCTCAAACTGTCAACTTGTTGAGACCATGAATGTTGGTTATAAGAATTTGTCGACCTTTTTAAAAAATAAAAATGATGTTTGTCCACTTAAAGTTTTAAATTCTGTTTTTCATAGGAGTCTTTTTTTTTTTTTTTTGAGACAGAGTCATCCTCTGTTGATATGGCTCTGATGAGTGGAGGAACACCAGGGCTCTTGTCTCACGTCGAATTAGATAAGACGACACGAATACGCGTGGAGTGGTTTTAAGGAGCGGAGAGTTTAATAGGCAAGAAAGAAGGGAGAAGAAAGAAAGAAGCAACTCCCTTGTACGGAGACAGAGGAGGGGGGCTTCAAAGCCAAGAGAGGGAACTCCACACTTAGGTAATACCAGCCAGCTATATTTGATAGGTGGAGGAGGCAGTGTCTGATTTGCATAGGGCTCAGGGGATTGGTTTGACCAGGCAGTGTCATTCACGTAGCCGGTGGAAAAAACTGGCCCTCCCACTCTAGCCTTTTAATATGCAAATACAGGACTGCCTGATGTTCCACACACATGGGGATATATGGGGGTGGCCATGCTGCCAGGCATATGTAGGGGCAAGGGCAAGAGGACAATGGTGGGAATAGCCATGTTGGGTGAACCCAGTTTCTAACAGCTGGCATTTGCATATCAAAGGTTGCTGGCCCAAGTCTAAGAGCCAGGGCTTTCATTCTAGAAAAGAGCTGTGAAAAATTTTCCATGGACCCCTTTTTCCTCTCTATCTGCCTAAAATAATTTCTTAATAACTCCTACTTCACTGTAGCCCAGGTTGGAGTGCAGTGTGGCACTATCTCGGCTCATTGCAACCCCCACCTCCTGGGTCCAGCAATTCTCCCGCCTTAGCCTCCCAAACAGCTGGGACTACAGGTGCCTGCCACCAAGCCTGGCCAGTTTTTTGTATTTTAGTAGAGAGGAGTCTTACCATGTTGGCCAGGCTGGTCTTGAGCTCCTGAACTCAAACGATCCACCAGCCTTGGTCTCCCAAAGTGCTGGGATTACAAGCATGAGCTGCTGCGCCTGGCCTTTTATGGGAGATTAATGACTGATTTTACCCACTAACCTGGTGATCATGAACCAGCCATCTATAACCTTGTTGAGCTAGCTCAACCCATTATATAAAACTGTGCTTGGATTGTATGGAATGCTACACACTTACAATTAGAGATATTTAGAGCTGGGCCTGGTGGGTCACACATGTAATCATAGCACTTTGGAAGGCCGAGGAGGGAGAATCGTTTGAACCCGGGAGTTCCAGACTTGCCTGGGCAACATAGAACCCATTTCTTTCCCTTTTTTTTTTTTTTTTTTTTTT
>NW_012115577.1:730556-732828 GCF_000951035.1 Colobus angolensis palliatus | reverse complement strand
ACTCAAATCCAGGAGGCAGAGGCTGCAGTGAGCCAAGATAGCTCCACTGTACTCCAGCCTGGGTGACAGAGCGAGAGTCTGTCTCAAAAAAAAACAAAGTTACTCATTTGTTCTGCAGAATCCATTTATTGCTGTGCTCACAGTAAAGTAAGCATCAAGATGGCAAAGCTCTTTGATGAAAAGCCAGGCGTATTCACACACACAAGTGAGAAAGTTCTGGAAATAGGAGAAAACATCTTGAAGGCATATAGGCTAAACTTATATAAATATTGTTAGTGTTTGCCAAAACAGGGATAATGTAGTAAAATCAGAGATACAAAGCCAGAACAGAGAATCGATAAGTCAAAAATTGTTAAGAATGTACACTGGTTGGGTGCGGTAGCTCATGCCTGTAATACTAGCACTTTGGGGAGGCTGAGGCAGGCAGATCGCTTGAGCTCAGGAGTTCAAGACCTGCCTGGGCAACCCTTTCACTACTGAAAATACAAAAAAAAAAAAAAAATAGCCAGGCGTGGTGGTGCGCACCTGTGGTCTCAGTTACCCTGGAGGCTGATGTGGGAGGATTGCTTGAGCCCAGAGTGTGGGGTAGGGGTCGGGAGGCAGAGGTTGCGGTGAATCTGGATTGCACCACTGCACTCCAGCCTGGGTGATAGAGCGAGACCCTGTCTCAAAAAAAAAAAAAAAAAAAAAAAAGTGTATCAAAAGGCCTAGGAGTTTGTTTCTCCAGGTAAATCTACCCTCCTTCATCTCTAACCTTTATGAAATCACCCAAATGGAGACATCACGGCAAGACCCTGACAAGGAAATGACAGGAATGTAGGTGGATAAGGGACTGGAATACTGCAGCACAATTCTAACACTAATGACAGGTTTCAGTCCCAATGAGATTGCCTTCACTTCTGCCGCCAGCCACAAGTGTGGAGATCCCCAGCCTACTCGCTCCTCTGACCTACTGGCTACAAATCTGGGGGGTATCCACAACCCCCTCGGTTTGATAATTTGCTAGAACAACTTACAAACTCAGGAGAATGTTATGATTATAGGCTTGTTACAAAGAATACAAATCAGGAGGACTAGACTAATGAAGACACAGGTAAGGCCGGTCTCCCAAGCAGAGCTTCTGTGTCTTCTCTCTGTGAATTAGGCCGTGTCACCCTCCTGGCACATGGATGTGTTCACCAACCAGGAAGTTCCACCAAACTTTGGTGTCCAGGGTTTTCATTAAATAGTCACAATTGGTTGATTCATTTGCCACAGAACTGAACGCAATCTCTAGTCCTTCTACCCTCCGTGGAGGTTGGGCTGACTCTAAGGCCCAATCCTTTTATCATGTGATCTTTCTGATGACCAACCTCCCATCCTGAGTTCTCCCTCAGCATAAGCCCAGGTGTGATCCAAGGGGCTCATGAATAACAAAGATACTCATATTGCTCAGGAAATTCCGAGGATTTAGTTTCCCTCCTAGGAACCAGGGACAAAGGGCAGTCAAATTCTTTATTGTATCACAGAGACACAATAATATAATATGCCACAACAGAAGAGAGGTGAGGAATGTTGCCATGCTTTGAGAAGCCTATCACAAAAGCTTTAAGGAATTCACACTTAAATATTAATAGGTACATTACGAAAGAAATCAGCCAAGTACAGTCTTTTCTTATTATGGCATCTAGTTATTGCAGGAATTGAAAAATGGATGTAATAAAGCCTAGAATGCAATAAAGGAATTGGCATTCAAGTAGATGAGAGAGGTTGGGGAATATGTCAAGACGCAAACGTGAAAGAGCTGTCACGGTTTACTTACTTTGCAATCTCTGAGGATGGAACAGGATCAAAGATGGAGCCAGGAAGCACAGAGTAGTTTTCTTCTTCCCTAATCTCCTCCCTTGTTTTCATTTTGTACTTTTAAGAATTTCCACATTTATATTCATATGGAATTGATTTTCAGTATATAGAGATAATTCTAATCATTATTGTTTTTCAAATGGTTAGCCAGTGGAACCAATACCATTTATCATAATCAAGATGATCATATGGTTTATTTTCTTTGGCTTACAGAGATGATAAATTTGAATATATTTTAAAATATAAAACTATCTTTAAAATTTGAATATATTTGAATATGATATATTTAAATACATTTTAAAATATAGAGTTATCTTTGTACTCCTGGTTAGTCATGGTGCATTTTTTTTAATACTTCATATTAAATTTTTACATTCTGGATTGAGACACTAGAATTCTTTTTTTTTTTTTTTTTTGAGACGGAGTCTTG
>NW_012115577.1:728321-730281 GCF_000951035.1 Colobus angolensis palliatus | reverse complement strand
ATTTTTTAGTAGAGACAGGGTTTCACCGTGCTAGCCAGGATGGTCTCGAACTCCTGACCTCGTGATCCGCCCGTCTCGGCCTCCCAGAGTGCTGGGATTACAGGCTTGAGCCACCGCGCCCGGCGAGACACTAGAATTCTTAAAGGTTCTTTCAGAAATTCTTCCTATATTCAGTATGCTACCAAAACCTCTTATAACTAACCTTACAGAAGATACTTTTTTCTTTGTACTTTGTCCAATATCAAAGGAAACCTCCAAGTTCCAAGTAGGTCAGGCTACTAATACCCACAAATGAATTCTGATGAAATCATTACACAATAAACAGTAACTGTTGCTGATTACGTGCTTACTCTGTACTAGGCAGGACTAAGATAAGTATTATTTAAAGTTTTAAGATTATTCTTAATTTCTTATCAAAAGTGTACTGGTTTACAAAGTAATGAATAAAATAAATCTTTTTTTTTTTTGACGGAGTCTCGCTTTGTCGCCCAGGCTGGAGTGCAATGGTGCGATCTCGGCTCACTGCAAGCTCCGCCTCCCGGGTTCATGCCATTCTCCTGCCTCAGCCTCTGAGTAGCTGGGACTACAGGTACCTGCCACCACACCTGGCTAATTTTTTGTATTTTTTAGTAGAGAACGGGGTTTCACCGTGTTAGCCAGGATGGTCTCGATCTCTTGACCTTGTGATCCACCCGCCTCAGCCTCCCAAAGTGCTGGGATTACAGGCGTGAGCCACCGCGCCTGGCCAAATAAATCTTAAACAGTATCCCTATAATAACGACAATGGTGAACTTCTTATGTCTCTTTTAAAAATCTCTGCTTATGATGACAATTTCAAACATACACAAAAGCTGTGAGTATATAGTGAGTCTTGCTGTATACATTACAAAGTTTTAAAACCTGTCAAAAGTTGACCATACTCACTTAATCTACTTCTACCAGTTTTTCAGCTGGAGATCTTTTAAAGCAAATTCTACACATTGTACCATATCATCCATAAATTATTTTGCATTACATCCCATTCTTATTGAGTCCCTGCAAGTTGAGAGCAGAGTGCCAAAGCACAATTCACTGTTAAGAGATTCTGTGAAGGGTTAAAACAAACAGTCCAAATTCACAGTACTGCAAATGTCTGTAATTGCATAATCTGCAAAGTATATTCTTCAAGAAATCTTCTGTGCACTTGGTTTCCCTTAACTGAGTTTTTTTTTCGTCTTCAGACCAGATTAACTGATAAGAACTGACAGGCAGGGGAGACAGGCGATGTTTAAGGTTATATATTCGGCAAAAAATTACAAGTGTAAATTGTGCTTGTTTCAATTAATCAGGTCCATTAATCAGAAAGTAGTCTTGGCATCCTCATAGAAAAATCACATAGCTTAACAAGAATTCATGACACCAAATTGCTGCACAGGCAGGTAGCATGAGTTCTTGGCAGGATCCTTTCAGCTGAGCTGTTTTCCACTAGAATGATATCTGATATGGTTTAGCTGTGTCTCCACCCAAATCTCATCTTGAATTGTAGTTCCTTAATCCCCAGGTGTCATGAGAGGGACCTGGTGGGAGGTAACTGAATCATGGGGGGCAGGTTTTTCCCATGCTATTCTTGTGATAGTGAATAAGTCTCATGAAATCTCATGGTTTTATAAAGGGCAGTTCTCCTGCACACGCTCTTGCCTGCTGCCATGTAAGACATGCCTTTGCTTCTCCTTTGTCTTCTGCCATGATTTTGAGGGCCTCCCCAGCCATGTGGAACTGTGAATGCATTAAACCTCTTTTTCTTTATAAATTACCCAGTTCAGGTATTTCTTCATAGTAATATGAAAACGGACTAATACAGCTGGGTGCAGTGGCTCATGCCTGTAATCCCAGTACTTTGAGAGGCTGAGACAGGTGGATCATTTGAGGCCAGGAGTTCAAGATCAGCCTGGTCAATATGGTGAAACCCCATCACTACTTA
>NW_012115577.1:720903-728271 GCF_000951035.1 Colobus angolensis palliatus | reverse complement strand
AAGCCTATAATACTAGCACTTTGGGAAGCCAAAGTGGATGGATTGCTTGAGCTCAGGAGTTTGAGACCAGCTTGGGCAACATGGTGAAACCCTGTAATCCCAGCACTTTGGGAGACTGAGGTGGGAGGATCACTTGAGGCCAGGAATTTGAGACCCACCTGGGCAATACATCAAGACCTTGCCTCTACAAAAAAAAAAAAAAAAAAATTAGCCCTGCATGGTGGTGGGTGCCTGTAATCCCAGCTACTCTACTCAGGAGGCTGAGGCAGGAGAATGGCATGAACCCAGGAGGCGGAGCTCGCATCACTGCACTTCAGCCTGGGCCACAGAGCGAGACTCCGCCTCAAAAAAAAAAAAAAAAATTAGCCCTGCATGGTGGTGGGTGCCTGTAATCCCAGCTACTTGGGAGGCTGAGGAAGGAGAATTGCTTGAACCTGGGAAGTGGAGGTTGCAGTGAGCCAAGATTGTGCCACTGCACTCCAGCCTGGGCGACAGAGCAAGACCATCTCAGAAAAAAAAAAAGAAAGAAAGAAAAAGCAAATGGATTAATACAGTAAATTTGTACCAGTAAAGTGGGGTACTGCTATAAACACACCTGAAAATGTGAAAATGGGTAACAGGCAGAGGTTATAAGTTTAGAGGGCTCAGAAGAAGACAAAAAAATGTGGGAAAGTTTGGAACTTCCTCAAGACTTGGAGGGCTCAGAAGACGGAAAAATGTGGGAAACTTTGGAACTTCCTAGAGACTTGTTGAATAGCTTTGACCAAAATGCTTATGCAAATTTCTGCAGCAGACTTGAATTTCTCCTTAGAAAAAAAATTTCTCATCACTTAATTCCCTGAGGTGGACAAATGCCTTCCCTTAGGCTGGCCAACTATATTTCTTTCTGAAGCTTCTAAGAGTCTGGCAATTCATCCCTCTATTAGGATCACCAAACCCCTTCAGGTGACCCTTTTAGACGGAGTCTAATGCCATCCCCTGCCATCTCTCTCTTATGCTGGCCTCACCTGTGGTCCACAGGAAACATGATCCAGTGCCCCCGGCAATCACGGAAGGCTGGCAGCCCTGAAACCCAGCTACCTCCCTTGTTCCACCATCAGGGCAGGTAGCCAGACTCCTGGTGTTCTTTTTTGTTGTGTATGTGTCTCTGTGTGTGTTTTTCCGTTTCCAGAAATGAACCAGCTAGCAGTTCACCCTGTCCTCCAAATTGCAGGAACATATATTCAGTTCCCTGACAGGTACTACTGAAGGCCCCTTCCCGGGGCTTGAAGAAATACCCTCACTGAATTCGATTTTCTCAAGTAATTGAAGAGCTTCCCCTTTACTGTTCCACTCAATGGCCCCCGCTTTATGGGGACACTTCCAGGCTGGGGATTGGAGAGGTGCTCTGCTACCTAAGGACTCTGGCCCATCTCATTTTTTCACCCTCTCTTCCATTTAGGAGGAGATTCAACCTTTTAGAAGCTCACTGTTTTGAGTAAGAACCACTGTTTGCCAGATCCCAGCCCCCTCTGCCTCATTATGTGGCTCATCTCTTCTATGGCTGCAGAGGAATTAACATCCCCGGAATCTCTAGTGAAGCTGCCTTCACATTATCTTTCTGTTTGAACTTTCAGCCCACCTCAACCTGAGGCCATAGGCAGCTGGACTCCACCAATGCCACCAGGGGCTCTCATCTCAGTAGTAGTAATTAGTCTGTGATGCGGAATTCATAGTATTTCAACATTGGGTTCCAAAAAAGGAACCCGAGCATCCCTGGGTCTCGCTAACCTATGGGAATGTGCAAATGGGGCCACCTTAAGGTAATAACAACATTTCAGTGTCTCCTTCTCTGCCCAAGTATTTCTGGGGGCCTGAGGGAAATCTCACTTGTGCTCCTAAATCCAGGCACCCAGGCCCACGGCAACTCTCTCTCCATCTCCTGCTGAGCATTCCCCCAGGGAATTAAAGCCCTTCAGGCATCAGTTCTGCACTGGGCAGAGCAGTGTCTATGTCCAGTGGGGAAATGCCTTTCCCTCTCTTTTGTGTTCCTCTTCATTAAGGGGCCACCTAAGCAATGCCTGTGCACTCCAGCATGGTGCAGAGCTTGTAGAATCACAGCTTCTATGTTGACCTTCAGCTTTTCTTTTTGCTTCGGATGGATGCAGGACTGGACTAAACGTGGTGACAAACAACATTCACTTACTCTTTTATTCAACACATATTTCCAGAATTCCTTATCCATGCTAGCCACATGATGAACATGATAAACAAGATAAATGTGGTCTCTGTGCCCATGGAGTTTATGGTCTGGTGCAAGATCAAAAAGTGGCATACACATACACAAACACAAACAAAAAAGCAGTTATGATTTAATGTCCAAGACTTTGTTACTGGTTCAAGTTTATCATGCCTGGATGCTTCTTCTGCTTGGATGAGTTTTGTGCGTGCAGCTTGTCAACTCTCAGGCAAACAGACCCTGTCAACCGACCCCACTGCAACCCCACTGCTACTGGACTGCCCGCTGGGGCCCAGTGAGGGAGGTTAACTCTTACTGTGCTAAAGTGTCTGATTTGTTTCAACACTCTAACAACCAAAGAAAACACTGATTTTATCTTTTAAAGAGCTTTTCTTCCTTTCCCATTCCACACTATGAATTCCAAACTTCAGACTTTATGTAAATTTGAAGCTTCTGGCCAAGCGTGGTGGTAAGCCTATAATACTAGCACTTTGGGAAGCCAAAGTGGATGGATTGCTTGAGCTCAGGAGTTTGAGACCAGCTTGGGCAACATGGTGAAACCCTGTCTTTGCCAAAAATACAAAAATTAGCCGGACAGAGTGGCACACGTCTGTAGTCCTAGCTACTGGGAGGCTGAGGTGGGAGGATCACTGGAGCCCAAGAAGTCAAGGCTGCAGTGAGTCGTGATCATACACCACTGCACCCCAGCGTGGGAGACAGAGCAAGACCCAGTCTCAAAAAAATAAAATAAAATAAATAAATAAATAAATAAATAAAATCTGAGGCATCTTCACCTACTTTGTGCCATTTACAGGCCAGCTGCTCTTGGTGAAAATGGAGGTGTGTGGTGATCTCTCATTTCCCACTTTGTGCTTTGTGGCAGAAACTGCTATTACCCCCAAATATCTATTCTCCTCTTCTTCCTTATTAATGAGACTCCCAAATTTTTGCTGGACTTGTGGCCACCCTGAATCAAGACTACATTTCCCAGTATCCCATGTTGTGGGACCAGCTTTTGGCCAACATGGTCTGAATCAAATGATGTGAGCAACCTTTTGTTCTGCCCTCAAATGGCAGGGGTGATGGCAAAAATTCTGGCAGCAAAAATGGATGATGTGGCCAGGCATGCTGGCTCACACCTACAATCCCATTACTTTGGGAGGCTGAGGTGGGCGTGTCATCTGAGGTCAGGAGTTTGAGACCAGCCTGGTCATCTTTACTAAAAATACAAAAATTAGCTGTGTTTGGTGGCACACACCTGTAGTGCCAGCTACTCGGGAGGCTGAGGCAGGAGACTCATTTAACCCAGGAGGCGGAGGTGGCAGTGAGAAGAGATTATGCCACTGCACTCTAGCCTGGGTAACAAAGTGAGACTCTTGTCTAAAAAAAAAAAAAAAAAAAAGGAAAGAAAAAAAAAAGAGGATAGTGAAGGCCTATATATTAGTCTGTTTTCATGCTGCTGATAAAGACATGCCTGATACTGGGTAATTTATAAAGAAAAAGGGGTTTAATGGACTCACAATTCCATGTGGCTGGGGAGGCCTCACAAGCCTGGCAGAAGGCAAAAGGCATGTCTTACATGGTGGCGGACAAGAAGAGAATAAGAGACCAAGTGAAAGGGGTTTCGCCTTATAAAACCATCAGATCTTGTGAGACTTATTCACTACCACAAAAACAATATGGGGGAAACCACCCCTGTGATTCAATTATCTCCCACCAAGTCCCTCCCACAACACATGGGAATTATGGGAACTACAATTTAGGATAAGATTTGGGTGGGGACACAGCCCAACCATATCATTCTGCCCCTAGCCTCTCCCAAATCTCATGTCCTCACATTTCAAAACCAGTCATGCCTTCCCAACAGTCCCCCAGAGTCTTAACTCATTTCAGCATTAACTCAAAAGTCCACAGTCCAAAGTCTCATCTGAGACAAGGCAAGTCCCTTCCAACTATGAGACTATAAAATCAAAAGCAAGTTAGTTACTTCCTAGATACAATGGGGGTACAGGCATTGGGTAAATACAGCTATTCCAAATGGGAGAAATTGGCCAAAACAAAGGGGCTACAGTCCCCCATGCAAGTCCAAAATCCAGTGGGGCAGTCAAATCTTAAAGCTCCAAAATGATGTCCATTGGCTCCGTGTCTCACATCCAGGTAACACTGATACACGGCTCCCATGGCCTTGGGCAGCTCTGCCCCTGTGGCTTTGCAGGGTACAGCCCTTCTCCTGGCCACTTTCATGGGCTGGTGTTGAGCATCTGTTGCTTTTCCAGGCACACAGTGCAAGCTGTCAGTGGATGTACCATTCTGGGATCTGGAGGATGGTGGCCCTCTTCTCACAGCTCCACTAGGTAGTGCCCCAGTGGGGACTCTGCATGGGAGCTTCAACCTCCCATTTTCCTTCCACACTGCCCTAGCATAAGTCCTCCATGAGAGCTCTGCCCCTGCAGCAAACTTCTGCCTGGACATCCAGGTGAAATCTAGATGGAGGTTCCCAAACTTGAATTCTTGACTTTTGTGCACACACAGACTCAACACCACATGGAAGCTGCCAAGGCTTGGGGCTTGCACCCTCTGAAGCCATGACTCGAGCTGTACTTAGGCCCCTTTTAGCTGTGGCTGGGATGCAGGCACCAAGTCCCCAGGTTGCACACAGCAGGAGGGCCCTAGGCCTGGCCCACAAAACCAGGTTTTCTTCCTAAGCTCCAGGTCTGTAATGGGAGGGGCTGCCACAAAGATCTCTGACATGCCCTGGACACATTTTCCCCATTGTCTTGGTGATTAACATTTGGCTCCTCATTACTTATGCAAATTTCTTCAGCTGGCTTGGATTTCTCCTCAGAAAATGTTTTTTTTGGCCAGGTATGGGAGCTCACGCCTGTAATCCCAGCACTTTGGGAGGCTGAGGTGGTGGATCACTTGAGGTCAGGAGTTCAAGACCAGCCTCACCAGCCAACATGGTGAAACCTCATCTCTACTAAAAATACAAAATTAGCTGGGCATGGTGGCATGCACCTGTAATTCCAGTTACTTGGGAGACTGAGACAGAAGAATTGCTTGAATCTGGGAGGCAGAGGTTGTAGTGAGCCAAGGTCATGCCACTGCACTACAGCTGGGTGACAGAGCTAGACTCCATCTCAAAAAAAAAAAAAAAAAAAAAGAAAGAAACGGGTTTTTATTTTCTATCACATTGTCAGGCTGCAAAATTTTCTGAACTTTTATGTGCTGTTTCTGTTTTAAAACTGAATGCTTTTAACAGCATCTATGTCACCTCTTGAATGCTTTGCTGCTTAGAAATTTCTTCTGCCAGATACCCTAAATCATCTACCTCAAGTTCAATGTTCTGCAAATATCTAGGTCAGGGGCAAAATGACATGACACCAGTCTTTGTGGTAAAACATAGGAAGAGTCACCTTTACTCCAGTTCCCAATAAATTCCTCATCTCCATTTGAGACCACCTCAGCCTGGATTTAATTGTCCGTATCATTATCAGCAGTTTGGTCAAAGCCATTCAACAAGTCTCTACGAAGTTTCATATTTTCCCACACTTTCCTGTCTTCTGAGCCCTTCAAACTGTTCCAATCTCTATCTGTTACCCAGTTCCAAAGTTGCTTCCACATTTTTGGGTTACTTCACAGCAGCAGCCCACTCCCAGTACCAATTTACTGTATTAGTCCCTTTTCATGCTGCTGATAAAGACGTACCCGAGACTGGGTAATTTATAAAGAAAAAGAGTTTAATGGACTCACAGTTCTATGTGGCTGGGGAGGCCTCACAATCACGTTTGAAGGCAAAAGGCACGTCTTACATGGCAGCAGACAAGAAGAGAATGAGATACCAAGTGAAAGGGGTTTCCCCTTATAAAACCATCAGATCTCATGAGACTTACTCACTACCATGAAAACAGTATAGGGGAAACTGCCCCCATGATTCGGTGATCTCCCATCTCATCCCTCCCACAACACATGAAAATTACGGGAACTACAATTCAAGATGAGATTTGGGTGGGGACACAGCCAAACCATATCAGTCTATAATCCCAGCACTTTGGGAGACCAAGACAGGAGTATCACTTGAGGCCAGAAGTCGGAGACTTGCTTGGGCAACATAGCGAGACTTCCTCTCTAAAAACAAATAAAAAACTAAATTAGCCAGGTATGGTGGCGTGTTCTTATAGTCCTAACTGTTCCAGAGGCTGAGTTGGAAAGATCACTTGGGTCCAGGAGTTCAAGGCTGCAGTGAACCATGATTGTGCCACTGCACTCCAGCCTAGGCAACAGAGCGAGGCCCTCTTTCTCTCTCTCATTAAAAAAAAAAGAAAAGGAAGAAAAAAAGAGAAAAGAATAGGTTGGTGAGGCTGGCCAAAGTGGTGATAACCTCTTGCACTAGGTCCTGGCAGCTGGTAGCAGGGGAGCCAGGAGGTGTAGCACTCTGCCTGGTAAAGCAGGCTGTTGGGGTCTGTTTGCCTAAGAGTTGACTGGCTGCAAGCACAAAAATATAAAAGGGGGCCAGGGACTTGCTAATCTTGGGGGAGAGTGGGGGCAGCTCGGTGCAAGGACTGGGGAAGGTAGGGAACTTTAAGAGAAGGTAAAAAGGAGGTGGATTCACGGAGAGGGAAGAGGAAAGTTGAGGGTTGGGGAGGTGTGGGGAGGAGCTGAGATCTTGGAGAGACATTCTTTGTTGGCCTAGTGACACCACATAAATACCTCTGTGCATGGTGGGAGGGACCAGCTCCTCCCCAAACACTGTTTAGATTTTGGCCTTGAAAACCATGACTACTAACGTTCCTTGGGTTTTCTGTCAGTGTGACCAGTTTCCTCAGCTCCCTGCTGGCACATAAAGAAGATGTGTTCTTTTCTTGCCGATGTGAGGCTACAGGATCTCATGAGGAACACCCCATGAACAAACAGTACCGCTGAACCCTCACCTGCCTCTTGTCCTAACCTCGGTCCTCCCCCTGCACACTCCCAGCCCTATGGCCTGGGGTTATAGACACACTCGTAGATCAGTGTGAGGAGCCAGTTGCCCAGAGAAACACAGCAGAGGCTTCAGCTCAGCCTGACAGTCATCTGGGGTTAAACACCAATCTGGAATTTTAGCTTCCTGTCCAGGAAAAACCAAATACATAAATCACTTCTCTCTCTCT